>NC_141874.1:322683770-322993591 GCF_056163025.1 Triticum urartu
GATGTGGGAAGGTAGTTGAGGGTTTTGGAGCATATCACTAAGCACTTTGAGCAAGCAAGCCATTAAGCAACACCTCATCCCCTCTTGATCGTATTGGCTTTTCCTATAGACTCAATGCGATCTTGGATCACTAAAATAGAAAATGTAGAGTCTTGATCTTGAAGATTGAGCCAATCCTTTGTCCTTAGCATCTTGAAGGGGTTCCACATCCTCTAGTCCATGCCACTCCATTGTTGAACTTATCTGAAACATACTAGGTAAAAGTGTTAGTCCAACAAGAGATATGTTGACATTAATTACCAAAACCACCCAGGGAGCACTTGTGCTTTCAATCTCCCCCTTTTTGGTAATTGATGACAACATACATCAAAGCTTTAGATAAAGATATAGAGAATAGCAAGTAAAGCTTTGGAAAGACATGTAACATGCATAGGATCCCCCTACATGTATGCAATCATGTGAATATTGAATATAGGAGCATGTGAATGCGTAAACATGATAGAGTAAGCAATGTGTTACATGTATCTTGGTTATATGCATCAGAGCAAATGATGTGAATGTGAGAAATGTACCTTCATGCTCATGAGTCCTTCTTGCAAACAGTATGTACATCAGCAAGAACTTCTCATTCACATGACTGTGATGCATATACTTACCTTGTGGTCTTGAGTTGGCTTAGGATGGGATGAACCTGTGCAAACAAGGTTAAATAACACAGATACACCTACTGACCAGAGCAGGCAAGAGAAACCACAAGAGAACCAAGACTGGGATGACATGTAGAGTGAGTACTAAGTACCACATTGGATATAGACATGTCCCCAAAGGTAAAGATATGCAATAAAATCAGAGATTTCCTTCCCTTAGATGTCTTGCTCCCCCTGAATCTGCATGGGATATTGGGAGAAGATAGGGAACAGAAAATCAGAGCAACAAAAAAGGAAACAACAGAGCTTGAGCTAAAGCAAGCAACCAAACATGTATTTCCCCTCTTAAAGACATGTGACATCTCTCCTCTTGAACACCAAGCATCTGGGGTCTTTGATGATATTACATTCTCCTAGTTGAGAAACTCTCTCTCCCCCTGAGTATTCTCTCTTTCTCCCCCTATAGGAAGGATTAAGGTTTGATGTGATCTCTCTCTCCCCCTTTCACATCAATTTCCAAGAAGGGCTCTTCTGGACATGTGATACAAATGGGTTGGTCCTTGAGTCACAGAGCAAAGCAGCATGTCTAATATGATGCTGGTAGAGGACAAGAATCATTGAGTGGAACTAGAGCAAACAGAAATCAGGAATAAGTGGCAAGTTGGTTTTCCTGTGGTGGAATCGGTGACTCCGAGTTGTGTGCTTCGGTTGCACCGAAAGATTTCGGTTGGGCCGAAGAGAACGAACCGGTGTGACCAAGTTCATTAGAGTGAAACCACTTGTCACCTCAGCTCACTAGACAAGTAAGATCTCACAAGGATATGCAAGGAATTTACTGAAAGATTTGCAATGAATTGGATGCAGAAAATGCAGAACAAAAAGGAAAGAAAAGAAACTAAAAGTTCTAGATGAAGTTTTTTTGAAAGGGGAAACAAATATGCAAGAGACAAAATCACGGAGAGACACACGAGAACTTCATCTAGAGATGGTCGGCGACAAAGTCACCTATGTTAGAGTATATTGACTTAGGAGTCAAGTGAGAGCACTTGATCATAGGTCATACTCATCGTTTAAGCTCAAAATGGGGTTACCATTTTTCGTTTAAGCCTTTTGATGTATTCACATCTTGTCGAGTTGCTTTGACTCATGACTTGGAGTAAAGCTTCTCTAAGATGGAATAACATACCTTGGGTGGTGGTGTTGATCTTGCTCATGTAGTTGAACTTGTGTGGGTTGCTCAAGGTTGATGTAGTTCATCAAGGGTTGGGAGCACCACTTGGAGTTTGAGTTCATCTACCTACATGGGTTAGCTTTGCAAGGAAGAGCACTTGTGTATCCAAAATGACAATCATGATACTCAACATAGAATTAGCCAAAGGATATGTTTGAATGGTTTCGTGCTTCCTTGTCTTCAACCACCATTGTGTAGAGACTTGGTGATGTAGAGATTGCTCAAGATGTGAGTGAGTTGCAATCTCATAGATTTAGATTCAACAAAGTACCTACACGGGTTAGATTACATGCAAGGTACAAATATATCCAAGACATATGAATAGCATCATAAGAGAAATGTCGAGGATTAGTCATAGGCTCATGCCCCGCATGTATCAAATGGAGTTCCTACTCCAAGTTTGAAGCATCAGTGATGTTCAATTCACCTCTCAACCTGCAAAAACACTTTCTCATCAAGTGGTTTAGTGAATATATCCGCCAATTGCTTATCGGTGCGAGCATGCTTAAGGTTAATGTCCCCTTTTGCAACATGATCTTGAATGAAATGATGACGAACTTAAATATGCTTAGTTCGAGAATGTTGCACGGTATTGTGGGCAATATTAATAGCACTTTCATTGTCACATAGCAATGGAACATGTTTCACATATATCCCATAATCTTTAAGAGTTTGGGTCATCCAAAGTAATTGAGCACAACATGAACCAGCGGCAATGTATTCCGCTTCGGCGGTGGATAAGGATACCGAGTTTTATTTCTTGGAAGACCAAGACACAAGAGATCTACCAAGGAATTGACAAGTACCCAAAGTGGATTTTCTATCAACCTTGTCTCCGGCATAGTCCGAATCAGAGTAGCCAACAAGATCAAAAGAGGACCTCTTAGGATACCAAATGCCAAAATTTGGTGTATGGATTAGGTATCTCACTATCCTTTTCACAGCCTTAAGATGACACTCTTTAGGAGCAGCTTGATATCGTGCACACATGCACACACTTAGCATAATATCGGGAAGAGAGGCACATAGATATAACAATGAACCAATCATAGAGCGATAAACCTTTTGATCAACCGGTTCACCATCTTTGGTCAAATCAAGATGTCCACTAGTAGGCATGGGTGTAGTCATACCTTTGCATTCTTGCATATTGAACTTCTTGAATAAGTCCTTGGTGTACTTCGTTTGAGAGACAAAGGTACCTTCCTTAGTTTGCTTGATTTGCAAACCGAGAAAGAATTTGAGTTCACTCATCATAGACATCTCAAACTTCTCCGACATTAGCATTCCAAACTTCTCACTAAAATGAGGGTTAGTTGAACCAAATATGATATCATCAACATAAATTTGGCACACAAATAGTTCTCCATTAACCCTTTTAGTAAAAAAGAGTAGAATCAATTTTACCAATTTCAAAGCCTTTTTCAATAAGGAACTTGGTCAAGCATTTATACCATGCCCTAGGAGCTTGTTTAAGACCATAAAGGGCTTTGTGAAGTTTGTAAACATGATTAGGTTTCTTAGGATTGACGAAGCCGGGAGGTTTCTTAACATAAACTTCCTCCTCAATTTTGCCATTTAGAAAAGCACTTTTAATGTCCATTTGGTACAAGGTGATATCATGGTGATTAGCATAAACAAGTAGGATGCGAATGGACTCAAGTCTAGCAACGGGAGCATATGTCTCACCATAGTCCATACCTTCAACTTGTGTGTAGCCTTGGGCGACGAGACGTGCTTTGTTGCGAACCACTTGTCCATCTTCATCTTGCTTGTTGCGAAACACCCATTTGGTACCAATGATGTTGTGGTTGTTGTCGGGCTTCTCGACCAATGTCCACACTTGATTTCTCTCAAAGTTGTGTAGCTCTTCATGCATAGCGTTTATCCAGTCCAGATCCTCCAATGCTTCTTCAACCTTCATAGGTTCAATGCTAGAGATGAATGAGTAATGTTCACAAAAGTTAGCTAAACGAGTTTTAGAGCGAGTGATTCTCCCGGTTTGGATATCATTGTAGATTTGCTCGACGGGATGATCCTTAGCAATTCTTGCTCGAACTCGTGAAAGCTTTTGCTTGGGTCGGGGTGGAACATCCTGTTCATCTTGTGCTTCTTCTTGGCCTTCTTTATTGTTGACGTTGTCGTTCTCTTGTGTGGTGGAGAAGGAGGTTGCTGATGTTCATCTTGGTGCGCTTCCTCGTTTTCTTCATCTTGGCGTGTCCCACTTGTGGATGCTTCCGTATCAACTCTTGGTTCACCTTGTCGTGAGGTAGAAGCTTCCACTTGGACGGACGAGGTACTCTCCTTCACTTCCGTTGGACGAATCTTGCCAATGGACAAGTCTTGAATTACTTCCGAAGGGTCTTTGTCTCCTACATCAATTTGCAATTGCTCTACTTGCGAGCCGTTAGATTCATCAAACTTCACATCTACCGTCTCTTCAACCTTTCGGGTGAAATTGTTGTAGACACGGTAAGTGTGAGAGTTTGAGACATAACCAAGTAGGAAACCTTCATGAGATTTAGGAGCAAATTTAGAACAATGATGCTTATCAAGAATGTAGCACTTTGAGCCGAATACTCGAAAGTATCCAACTTGGGGTTTGTTACCGGTGAGGAGCTCGTATGCCGTCTTGCCGAGTAGCTTGTGAAGATACAAGCGATTTGTTGCATGACAAGCTGTCTCAACCGCTTCCGCCCAAAAGTGCTTTGGCGTTTTGTACTCATCAAGCATCGTTCTTGCCATCTCGATAAGAGTCCGGTTCTTCCTTTCAACAACTCCATTTTGTTGAGGTGTGTACGTAGCCGAGAACTCGTGTAAAATCCCTTCTTCGTCAAGAAAGGTGTCCACATTTGCGTTCTTGAACTCCGTTCCGTTGTCGCTCCGAACCTTCTTGATCTTCACGCCAAACTGATTTTGGGCCTTCCTAGCGAAGTTTTTGAAGATCTTTTGGACCTACGATTTGTCATCAAGAAAGAACACCCACGTAAATCTTGAAAAATCATCAACTATGACTAGACCAAATGAGTTACCACCGAGACTCTTGTAGGCATTTGGACCAAAGAGATCCATGTGAAGTAGCTCGAGTGGTCTTCTTGTGGTCATGATGTTCTTCGCGCGGTGACTTCCTCCAACTTGTTTCCCTGCTTGACAAGCACTACAAAGTCTATCCTTGTCAAATATGACATCTTTTATTCCAAGGATATGATCACCTTTAATAAGCTTATCAAGATTTCGCATACCAACATGACCTAGTCTTCTATGCCACAACCAGCCTTTAGAAGATTTGGTAATTAAGCAAGTTCTAGGTTGAGCCTTTTTAGTGAAATCAACAATGTAAAGATCTCCTCTACGTATACCAGTAAAGACCATTTTATGATTGTCTCTACGAAACACTTGGCAATCTACTTTAGTGAATAAGACATTGAAACTGAAATCCGCAAGTCTAGAAACTGAAAGTAAATTGTATCCAAGGGATTCAACGAGCATGACATTTTGTATGGAGCTATCATGTGAGATGGCCACCTTACCAAGGCCAACCACCTTACCCTTTGAATTATCACCAAAAGTGACATATTTTCGAGGGCCATCGTTTTCAGCAAGCTCACGAAACATATCTTTATCTCCGGTCATATGATCAGTACATCCAGTATCAAGGACCCATTCCTTTCCTCCAGCCATGTAGGCGCGAAGATTTGCCATAAGACCAAAATGCCTCATTGCATCATCAAGATCATAGTCACTATCATCATCTTCATCATAGTATCCATGTTCAACATCATCTTGTGATTGATCAATTCCTAGAGAGGGTAATTCATTAGATAAATGACCATCACAATGGTTACCTTTATGAATTCTAATAGCTTCGGATATGATATCGCTAATGATTCCAACATTTCCTTTAGCACGCATGAGATTGGTAAGCTCAAATAGACAATCACCAAAGCTAGGATCACTAGAGTTCATCTTACTCAAGGCAATAGACTTATGGAGAATTTTGTCTAAATTTTTCAAGGAATAATCTGGAAATCGTTCCTCAAGAAATCTCCATATGGTGTAGGCACACTTGAGAGTAGGCAAACATCTAATCAAGTTTCTAGGCAAGCCTCTAATGATGAGCTCAACAGTTCTAAGATTGCGAATCATGTCAATATCTTCATCTAGGGTAGGGTGCAAAGGATCAACATGAGGTGCACAAGGGCTAGTAATGTACTTGTTCAAATGATATTCATTGAAAATCTCAAGTGTTTCATTTTTCCACTCATGAAAATACTCTCCATCAAGAATAGGCACTCTATGTCTAAGACTCCCCAAAGTAGACACATCCATCTTCCTCCAATGGTGTTTAAACCAAGGCAATGGAGACCAAAGCTCTGATACCAATTGAAAGGATCGAGAAGAGGTGTCTAGAGGGGGGTGATTAGACACTAAGTGCCAAAAGTTGCAGTTTTTAATATTCTTAAGTTTAAGTGGAGTTTAAGCACAAGTTTAACAAACACAATACATATCAAGCAAGCATGCAATGAGTATATGAGCAGCGGAAAGTAAAGCATGCAACTTGCAAAAATGTAAAGAGAAGGGTTTGGAGTATTCAAACGCAATTGGAGACACGGATGTTTTTGTCGTGGTTCTGATAGGTGGTGCTATTGTACATCCACGTTGATGGAGACTTCAACCCACGGAGGGTAACGATTGCGCGAGTCCACGGAGGGCTCCACCCACGAAGGGTCCACGAAGAAGCAACCCTGTCTATTCCATCACGGGCGTCGCCCACGAAGGACTTGCCTCACTAGCGGTAGATCTTCACGAAGTAGGCGATCTCCTCGCCCTTACAAACTCCTTGGTTCAACTCCACAATCTTGTTGGAGGCTCCCAAGTGACACCTAGCCAATCTAGGAGACACCACTCTCCAAGAAGTAACAAATGGTGTGTTGATGATGAACCCCTTGCTCTTGTGCTTCAAATGATAGTCTCCCCAACACTCAACTCTCTCTCACAGGATTTGGATTTGGTGGAAAGAATATTTGAGTGGAAAGCAACTTGGGAAAGGCTAGAGATCAAGATTCATATGGTTGGAATGGAATATCTTGACCTCAACACAAGTGTAGGTGGTTCTCTCTCAGAAAATGTGTATTGGAAGTGTAGGTATGTTCTGATGGCTCTCTCCACGAATGAAGAGTGGGTGGAGGGGTATATATAGCCTCCACACAAAATCTAACCGTTACACACAATTTGCCAAACTCGGTGGGACCGAATGGTTAAACTCGGTCGCACCGATTCAGCAAACCTAGTGCCCGTTAGGATTTTCGGTGGGACTGAGATGCAACTCAGTAGGACCGATATGGTTAGGGTTAGGGCATAACGTAATCTCGGTGTGACCGATTACACAAACTCGGTGGGACCGATTTTGGTAATAAGCTAACCAGAGAGTTGGTCAGGCAAACTCGGTGAGACCGATTACACAAACTCAGTGGGACCGATTTTGGTAATAAGCTAACCAGAGGGTTTGCATTGTAATCTCGGTAGTACCGATTGCTCAAACTCGGTGAGACCGATTTTGGTAATGGACATACACAGAGAGATTACAATCCCATCTCGGTGAGACCGATATCCCTATCGGTGAAACCGATTTGCTAGGGTTTGTGGCAGTGGCTATGACATCTGTAACTCGGTGGTGCCGGATAGATAGAATCGGTGGGGCCGAGTTTGACTTTTGGTTTAGGTCATATGTGGATGTGGGAAGGTAGTTGAGGGTTTTGGAGCATATCACTAAGAACTTTGAGCAAGCAAGCCATTAAGCAACACCTCATCCCCTCTTGATAGTATTGGCTTTTCCTATAGACTCAATGTGATCTTGGATCACTAAAATAGAAAATGTAGAGTCTTGATCTTGAAGCTTGAGACAATCCTTTGTCCTTAGCATCTTGAAGGGGTTCCACATCCTCTAGTCCATGCCACTCAATTGTTGAACTTATCTGAAACATACTAGGTAAAAGTGTTAGTCCAACAAGAGATATGTTGACATTAATTACCAAAACCACCTAGGGAGCACTTGTGCTTTCAGCGCTGCAGGGTGCAAACGAGCGCAGCGTGGCGCTAGGGAGGCTCTACGCGTGGTGGTGAGCATGTTGGATGCACTCCCGGGACAAAATGGTCACCGGAGCTGCGTCGGCGACGAGTGCGGGCGGCGGCACAGTCAGGCGAGAGGGGCGCGGTGGTTACGGAGTGCGGGAGAGAAAACGGAGAGGGAGAGGATGATGAGCAGCTCATGGTGAACACGAGGAGCAAGTCGGCGAGCTCGGGGAGGAGCCGAAGAGAGCGGGGCGGCGAGGGGGATCTCCGGCGTCCGACAGCGAGGATGAGGATGATGGCGTCGCTTAGGGCGTTCCGCGGGCGCGTGCTTCGTCTTGGGGCTCCGTGGCGTCGAGGCGGAGCCTCTGGACATCACGGAGAGGCGAGGGAGAGGCGATGGCCGCGGTTGCGCTCGTCGGCGGCGACGACAGCGCCTGGTGGTTTGCGTGCGAGAGAGCCAGAGGAGGAGGGGAGCTCGGGGAGAGGCTGAGAGGGCCTGGGGGGCGCGTGGCGTCTCTAGGGTGACGTCGGGGAGGCGGCAGCAAGAAGGAGGTGGCCAGGCGCGACGTCGGCGCTCTCCACCAAGCTGCTTCGTGCGCTGGCAAGGGGAAGAAGACAAGCGTGCCCCTGGTGGGCTGGGCCAGCCATCTGGGCCGGCTTTGGTGGGCTGCACAGGTAGGTGGCCAGGTAAGTGGCCCAGGTAGGCGTTCTCTCTCTCTTTCCTAAATTGTTTCTGTTTTCTATTTTTTCTGCAATTGTTTTGACTTAAATAAAATGCTAAGACATTTCCAAAAATCATGAAACTAATCATGGCTACTGTTTATAATATATCCAACAGTAAACATTTTAGTTTATGATTATTTGAGCATTTAAAATATTTTATAGCATTTAAATGTCCAAATGCAAATATAATATGATTTAATTCAGAGCCCAAATATGTCATGGAAAAATGTGCAACACCTCTGGTTATTGCTTCCAGCATTTTCCAGAGATGATGAACATTTTTGAAAACCATTTGGATTCACTGAGAATATTTTTAGTTGAAACTAGTGAATTTCATTTGGTGCTAGGGTTTCAACAATCCCCATTTCAAGTTCCTTTGGAATTCAAACATGATGGCATGAAGAACAAGCAAAGTCAAGCAAGGGCTGAACTGGGGCTGTGACATCTAGTTTCGAAGAGCACGCCGCGAGGGTTCCAACAGTGAAAACGGATCTTAATTCCGACGCACAGTTTAAAAGTTATGACTTCCCATAAATTTGGAAATTTGAATTAATGCGTTCACATGGATGGTTTTCTAATTCACTTTCCTTTTTCCTGTTTACGTGGTTCTTTTACTATTATGGAATGAAATTTTGTTATATAGGAGTATTGATTAGGGGATAAATTATTTCCTTTATAGATTAGTGGACCAATTTTTTTTCCTTTTAGGCCGGCCGCTCCGAACAGCCAGGGAGCAGTCGGCCGCTGCGTAGACTTGTCCAGTTAGTTTAGGCAACAAACTAAACCCCAAACCCCCACAGACTAATGGGCCCCACTGGCTAGCTGACAAAATTAAACCCATGTTAACTGGTGTGTCTATGACATGTGCACCCTCACCACTAATTGGACTAATTAAACAATCTGCTAAACAAATGATCCTATGACACCTGGGCCCCACTACCTAGATTTGACCAGTCAACACAGTCAATGTTGACTATGGACCCTGCTGACTCAGCACCCCCTGGCCCACTATCATACACTCTGGCTAGAGTAACACTAGGTGACAAAAGTATATTTTGTTTTTAGTTTGAATTTATAATAAGTCTAGAAATTCAAAGAAACTTTGGAAATTCATAGAAAATAAACCGTAACTCTAATGAAAATAATTTACATATGAAAGTTGATCAGAAAGATGAGATGAATCTGGTTATACCATCCACATACCTATCCCATGCCTCTGACACTACAAACATGGAACCTTCCCCTCCGGTTCGTGTGTCCGATAACTGCCTGAAGCCAGGAAAATAATCACAGATACTTTCCCGCTCCGTCTGTAACGCGCAGCACTGCATTAGGTCACCCCTAGTGCAACATATTGCCATGCCATGCTTTCTGATGCCTTTGTTTGATTTATTTTTATTGTTTCTTCCCCCCTCTTCTCTCCGGTAGACCCCAAGACCGACGCTGATGCCAGTGAGTATGACTACACCGCAGACGTTTAGCCACTTGCAACACAGCTTCAAGGCAAGCAAATCCCCTTGATCATTCCTATATCACCCATTCTTTCTCTCTCATGCTTGCATTAGATTTTGCTACCGTTGTTCGGTAGCTCCTATCCTGATGCATAGCTTGCTGGTTGTAACCTGTTGTTGTTACTTTACATGTTATCCTATATGCTTAGTATAGGTTGGTTAATAATCCATAAGTGGCCCCGCACCCTTGTCCATGTTACCATGCTTTGCTTCTGGGTGACTCGATCAATGTGATCAAGGTGCGGAGACCGAGACATCACCAGCACCCCCTTTAGTTGTACGACTTTGTAGAGTTACTGTCGAGTGTCGAGGGTGATACCTGGAATCTCACTCTTGATGATATGTCTATAGTGTAGCTAATCGGTCGTGGATTACTGAGGGTGATTCCTCATTCACCACTCCCGATGATGACTCTATCGTGCAATAGCTCAAGTGCGAACCCTTCGAGGGTGATTCCTCCAAGTTCACCTTGACAGTTACATTGAGTAGGAATCCATCAAGGGTGATTCCTTAGATTCCCCTTGATGTTATGGACACACGGATACCTTGACTTTCACCTCAATCCTTTGTTGAAGTCGGGTCAACCCAAGGGGTACCCGCGAGAGTTATTGAAGTCGGGTTGACCCTGACAATACCCGCAAGATATTGACGTGGCACGACCCGGCAGGAAGAGACCGCCCCAGGAGAGCGCTGGGCCTGCCCTTGTCATAAGACCGCGAGACGGGGCGAGAGGATCATTGGGCATTTCCGCGAGCTCCTTTTACCCTAACGGGTTTGGATATGTGATCTGAGTAGGCCTCTAGCCTTTTCGCACGAATCACCATGCAGGAATAAGTATGGGCACTCGGCGTTGGACGATTCTCCCAAAAGCTTTGTCAGACGTCCAGTTCAGCATTGCAGCATGGTCGGGAAAGCGGATCCTGGAACAGTTCCGTTTGGTCTCGGTCACCCTCACAACAACCCGGAGTGCTTAGGGTGAGCGGCCGAACAACCCCTTCGCGCTTACAATGTCGACCGGCGGGGACCTCTCTACAAAGCCTAGGTAGGACTACGATATTTCGATCAGCCGAGGCCAGGCATAGCCTAGAAAAGTGTGTCCGGTGGGAGTTAATCGAGTGTGTTGGGTAAGTTGGTCCACCCCTGCAGGGAAGTAATCCATTCAAATAGTCGTGTCCATGGTAAGGGATGCTCGGAGTTGTATCACGATCTACTACAACAAGAACTGGATATTTGTTACACTAAACAGATATGATGGCTCCGGGATCGCTTTCTCGCAGGTAGTCAAGGAAGGATCTTTGGGCATGGCTAATAGCTTGTTACTATATGTTATGTTATTCTACTCTCTTGTTTTGCTGCAAGATACTAGTCTTCAATAGGCTAGGCATTACCCCTCTACTCTGGCATTCTGTAGTATAGTCCACAAGTACAACCCCTTCCTATTGATACCAATGCATATTTAGCTTAGATCTGATGTAAGTCTTGCGAGTACTCTGGATAAGTACTCATGCTTGATTTGCTACCTTTTCCCCTTTACCTGATTGCTGTGATCAGATGACGGAGCTCCGGAGCCAAATGAACCCGCCGATGACTACTACCACACCAACGAAGCCTACTACTACGTGGAGACTGACGACCAGGAGCATATAGGAGGTCCCAGGCGCCTTTCCGGTCTAGAATAATTGTTTGTTTTCGCCTTCTTAAGGCACCTTTGTAAATGTGTGTACTCAAACCTTACTCTTGATGTAATTTTGGGTCTTGCGACCCTGGCTTGTAATCTATGTTGTTTCTATATTTATCCTTTGTGTCGTAGAGTTGTGTTGTGATATTATACGTGTGTCACTGATCTTGATCGTGCATGTTGTGTGGATGTTTAGTGCATGATTAATTTCGATGGCATCACAATTTACCAATCTTCAGAGTTGCGTTTAATTCGTTCAAGAAGATCCCATTTGAATTCAGTAGTTGTTTTCATAAAGGAACCAGTCAAAGAAGTATCAAGCATTCATCGATCATTATGAGAAAGCCGAGCATAAAAGTTTTGTATAATCATCTCTCTTAAGAGCTCATGGTTGGGGCATGTGTGCATCATATGTTTAAGCATCCCCAAGCTTGAGCGATACTTTCTTCTTTACGAGGCCAAAAATTATATATATAATTACAATCATGATGAACCAACTGCATGGGATAAAATTTTCTGGTGGAATTCCAGCTTCAGTCGATTCCCATCCCACGTTCCAGTATCATCCAATAGCCTGTACCAAGATAATGCTTTTTCCCTCAAAGATAAGGAAACATCTTCTTAAATCCATCCTCTATTAAACCTGCAAGCTTAAGCAATCTACAAATTTCATCCATATATATCAAGTGCATATCAGGAAGTATTGTTCCATCTCCTAGATATGGATTAGCAAGTAGTTTCTCCATAATACCCGGAGCAATTTAATAGTAAATATTTTCAGTAGCTTCTGTAGTTTGAGGAGAAACTCTTACCGCTTCCGATCGAGGTGAAGATACCCCTAACAAGCCCCTCAAAGGATTATTTTCCATAGTGACAAGTAACAAAAAGTTTTTGCACATAATAAAACGGTTTCCTTACCAAATTCCACTTACCAAAGGCGCTTCCCTCCCCGGCAACAGCGCGAGAAAATAGCCTTGATGACCCACAAGTATCTGGGATCAATCGTAGTCCTTACGATAAGTAAGAGTGTCGAACCCAACGAGGAGCAGAAGGAAATGACAAGTGGTTTTAGCAAGGTATTCTCTGCAATTATTGAAAGTAACAGCGACAAAGAGTTTTGTAGCAAGGTGATTCATAGCAACTAACAAGTAGCAAAAGGAAGAAAGGTGCAGCAAGGTGGCCCAATCATTTTTATATCAAAGGACAACCCGGGAATTTCTCTTATAGTAAGCAAAGCGTTCTCAAGGACACATGGAAATTCTCGTCTAGTCACGTTCATCATATTTAGTTGATTCACATTCACTACTTTGATAATTTCATATGTGGGTGGACCATTGCTAGGGTGTTGTTCTTACTTGAACAAGCAACCCTCTTATGATTAACCCCTCTCACAAGCATCCGCAACTATGAAAGAAGAATTAAGATAAATCTAACCATAGCATGTAACATATGGATCTAAATTAGCCCCTTATGGAATAACTCATAAACTAGTGTTTAAGATTATGTCACTCTTGCAACCCATCATCTACTCATTACACCCCAATGCCTTACGCTAGGCCCAAATATGGTGATGTGTCATGTAGTCGATGTTCACACGACACCACTAGAGGAAACAACATGCATATCATCAAAAAAATGAACGAATACCAACTTCACAAGATTACTTATAACGAGACTTCTCCCATGTCCTCAAGAACAAAAGTAACTACTCACAAATCATATTCATGTTCAAGATTAGAGGTGTATTGTATATGATTAAGGATCTGAGCATGTAATCTTCCACCAAATAAACCAACTAGCATCAACTACAAGATGTAATCAACACTACTAGCAACCCACAGGTACCAATCTGAGGTTTTGAGACAAGGATTGAATACAAGAGATGAACTAGGGTTTGAGAGGAGATGGTGTTGGTGAAGATGTTGATGAAGGTTGGTCATCCCATGATGAGAGGATCGTTGGTGATGTTGATGGCTTCGATTTCCCCTCCCGGTGGGAAGTATCCCTGGAGAAATCGCTCAGCCGGAGAGCAAAAGTGCTCCTGCCCAGGTTCTGCCTCAAGACGGCTGCGCTTCGTCCCAAAGTCATCTTCTGATTTTTTTTTTCTAGAGAAAATGGCATCATATAGGAGAAGGGGGTCCATGGAGGCCTGCTGGTGGCTCCCACCTAATGATTCTTCTTAGAGTACTTTTTATTAATTCCAAAATAATTATTCATAAATTTTCAGGGTATTTGGAGCATCGGAGAATATCTATCTCTGCTGTAGCTTTTTCAGGTCCAGAATTCCAGCTGCCGGCAATTTCCCTCTTCATGTGAAACTTGCAAAATACGAGAGAAAGATCATTATAATTGCCTCATCAAGTGAAATATTGTCCTAAAACATTATAAATAACAGTAGGGTAACACGGTGCAAAATGGACATATCAGACACCTAAGCAAAAAGATTATTTGGCAGCTAATTAATCAGGGGAGAGAAAAATATGTAATATAGATAATTACTAACACTATGGGTAACATCACACTTACGAAGACAAGACGAATCTATAACCTAATAAATGAAGTGTTGAAGGACACCACACATATGTTAGGGCATCTCCAACACCGACTCTCAAATCTCCCGCATCCATCCGGATCGCGCTATCCGGACATTAGAAGCCATCCAATGCAGGCCCTGGATCGGTATGTGGCACGGTTTGGACGCGTTTTCACCCACAAACCGGAGACAAATGGGGGGCATTGCGGAGTTGGGACCTATCCCACGTCTGCTTCTGACCGCCTTGGCCCATCGAAAACCCATCCTCCCTCCCACACGCGCTTCCCACCCGAAACAGTTAGCGCTGGTCTAGAGCGCTAGTGCAAGCATTCATGCCCGGCCAGAGCGGACACGACCGCTCACTAGTGTCGGCATTGAAGCGGCATGCCGATCGAGAGAGTGTCACCCGCATCGCTTCCCGGTGCAGGCGACTAATGCGCATTCAAATGACATGACGGTCGTTCGTCTATCTGTCTACCGCCCACATTGATGGCGCGCGATTGCCGAGGCGTCTCCTTTGATGCCACCCGTCCGTCCCTCTACCGCCCGTCTTTTCTATACAAGTCACTGCCCCGGCCATAGTAGCATTCATCCGCCTCCGATCCCTCACTGCACCACTCCAACCATGGATTCTTTCCTCACCAAATCTCTATGGGACAAGCTGATGCTGGACCAGAAGAAGGAGATGACCGCCATTACTGTCGACTGGCTGGCCAGTAGGCAACCAGAGGACGACGACGTCCCAATGGAGGACACGGTTGATGACGACGAGCTGGTGCCACCATCCTCATCCACGCTACCCTCCTCCTCCTCTGTTCCACCCTCGCCGGTGCATTGCACCATGACCATTAGCGAGGCCCATGCCCACTACATGGACATGGTGCGGGAGGAGCGGTAGAAGCAGTTCGGGGAGGCGCAGGCTGACGCGGCCTACAACCACCACCTCTAGGAGCATCTGCAAACAAAGGAGTAGCTCGCCACGGCAGGGCGGTCGTGCCGGACGCGGACATGGTGGAGCAGGAGACCCCGCTTGAGTCCTACCGCTCCACCCACAAGATTCGCCTCACCCTCTGGCGGTACCGCCAGTGGGTGGCGGAGGTGGTAGCTGCCGACAAGGAGTGCAATGAGGAGGCGGGCTAGGCGTTGTTCGGTGAGATCGACGATGAGGACATCGCTGAGGCCGCGCTTCGCCGCCACAACCACGAAGCCGACACGTCTGTGGGCGTCGCCGGCAGCGAGGAAGAGTAGTGCACGGTAGGTTGCCACCGCTCTGGTCTGAGGAAGGCCACTGCTCCTCCCCTCCTGTCGATGCCGAGCTAGGTGGGTTGAGCATCGTCTGTCGATTAATCGCTTGGTGGCGACGTGGAGGCGAACAACTTCAGCTCCTGGGTCTCTGTAGGCGGAGCCGGAGAAGGCGAAACTTCTGTTCTTGGGGCTCATGGCCGGACATGAGGATCGGGTGCCAGCGACCATTTAGATTAGGTATTACTTATACCTCCAAAGCCGGACTATCACCGTAGTTGATGTAAATGTAATGACATCTGTCATGTTTATATGAAATTCGTCCATGTTTGCACGAATCTCGTTCGGTTGGTTCGAACTGTTATCAAAAGGTATGCGGCTACGGTTGGATGGCGGCCTCCCGCATCCATGTCCGCGGACTGGTCCCTGATACGTCTCCAACGTATCTATATTTTTTTTATTGTTCCATGTTGTTATATTATCATTCTTGGATGTTCTACAATCATTTTATAGCAACTTTATATCATTTTTTGGGACTAACCAATTGACTTAGTGCCCGGTGCCAGTTGTTGTTTTTTGCTTGTTTTTTGTAGAAAATCATTACCAAACGGATTCCAAACGCAGCGAAACTTTTTGGAGAATTTTTCTGAACCAGAAAGAACAACATGGGCCAAAGAAGTACCAGAGGGGTGCCCCGAGGGGGGCACAACCCACCTGGGCGCGCTTGTGCCCACCTCGGTGGCCTCCCGCGCCGCCTCTTCGCCCTATAAACACCCAAATATTCCGAAAACCCTAGGGGAGTCGACGAAACACAATTCTAGCTGCCGCAAGTTCCAGAACCACGAGATCCAATCTAAACACCATCACGGAGGGGTTCATCATCCTCATTGGTGCCTGTCCGATGATGCGTGAGTAGTTCATTGTAGACCTACGGGTCCGTAGGCATTAGCTAGATGGCTTCTTGTCTCTCTGTTGATTGTCAATACAATGGTCTCTCGGAGATCTATTTTATGTAACTCTTTTTGCGGTGTGTTTTTTGGGACCCGATGAACTCTTTGAGTTTATGATCAGATATATTTTATCCATGAAATTTATTTGAGTTTTGATCTCTTATATGCATGATTATCTATAGTATCGTATTTCTTCTTTGAATCTTTGGTTTAGTTAGGCCGACTAGATCAATTTTTCTTGCCATGGGAAGAGGTGCTTTGTGATCGGTTCGGTCGTGCAGTGTTCTTTCCCAGTGACAGAAGGGGCAGCAAGACACGTATTGACCATTGCTATTAAGGATAACAAGGTGGGGTCTATTCCTACATGAATAGATCTTGTCTACATCATGTCATCGTTCTTATTGCATTACTCCATTTCTCCATGAACTTAATACACTAGATGCATGTTGGATAGCGGGCGATGTGTGGAGTAATAGTAGTAGATGCAGGCAGGAATCGGTCTACTAATCTTGGGCGTGATGCCTACATATTGGTCATTGCCTGGATATCGTCTTGACTGTTTGAAGTTCTATCAATTGCCCAATAGTAATTTGTTTACCCATCGTGTGCTATTTCTTGAGAGAAGCCACTAGTGAAATCTATGGCCCCGGGTCTATTCTTTATCATATTTGCTTTCCGATCTATTATTTGCCACTTTTATTTTAGATCTATTATTCCAAAAACCCAAAAATACCTTGCTGCAATTTTTTGTTACTTATTTTATTTCGCTTTTTATCGATATCTATTTATCCAATCTACCACAAAACAATCTATCTTTTTACCGTGGAGGGATTGACAACCCCTCTTACGCGTCGGGTTGCAAGTATTTGTTCTTTGTGTGCAGGTTCCGTTTACATAGTGTTGCTTGGTTCTCCTACTGGATTGATACCTTGGTTTCATAACTAAGGAAAATACCTACCGTAGCTATGTTGCATCATCCCTTCCTCTTGGGGGAAATACCGACGTAGTTCAAGCGGCATCAAAAGGAATTTATGGCGTTGTTGCCGGGGAGACATCATCAACATCTATCAGGTTCCTAATCACAAATCTCATCTCCTTGCAATTTACATTATTTGCCATTTGCCTCTCATTTTCATCTCCCCCACTTCACAAAAATTTGCCATTTTATTCGCCCTCTTTCTCGTTCGCCGTTTTTTGTCAGATCTCTTCTTACTTGAACTTGTCATCATGAGTGATTTTGGTATGGCAGAAATAGATGATGACCTAACTCCTAAAATTGGACGATCTGGCAATATGGATGCTAAAACTTTTGTTTTGGGGCAAGGGAAGGTTATGGGAAAAGAACATATCCAAGAATTTTTCAATTGTGTTGGAAATATAACTCTTGACGATGCTCCTATACTTAAAAGAACTAAATCTTATGCAGAAGCTATTTCAGCACTAGTTCTGAAACTTGAAAATAAATCTATCTGTACCCATGCTACCTTGCAAAGATTTTCTTATGAGCTACACGTTATAGAGAATCCCAAAGCTAAAAAGTTCGCTACCCTTGTTCTTACGAATGAATTTGATCACATAATACGGGAAGCTAGGGAATATTTTTATTTTTATGGTATGGACCATGAAAAACCGGTGATAGATGAGATCCTTTATAATAGTGATTACATGTTGAGACATTTTCTTGGAAAAAATCAAAATTTTCATGAGAATCTTAAAAAGGAAATCCCCGATTTAGATATAATCCAACAAGTTTTCAATGATGTTAATCAACACTATTCTTGGATGGTTGTGGGAAATCAACGGGAATATGTTGATAAGCAACTTGATAATGCTAAAGTATCAATGGATAATGTGTTTCAAGTTATTTTTGCAAAACCTCCTAACAAAAACACATATAAGGAAAATAAGGAGAAAGATGAAAACACTTGAATCTATGCATTATGCTTAGCTAGGGGCATAAAACGATAGCGCTTGTTGGGAGGCAACCCAATGAATAAATTTTATTTTTGCCTTTTTCTTTCTGTTCTTGAGTGTTTGCACAATTATGCTACTGTTATGATTGTGTTTTTTTATTTTTAATTAGTGTTTGTACCAAGTAAAGCCTTTGGGACTATGTTTGGTGATAGTTGATTTGATCTTGTTGGAAAATAGAAAATTTTACGTCCAGTAAAATAATTTTAATAAATCACAGAAGCAACAGAAAATTTAGATTTTTTTACACAAGATTGATATACAAATTGCCTACATCTTCCTAATTTTTCAGAATGTTTGGAGTTACATAAGTATACGAAGTTTTCAGATTAGTACAGATTGTTCGGTTTTTTGACACATTCTGTTTTCTTTGCGTTGTGTGCTTATTTTGAAGAATCTATGGTTTGTATTATAGGGTATAAGCCATGGTAAAGTTGGAATACAATAGATATAATGCGAAAATAAAATATGAATGGATTTTAAACAGTATTTAGAGTAGTGATTTGCTTTCTTATGCTAACGGATCTCACGAAGGTTTTGTTGAGTTTTGTGTGATTGAAGCTTTCAAGTTTTGGCTGAGATCACGATGGATGAAGGAATAAGGAGTAAGAAGAGCCTATGCTTGGGGATGCCCCATGGCACCCTAAGTTATTATCCAAAGAGAAACAAGCAACTAAGCTTGGGTAACCCCCGGAAGGCATCCCCTCTTTCTTCTAATGACCATCGGTATTTTACTTGGAGCTATATTTTTATTCATCGCATATCATGAGTTTTGCTTGGAGCATCTTGTATTATATAAGTCTTTGCTTGATTTGATTTTTAGTTAGAGTCATCTATCCTTGCTGTACACACCTATTTGAGAGAGGCAAAATTATGCTATGATTTGTTAGAATTGCTCTCTATGCTTCACTTAAAAAAATGAGCTATGGAATTGCTCTAGTGCTTAACTTATATCTTTTTGAGCATGGTTTGCTTTAATATTTTTGAAGAATTGCTCTCATGCTTCACTTAGATTTATTTGAGAGTTAGTAAATTTTTGAAGAAATTCTCTCATGCTTCACTTGTATTATTTTGAGAGATGAAAATTTTGATGCTCATGCTCTTCACTTAGATTTGTTTGAGATATCAAAAGCAACATATGAAATTAGTCCCAAAGTGATAGATATTCAAGAGGGGTATAATAAAAACATTCATGAAGATCATTGGACAAAATAAACTTGATTCTTTGTAATAGTTTTGCGATATGATGATAGTGATATGTCAGTCATGTTGGTGAGTAATTATGCTTTAGTAAGAATATTGGTGTTAAGGTTTGTGATTCCCTATGCAAGCACGAAAGTCAATAGTTGTGTAATGAAATTACATCCTACTTGTGGTGCATTATTCGGTGTTACATATGCTTAATGCTCGCTTATGTGATTTTTCGTTTCTTGGTTGGATGTTTCTCAATCTATTTGTTAGCCTTCACTTGTACTAAGTAGAGATACTACTTGTGCATCCAAAATCCTTAAACCCAGTTTTGACATATGAGTCCACCATACCTACCTATATGTGGTATTCCCATGCCGTTCTAAGAAAATTTGTATGTGCCATCTATAACTTTCAAAATTAATTTCCTTTTTGTGTGCTCGTACCGCTCATGAAGCGGTAGGGGGTGGCCAATATTTTCCACGCTAGATGTGTTATTCTCAAGATTAGTGTTTATTCACTTGTCATTACATGATAGTATGACGGTAATAGGGATGTCTAGTCCCAAAATGAAAAAGAAATTTACTTTATGTGGTCAAATAATAAATTCCTTGGAAAGTGTTGGTATGGAAGGCACCCATGGATACGGCTAGCATGGAAAGTGAAAGAATGGTGGAAAAGGGAATAAACTTTATTTTCTATTTGGGAACCGCCTATGATATATCTAGCATGGAAAGTGTTGGGAATTACTCGGTCGTTTTTGTTGACGGGAAAAGTATGCCTCTCAAAATTTTTATCTCTCAATTTAAGCTTTGAGATCTGGCATCTCTACAAATCCCTACTTCCCTCTGTGAGGGGCCTTTCTATTTACTTTATGGAATTTTTATTTTTATTTGAGTCTCCATCTTCTCTTATAAAGCACCAACTAAGGGGCACTATGATCGTACTTGAGCATTGGGTGTAACTAATATGCGAGTGTGTTTCACGAATGGATCAATGATTGAGGATCAATGATTGAGCATGATGGGCTAGGGATAACTTGGTTTAGTGTTGATATTTTGAAAGACATGGTTGCTTGTTGATATGCTTGAGTATTGAAATCTTCA
Source organism: Triticum urartu (assembly GCF_056163025.1). Taxonomy (NCBI): domain Eukaryota; kingdom Viridiplantae; phylum Streptophyta; class Magnoliopsida; order Poales; family Poaceae; genus Triticum; species Triticum urartu. The sequence goes on from NC_141874.1 coordinate 322,704,623, forward strand.
TGTAAATACTAGACTATTGGTTTGAATCATATAAAAGTCCAAATGTCCATGCTACAAAAGAAAAGATTATGTGATGAACATGTTAGGCAGCATTCCGCATCAAAAATTCCGTTTTTATCATTTACCTACTCGAGGACGAGTAGAAATTAAGCTTGGGGATGCTGATACGTCTCCATGGTATCTATGATTTTTATTGTTCCATGTTGTTATATTATCATTCTTGGATGTTTTACAATCATTTTATAGCAACTTTATATCATTTTTTGGGACTAACCTATTAACTTAGTGCCCAGTGCCAGTTGATGTGTTTTGCTTGTTTTCTACTTCGCAGAAAATCATTACCAAACGGAGTCCAAACGCAGTGGAACTTTTTGGAAAAAAATTGGACCAAAAGGAACAACATGGGCCAAAGAAGTACTAGAGGGGTGCCCTGAGGGGGCACAACCCACCTGGACGCGCCCGGAGGCCCAGGCGCGCCCTGGTGGGTTGTGCCCACCTCGGTGGTCTCCCGCACCGCCTCTTCGCCCTATAAATACACAAATATTTTGAAAACCCTAGGGGAGTCGACGAAACACAATTCTAGCCGTAGCAAGTTCTAGAACCACGAGATCCAATCTAAACACCATCACGGAGGGGTTCATCATCCTCATTGGTGCCTCTCCAATGATGCGTGAGTAGTTCATTGTAAACCTACCGCTCCGTAGGCGGTAGCTAGATGGATTCATGCATCTCTTTTGATTCTCAATACAATCGTCTCTTAGAGATCTATTTGATGTAACTCTCTTTGCGGTGTGTTTGTTGGGATCCGATGAACTTTGTGTTTATGATCAGATCTATTTTATCCATGAAAGTTATTTGAGTTTTGATCTCTTATATGCATGATTATCTATAGTATCGTATTTCTTCTTCGAATCCTTGGTTTAGTTAGGCCGACTAGATCATTTTTTCTTGCCATGGGAAGAGGTGCTTTGTGATGGGTTCGGTCATGTGGTGTCCTTTCCCAGTAACAGAAGGCGCAGCAAGACACGTATTGATCATTGCTATTAAGGATAACAAGATGGGGTCTATTCCTATGTGGATAGATCTTGTCTACATCATGTCATTGTTCTTATTGCATTACTTTGTTTCTCCATGAACTTAATACACTAGATGCATGCTGGATAGCAGTCGATGTGTGGAGTAATAGTAGTACATGTAGGCAGGAGTCGATCTACTAATATTGGACGCGATGCCTATATATTGATGATTGCCTGGATATCGTCATGATTATTTGAAGTTCCATCAATTGCCCAACAGTAATTTGTTTACCCTCCGTCTGCTAATTCTTGAGAGAGCCACTAGTGAAATCTACGGCCCATGGGTCTAATTTTTATCATCTTTGCTTTCCGATCTATTATTTGCCACTTTTATTTTCAGGTATATTATTCCAAAAACCCACAAATACGTTGCTGCAATTTTTTGTTACTTATTTTATTTCGCGTTTTGTCGAGATCTATTTATCCAATCTACCACAAAAAATCTTTTTTACCGTGGAGGGATTGACAACCCCTCTTACGCGTCGGGTCGCAAGTATTTGGTCTTTGTGTGCAGGTACCATTTACATAGTGCTCCTTGGTACTCCTACTGGATTGATACCTTGGTTTCATAACTGAGGGAAATACATACCGTAGATGTGCTGCATCATCCCTTCCTCTTTGGGGAAATACCGTCGTAGTTCAAGTGACATCAGTCCCCTTGTCCATGGACGGATGCTGAAGAAAATTTATAGGTTGTCGTTTAAGATGCCCTTAATCCTCACTATAGAGATAGTAACATAGACTAGCAGTATATGCATATTATATTGGAAAACATTTACAGCCGGGGTGCCGGCTGAAACTTTAGCCGGCCGCACGGGCTCCCTACGATCCTTTTAGACCGTGCGCCACACAGCCCCGAACCACGCGACCCCGAACCTCCCCCACCCCTTCCCCTGTTGGGGAACGTAGTAATTTCAAAAAAATTCCTACGCACACGCAAGATCATGGTGATGCATAGCAACGAGAGGGAGAGTGTCGTCCATGTACCCTTGTAGACCGTTAAGCAGAAGCGTTATGACAACGCGGTTGATGTAGTCGTACGTCTTCACGATCAACCGATCCTCAGTACCGAACGTACGGCACCTCCGCGTTCAGCACACATTCAGCTCGGTGACGTCCCGTGAACTCATGATCCAGTAGAGCTCGGGGAAGAATTTCGTCAGCACGACAGCAAGGTGACGATGTTGATGAAGTTACCATTGCAGGGCTTCTCCTAAGCACCGCTACAGTATGACCGAGGTGGATTATGGTGGAGGGGGGCACCGCACACGGATGGGAGAGATCAATGATCAACTTGTGTGTCTAGAGGTACCCCCTGCCCCCGTATATAAAGGAGCAAGGGGGAGGCCGGTCGGCCCTAGAGGGCATGCCAGGAGGAGGAATCCTCCTCCTAGTAGGAGTAGGATTCCCCTCTTTCCTACTCCTACTAGGAGGGGGAAAGGAAGGGGGAGAAGGAGAAGGAAAGGGGGGCGCCCCCCCCCCTCTCTCCTAGTACAATTCGGACCAGAGGGGGAGGGGGCGATTAGTAGATTGAAATAGTTAAGTAGTCTAATTCAATTTCTTTTTTCATTGCATCCACTTAATTTCAATCAGGTCAAAATAAAAAAAATCTAAGACAATTCTTGACCAAAGAATCCATGGAAGGAAAGAAAAATAATATGAAGAATAGACTATAGTAAAAAGTAAAAGGAAATGGAAAATGTGTGATATGCCGTGAATAGTTCCTATCAACTATAAACCACTGGATTGTCTTCAATTGGATGGGGGAATCCAATTGACAGCCTCGATTCGTATCCTAGCTCGTCTGAGAGCGAGCTTCGCTTCAACCAAATCTTTCGTACCCTCAGCTTTACTCAAGTTAGCTTCGGCTATTTCAAGTGCCTTTTGAGCTTCTTCCGGATCAATATCACTACCCAGTTCCTTATTGGGTATTTTGGTTTGACACTTCTTCACGCCCAAAAAGAAGGCAGCTACGTCTGAGCTAAACTTGGATATGGAAGTCTTCTTTCGTTTAGGGTGAAGTAAGACCAAGCTCATGAGCTTATTATCCTAGGTCGTAACAAATTAGTTGATAGTGATAGGATCCCTTTTTTGGCGTCCCCATGTCCCCCCTGTGGTGTGGCGGCATGGGGATGTCAAAAGGAAAGGGATGGAGTTTTTCTCGCTTTTGGCGTAGCAGGCCTCCCTTTGGGAGGCCCGCGCGACGGGCTATTAGCTCAGTGGTAGAGCGCGCCCCTGAAAATATGCCGCTGACGTGAGTAAAGCTAAAGCAACAGTAGTATTTATATCATTCGTGGGCGCTGCTAATTCCCCATGGGGTAACTCTATAATTTTCCAAGGTAAAAGAGCACCCGACCAATTCGAAACAAAAATAAAAAGGAACATAGTTCCAATAAAGGGAACCCAGGGACCATATTCTTCTCCAATCTGAGTTTTGCTCAAGTCTCGAATAAACTCAAGGACATATTCAAAAAAATTCTGACCGTCGGTCGGGATGGTTTGTGGATTCCGAACAGCTATGACAACTGAACCTAGCAAGATAGTAACTCAGGTTCAAGTTCCGAAGTAATTACACATATAGAAATCCAAAAAGAAATCGATACGATCCACGTCATAATCCATATTGGATTCCCAAATTTATTAAAGAAAAAAGGAGCAATCGAAGAATTAGAGAAAGATCTACAAAAGGAAATTAACTCTGTAAACCAGAGATTTAATATTTCTATCGAAAAAGTTAAAGAACCTTATAGACAGCCTAACATTCTTGCAGAATATATAGCTTTCCAATTAAAAAATAGAGTTTCATTCCGAAAGGCAATGAAAAAAGCCATTGAATTAACTAAAAAAGCGAATTTTTTTTATTTCCTTAGACTTAGACCGTGCAAGACAAGAATTTTTTGCTATTTACGATTTCATATTCTTGTTACTAGATGTTCTATAGGAATAAGAAGAAATCGCAACTCCTTTGCGCTACACATAAAATTGGATTTCGAAGGTCCATTTTTTTCAGAATCCTCTATTATTTTAGTTCTTCCACCCATGCAATAGAGAGGGAATGGGAAAAGAAGGGTTACTTTTATTTGCATTTTTCCCTTAAAAGAGAGCATATGAAAAATGTAACCCATTCTTTCGTTTTTTTAGCTCACTGGCCATCCGCTGGCAGTTTCGGGCTTAATACCGATATTTTAGCAACAAATCTAATAAATCTAACTGTAGTGGTTAGTGTTTTGATTTTTTTTGGAAAGGGAGTGTGTGCGAGTTGTCTATTTCAAGAATAGATTGGATCTATCCGGCTGCACTTTATAATATTTTTTAGTATTTTTTGGATAAATAAGAAAAGGGTGCACGATCTCGACGAATTACTTCTGAATAAATTCAGAAATCATATGGAAGAACCATAGCATTTCGCAACTCATTGGTAAATCAACTTTGATTCTCTATAAACCAAGAATGTGAGACCATTAACATGGTTAAAGCTAAACTGCTTGAAGTCCAGGCAAAAAGAGGTACTCTTTCTACAACTATATTAGTATTAGTACCAATTTAAACGGGAAATAGCTAATGTAAAATTTATCTGATATAGAACACTCATATCGATAAAATGGTTTGAACTATTTACTAGAAAAAAAAGGGGGCACCCTGCCCTTTTTTAACCAATGCCGAATCGACGACCTATGTATAAAAAAGAGAAATTTTTTGGATTTGAAGAAAAAAAACTCTCATTCCTTTTATTGAGCACAATGATGCGAATCGGGCTTTAATGAGTTCTAATATGCAGCGCCAAGCAGTTCCGCTTTCTCGGTCCGAGAAATGCATTGTTGGAACTGGATTGGAACGCCAAACAGCTCTAGATTCGAGGGCGATTTCAAAATCAAAAAAAGTAAAGTCAAAATTATTTAGCTTATTCTCTCAATTTCAATCGACCGCTGCTGGATTTAGTATATCTAATATGAATTGGTATTCTAATCTCGTACACACACAAATTTGCAATTATTCATCTACTACTGGAATTTGGATTTATTTTATCGATGCAAATTGGATTTGGATAGAAGGGTACATTCTTTCTAATAAATCCTTGTATGGCTTCCTCTATTTCTCTATAAAAAGAAATATGACCAAGAGTGGTTCGAATGTATATCGAACGAATTTCCTAGGATTAGGATCCTTTTTTCTTTTTTCCTCTATGTGTATTTTACATACCACAGTAATTTGCTATAGAGAATTTCTAATTTCTATTAAATCAAAATAAGATAATATACTAAATCTCGTAACATTTTCTGATCTATTTGATAGTCGCCAATTAAAAGGAGATATTTTCGCAATTTTTGTTATAGCCCTTGCAGCTGCCGAAGCCGCTATTGGACTATCCATTCTTTCTTCCATCCATCGTAATAGGAAATCCACTCGTATCAATCAATCTAATTTATTGAATAATTAGACTTTTGAATATTAGACATAGAATCCTCTAAACAAAGGCGCACATATTAAAATAAATAGAAATCAATACTATTTTCTTAGTATTATTTGAGAATATCCATTTTTTTAGTAGATTATTGCATAGTATTCTTTTTCACTTAAATGAATTTTTTTATTTGTAATTCATTGATATTGCAATTTGAATATTGCAATAATTTATATTGAAAAGACGATAGCCAATTTATTGGCTAATTCGAAACATCTAAAAGATACTAAACCTCAATTCCAAGAAATTATATCTTCTAGCAAGACATTCACCGAGCAAGCGGAAATCCTTTTGAAGGAAGCTATTCAGGAATAGCTGGAACGGTTTTCTCTTCAGTAACAAATAAATTTTGCATGTCTACTCTTGTTAGTAGAATAGGAATCGTTGAGAAAGCTTTTTCATTTGAATCATGCAAAAAAGTTTTCTTTGTTTTTAGTTTAGTATAGTTATTTAAAGAATAGATAGAAATAAGATTGCGTCCAATAGGATTTGAACCTATACCAAAGGTTTAGAAGACCTCTGTCCTATCCATTAGACAATGGACGCTTTTCTTTCATATTTTATTCTTTCTTTTATTTTTTTGCTTCTTCCGAGAAAAAACTATTAGACCAAAACTCTTTTAGGAAATCAAAAAATCCAGATACAAATGCATGATGTATATATTATATCATGCATATATCATAAAGAAGGTCATTCTTTGATAAAGAGAAATGATCACTATGAGTCAGACTCAATAGAATTGGATCCATTCCAAATAGCGAGAATTAGGATTCTTGATCCCTCTCAATCTCTCTTTCAATTCGAGGATCCAGAGAGGTGTTTTCATAGTCATCTCCGGGAAAGGACCCGCGGAATTTTTATTTTACTCTTATAACGCGAATTGAATCTATTCGATTCACTCTTATGAAGCAACAAGAAAAAGAGATCACTCGAGGATCCAATATCTTATTCCACGAAGGAAGTATCCTGAAAATCCTTGATTTAGTTTCGAGTAATAAACTAATAAAACCTTAATCAAAACTATTCAACTAGCCTAAAAATAAAAAAACCTTCAATGGAAGAGTTTACTTTTTTTTTGCAAAATTTCTGTAAATTTGAAGTTGAACTTAATTAAACAAGCCAAGCAATTTGCTCACAATCACAAGAAATTTTTCCCCCGCCATATTTTCTTCCCCTCTGTTTGTCCACTACCTCGGCTAAACCTAAGCAAAAGAAAAAGAGGTCCAAGAGACAGACCCGAATAAAGAAGAAATAGTAATCTTTGACGAATTAGGAAGAAAAAGGATTCTTATTTTGATACAAGAAGAATCGGCACAAGAAAAAGGCTTTTTCTTGTGCCGAATAGACGATTAAGAAGACCTGCAATCCCTCCGAAAAAGAAGAAATTTTAATTTGATTGTTCTCGCCTTTGCCTTGGATTCTCTTCTTTTGCATGGGATATAAATAAGGAATTCCAGACATCTCATAAACAAAAAGCAGTCTAAACAAAAAAAGGATTTCCAAAATAGATCATAGATAATTCTAGCAATTGCCAATAAATCGAGGGTTTTTACCAACTTGATGGTAAGAAATCCCGGGACTCATTCAATGAGCATTCCCCGTAGAAGTATTCCGGAAATCTGGGCCTGGCGCTCTCCTCTATCTTCTGAGGTCCTTAACCATCTCCCTGAGAAAAGTAGACAGTAAAAGCTGATTCTATTTGAGTCTGATACCATATCCCCATTTGCAAGTTTTCTAAAATGCAAGGTATAAAATTATTTTAAATGGAAATAAATGCAATAGCTAAATGATGGTGAGCCATATCGGTCCGCCACAAACTTTGTGTTTGTGGATGGAATCCCCCAAGAAGAGTTAGAATGGCAGTTCCCGCTCCTTGAGCGGTACCAAATAAATGATTACTCGAATCAGGGTTTTGGGCATAAAGATTCCATTGACCCGTCAAAAGGGGTCCCAACCCCTGGGGATAGGGTAATACATCTAAGAAATTATTCCATCGAACGTACTCCCCCCTGGATGCGGGAATAGCAACATGAACTAAATGTCCTGTCCAAGCCAAAGAACTTACCCCGAAAAGTCCTGACAAATGATGATTGAGACGAGATTCCGCGTTTTTGAACCACGAAAGGCTTGGTTTCCATTTGGGTTGTAGATGTAACCAACCCTCTTTCTTAGCTAAACAGGTGGAAGATCTATCCAATTTGGTTATATTATATCATGGACTCGAAAAACGGATCTGAATTTGACTGAAATGCACGATCTTCACAGGTATCACTTTTCACGATACCTAAAAGGTGGAATAGCGATTTTCGAACCATTTCCTATAAGAGAATGGTTTCCATTACTTTGAGAAATGGATTCTTATATCAAACTATAGCTATTGCATCTCGATCGGAAAAGAATCAATAGAAGGAGAATCGGACGATATCTTTCTCGAAACAAACAAAAAGGAAAAGAAAGAGAAAACAGAAATCATGATCAACTAAGTCCTCTCGAGGGCTTGCTTAAGAATAAGAAAGAAGAATCTTATGGAAATAGCATGGAATAAGGTTTGATCCTATTCATGGGGATTCCGTAAATATTCCATTTCAAAAATCGAAACAATCGGGACTTTTCGGAGATTGGATGCAGTTACTAATTCATGATCTGGCATGTACAGAATGAAAACTTCATTCTCGATTCTACGAGAATTTTTATGAAAGCGAAAAACACCATCAGATTTCAAAGTAGCCCGGTCTAATTCAAAAATTTCCCCTAATTGAGAACGCCTCGCATATTTTTTTACAGTAGCAGGATCAGAATAACTTACTCCATTAAGTTCGCCACCATAGAACTCCACCGTTACACCTACTTGTTCAACACTATATTTGGATTCTGCTCTTCTAAAAGGAACGTCTGCTAGAGATCTTCAAAAAGTAGGTTTTTATGATCCGATAAAGAATCAAACTTGTTTAAATGTTCCAGCTATTCTCTATTTCCTTGAAAAGGGTGCTCAACCAACAAGAACTGTTTATGATATTTTAAGGAAGGCAGAATTCTTTAAAGAAAAAGAAAGAACTTTGAGTTAATTGAAGAACTAAATGAATCAAAAAATAGGATAGGAGAAGATTATTAGTATTCCTAGTTGTCTAATTATTTAGACACAATTTACCTCTTTTTTAATCCTATTTGGATTTATATTATATCGTGCCAATCCAACATAAGCCCCTATTTTATTTACTTTTTCTATCTAATTTGTTTTCTTACCGTACTGATGATAAATTTTTTACTCCACGAGAAATTGAACAAAAAGCTGCCGAATTGGCCTATTTCTTGCGCGTACCAATTGAAGTATTTTGAGGTATCTTTTTTGAACTGAGTTGAATGAAGAAAAGAAGAATTGGAAGAAGAAAAGTTTTCTCAACACAGGGAGGAAGTCCCTTCTAAATTGGATTTGTTATTGTAAGGGGATTTTTAAGTATTTATCTAAAGGAAGGAACAAACGAGGATAAGAGAAATTTGCTTTTAATTTTTTTTTATCCAAGTTAGATATATCGCATACTAGTCTTCCTTTTTCATCCGAAAGGGCTTTTTTTTATTCTATTTCACTATTTCATTCCATCTAGATCTAAGAAAGAACCCAATGCACTGAAATTCCACTAATAACTAATATACAAAAAAGAAGAATAGATACAGGGTATCAAACCTATAGAGTTTTTGCTTCAAAGAAATAGAAATATCATGAAATAGAAATATCATCATATAGAGTCAGGGCACCCCTCTCTTTCAAGAGGATTCGCGGCATGTCAAGCCCTGGTAAGGTTCTTCGCTTTGCATCGAATTAAACCACATGCTCCACCGCTTGTGCGGGCCCCCGTCAATTCCTTTGAGTTTCATTCTTGCGAACGTACTCCCCAGGCGGGATACTTAACGCGTTAGCTACAGCACTGCACGGGTCGAGTCGCACAGCACCTAGTATCCATCGTTTACGGCTAGGACGGGCCCGCACAAGCGGTGGAGCATGTGGTTTAATTCGATGCAAAGCAAAGAACCTTACCAGGGCTTGACATGCCGCGAATCCTCTTGAAAGAGAGGGGTGCCCTCGGGAACACGGACACAGGTGGTGCATGGCTGTCGTCAGCTCGTGCCGTAAGGTGTTGGGTTAAGTCTCGCAACAAGCGCAACCCTCGTGTTTAGTTGCCACTATGAGTTTGGAACCCTGAACAGACCGCCGGTGTTAAGCCGGAGGAAGGAGAGGATGAGGCCAAGTCATCATGCCCCTTATGCCCTGGGCGACACACGTGCTACAATGGGCGGGACAAAGGGTCGCGATCTCGCGAGGGTGAGCTAACTCCAAAAACCCGTCCTCAGTTCGGATTGCAGGCTGCAACTCGCGTGCATGAAGCAGGAATCGCTAATAATCGCCACTCAATTCATGCATGGTTCCAGATAATCTGCTTGGTTGCAAAAAAATAGTTAGAAATGCGTATGAATATATAGCCTAGAGTTGTAGGAGAGAGAATAGAATAGACTATATTATGGAATTTTCAAAGTATATATGCATTAAGGAGGGTGGAGTCAGGCTAGATCTATACTATAATATCCTTAATGTCTATAAGTGGAGTCCTCTTTTATGTATATGATGATATTTCTATTTCATGATATTTCTATTTCTTTGAAGCAAAAACTCTATAGGTTTGATACCCTGTATCTATTCTTCTTTTTTGTATATTAGTTATTAGTGGAATTTCAGTGCATTGGGTTCTTTCTTAGATCTAGATGGAATGAAATAGTGAAATAGAATAAAAAAAAGCCCTTTCGGATGAAAAAGGAAGAATAGTATGCGATATATCTAACTTGGATAAAAAAAATTAAAAGCAAATTTCTCTTATCCTCGTTTGTTCCTTCCTTTAGATAAATACTTAAAAATCCCCTTACAATAACAAATCCAATTTAGAAGGGACTTCCTCCCTGTGTTGAGAAAACTTTTCTTCTTCCAATTCTTCTTTTCTTCATTCAACTCAGTTCAAAAAATTTGCTCTGATATAGAGTATAACCTGACTATCTTGGCGTACCCAAGTGAAATTACGATAAAAGAAAAGCATGGATATGGGGAGAGGTGGATAACTAGATTGGCATGTACTTAAAAAAGGGACTTACTTTATTTTAGAATTCCACAATGAAATACTGAATTTTCTAGCAATTATACTACTCCGATCCGAAATAAAAAAGAACCCTCAAATTATTTTGAGAAATTAAAGTAAGCACGCTATTCTAAATCGAAGTAAAGTCAAACTTTCTAGTATATTATATTACGGCTTTATTACATTCATAGAAAGGAGATAAAATGAGAAATCTTTGCCATCCAATCTGATTAGAATATCATAACATAAAGTATAAGTGGCAGAATTTTTTTTGTAGGAATGTTTTATCAATTCATTTTCATTTCATTTGTACCCCTGGCAAACTCGAACTTTCGTCCAAATGGTGCATTTCAGTCAAATTCAGATCCGTTTTTCGAGTCCATGATATAATATAACCAAATTGGATAGATCTTCCACCTGTTTAGCTAAGAAAGAATAGATACAGAGGTGGATAATAGATCAATATGAAGATCATGAGCTGCCCCATAATGAAATCGCCAGTAGTCGCGAATATCTCCTTCCGGAATGCCCCCCGAAAGGGGAGGGGCATCGCCGAATCTAACTTTCTTGTTTAGGTAGTGTATGAATAGGCCTGACTAAATCCTTGTATGGCTTCCTCTATTTCTCTATAAAAAGAAATATGACCAAGAGTGGTTCGAATGTATATCGAACGAATTTCTTCTTTTTTCTAGAGATTCTAGAGAAAGCGAGACAAAGTGAAACGAGAAAGTTTTATTTATATAAGAATTAGATCTACATACACCATATCTAAATAGAATGGAAATCCAAAAGAAAGGGAGTTGGGAGAAGCTTACTTGTCTTATAGTTTAGCTGCTTTATCTGTCTTTGGTTTTATCGCTTGTTGTTTTGTATGGTTCAATAATACAGCTTATCCGAGTGAGTTTTATGGACCCACCGGGCCAGAAGCTTCTCAAGCTCAAGCATTTACTTTTCTAGTTAGAGACCAGCGTCTTGGAGCTAATGTGGGATCCGCTCAAGGACCCACAGGTTTAGGTAAATATCTAATGCGTTCCCCAACTGGGGAGGTTATCTTTGGAGGGGAAACTATGCGTTTTTGGGACCTTCGTGCTGCCAAGAAACACAAGCCAGAAAACACAATATGCGTACCTGCCACACCTTCATAACTCCAAATACCCGGATTTGTTACAGTTCCTCCTGAAATACTCCAACCACCCCACGAATCCGTTATTCCTAAACGAGTCATGAAGGGAATTACGAACATACCTTGTCTCCACATTGGATCCAGAACAGGATCAGAGGGATCAAAAACTGCTAATTCGTATAAAGCCATTGAGCCAGCCCAACCAGAAACTAGAGTTGTGTGCATTATATGCACCGCAAGCAATCGACCCGGATCATTCAATACGAAAAAATGTTAAAAAATTCTTGTTGTCTTATCCGCATTAGACAAAATGAAGTAAAAAATAATTCAAAATTTAAGTATCTTTCAGTATCTAAGTATAAATACTAATAAAAAGAAGAAAGAAGGATTGATTTGCAGCAATAGATGTCTTTCACATACAACTAGAAAAAAGTAATTTCCTTTTTGAATGGCAGTTCCAAAAAAACGTACTTCAATGTCAAAAAAGCGTATTCGTAAAAATATTTGGAAGAAAAAGACTTATTTTTCCATAGTACAATCTTATTCTTTAGTAAAATCAAGATCATTTTCGAGCGTTAATGAGCATCCAAAACCAAAGGGTTTTTCTGGGCAACAAACAAATAATAAGATTTTGGAATAATATGAATTGACTTATCAAAAAAGAATTCCAATTATTTAATAATTTTTGTTACTTGTTATAGGAATTCAATTAATAAATGGAAAGAGTTGGGTATTAGTTCATGAGCAATTCTGCATGAATATGGATAGAGGAAGGAAATAATGAAAAAAAATTCTAGTGCACTCCATATCTTTTTTACTATTCTTCTTGGTACCCAAATAAGAATAGGATAGAGATGTCAAAAGCAGGTCTGATTACACCTATTCCTAATCCTAAATAGAATGTAAGGACGTAGGGATTTCTATGTAAACAGAGTATCCTATTTCCATTTTTAGAGTTCTGTATTTTAGGAATGGTATGAAGAATATACAGGGCCCATGAAAGGAAGATCAATGACTCATATAAATTACTTAATGGAAAATGTCCCGAGGAAGCCTAACGAGAAACTAAGAATCCTGTTATAGAGAAAAAAGTAACTATCATTCCTTTTTCTGACGAATCACGTAATCCTCCAAGTTCCGATCTACCTTATGGATGGATCGATAAATGTTTAGATTTCTGTGATTATTTTTTACGCGGAGTTGTTGAATATCAACAACTTATTACACAGAATCCAATTTTTTTAGAGCGAGTTGAAGGAGTAGGTTTTATTAGCGGAGAAGAAGCAGTAAATTGGGGCTTATCGGGACCGATGTTACGAGCTTCTGGAATACAATGGGATCTTCGTAAAGTAGATCCTTATGAGTCTTACAACCAATTTGATTGGAAAGTCCAATGGCAAAAAGAAGGGGATTCGTTAGCTTGCTATTTAGTACGAATTGGTGAAATGAGGGAATCCATCAAAATAATTCAACAAGCTGTAGAAAAAATTCCTGGAGGACCTTATGAAAATTTAGAAGTCCGACGCTTTAAGAAAGAAAATAATTCTGAATGGAATGATTTTGAGTATAAATTTCTTGGTAAAAAACCTTCGCCCAATTTTGAATTGTCAAGACAAGAGCTTTATGTAAGAGTAGAAGCCCCAAAAGGTGAATTAGGGATTTATCCTTTTTTGGCTCTCTCTTTAGCCCTATGTCTCTTATCCCTAGGAGGCCTTCCTCCACGAGCAGGTTTCTTCGGAAAACTCTATCTATTCTGGTGTGGATGGCAAGCAGGCCTATATTTCTTGGTTTCAATAGGACTCCTTACGAGCGTTCTTTCTATCTACTATTATCTGCATTTTAGATTTGGATCTTTTTCTTATTTCAAAATAGTGAAAAAGTCAAATAAGAGGTGTTAAGCTTTTTATCATTCTGGCATCGAGCTATTTTGCCGCAGGACCTCCCCTACAGTATCGTCACCGCAGTAGAGTTTAACCACCAAATTCAATTCCAATTGAGTAAAGTAATAATATTAAGAACTAGATCATCTAACCCCATTGAATGAAAAAAAGAAATTCAATTTTCAGGGAAATTTTTGAATAAGAGATAAATAAACAATTGAATTTGAAAAAAAAAACTTCTTTCTATTTTGGACAATTTCTTTTTCAATAGGACCCTCTTTTTGGAGTGAACGATCGAATATTCCCCTATTCCTTCTTATTTTAACTGATTGTATTCCATATGGAATAAGAGGAGAACAAAAGCATTCCACGACCTGCCAAGGGGCTGTTAAAAAAAAGCTTGGAAAAGACAATGTTCCATACTAAAGGATTCGGGTCCATAACCACGAGTTCCAGTGCACTAGATCAATCCCCTTGCCCCTCATTCTTTGAGAATCAGAAGGATCCTTTTCGAGTTTCCATTTCTTCATTTGGAATCTGGGCTCTTCTATCTTCAACTTATTTTTTTGGCTTTATTCTTTATTTATTTCATTTCGATTTTTCCCTCTTCCTCTATCCCTATCCTCTAGGTACAGCGTTTGCATCAATAGAGAACCTTTTCCTCTGTATGAATCTATATTATTCCATTCCAATTTCTTCCCGAAACTTCCCAAGAAAAATCCCGAATTGGATCCAAAATTGACGGGTTAATGTGAGCTTATCCATGCGGTTAGGCACTCTTCAAATAGGAATCCATTTTCTAACTGGCTTTCGTGCTTTGGTGAGGAGTCAGGTCTACTTACTTTATGCTTCTTTCCAATTTTATGGTGGATTTGATAAGAACCCTTTTTGCTTTCTTGATAAATAATCAACAAAAAAAGCATTTTTTTATATAACCTGCTTGTTTTATTATAATTATAACAAGTCCTATATGGAAATGCCCGCTAAAGAGAAAATCTATTTGATTGTCTCTCGGCCAATATCGATTTTTAGAAAGAAAAAACAAGAACATCGATAGAGAAAAAAAAGCCGACTATCGGATTTGAACCGATGACCCTCGCATTACAAATGCGATGCTCTAACCTCTGAGCTAAGTGGGCTTACATAACGGAAATAGTGTAACAAATAGAAATAGGTATAGTATAGGAAATCCGTAAAATCTCAGATATTAGTTATTAATCTTAGCTATAGATTTCTATGGTATATGGAATTTATGGTTTCCTTTGGTGCAAATCCAATTATCTAAATTGGAAATAAGAAGCAATTCTCCCATTGGTAGCAAATGGTTATCCATTAAGCGGAGGAAATAGTAATAAAAAGAAAAAGGCTTATGCTCCTTTATCTTAAAAGAACGGACTAACAGGGTCAGCTACTTAGCCAACTTTCATAATTAAATAATAAATAATATCTGACGAATTAGAATCATCTTGATAGAGATAACAGGCCCTTTCTATGTATTATCAATAGGATCAATTCTAACAAGTCACACACTCATATTCCAGAGATACCGAAACAAAAAAATTCCGCGGTCGAACTACCATAATATCTAGAAATGTAGATCTTAAACTAGAAAGGCTTTTTTGGATGGAAAAACTCTGACTTCCTAGTTTTAGTTAGTAGAAACCTAATTGGTTAAAATTCCCAAATTAGATAGAAAAAGTAAATAAAATAGGGGCTTATGTTGGATTGGCACGATATAATATAAATCCAAATAGGATTAAAAAAGAGGTAAATTGTGTCTAAATAATTAGACAACTAGGAATACTAATAATCTTCTCCTATCCTATTTTTTGATTCATTTAGTTCTTCAATTAACTCAAAGTTCTTTCTTTTTCTTTAAAGAATTCTGCCTTCCTTAAAATATCATAAACAGTTCTTGTTGGTTGAGCACCCTTTTCAAGGAAATAGAGAATAGCTGGAACATTTAAACAAGTTTGATTCTTTATCGGATCATAAAAACCTACTTTTTGAAGATCTCTTCCTTCTCTTCGAGATCGAACATCAATTGCAACGATTTGATAGACAGCTTATTGGGATAGATGTAGATAAACAATTGCAATGACTTCTTTATTTCTTTATGTGCAAAAAAATAAGATTGTCTAGTATTTTTTAGTGTAAGTAATATAATATGGTAGGGTATGTGGCTTTTTCTACACACACTTTCTACACACAAATGAAAAACGGTTATGGATGCGGATATAGGCTACGAGCATAAATGCATGAATATGCAGAGCCAGGTATAGCGAGTTTTATTTTATTTATTTTAATTGAATCAACGAATATTTTTTGTCCGGTAAAATACCGGTACTCTATTCCATAAGAGTGGAATAGGAAATTAAGATGAGGATGGTATCATCATAAAGAAAGATAGAGTAATATAATATCCTAAATTGTACTAATCCACATATCGTTCGAATCTAAGAGAAATTCTAGATAATGTTTCCTACCCTGAAATTTTCTTGTCTTTCCCGAATGCTAAAGAGAAGAAGAGGATTGAGTCAAAAGAAAAAGCTATTTTGGAGTTTTATCAACAATTTGCTTGTGTAGGTGGGGACCTGGTATTTTCGGAGTCCTTATGCGAGGAATTACAAAAGAAATTTTTTCAACAAAAATGTGAATTAGGAAGGATTGGTCGACGAAATATGAATCGGAGACTTAATCTTGATATTCCTCAGAACAATACATTCTTGTTACCACGAGATGTATTGGCCGCTACGGATCATTTGATTGGAATGAAATTTGGAACGGGTATACTTGACGATGACGATATGAATCACTTGAAAAATAAACGTATTCGTTCGGTTGCGGATCTGTTACAAGATCAATTCGGATTGGCTCTTGGTCGTTTACAACATGCAGTTCAAAAAACTATTCATAGAGTATTCATACGTCAATCGAAACCGACTCCCCAAACTTTGGTAACTCCAACTTCAACTTCAATTTTATTAATAACTACTTATGAGACCTTTTTTGGCACATACCCGTTATCTCAAGTTTTTGATCAAACGAATCCATTGACACAAACTGTTCATGGGCGAAAAGTGAGTTGTTTAGGTCCTGGAGGGTTGACGGGGAGAACCGTCCATAACATCCCTTATTCAATCCATAATCAAGAATAATTAGGATTTCTAAAAAAAAGAAAAAATAAAGGGTCCACTCATAGGAAAACCCAACCTTTCCCCGCATCCGGCACTAATCTATTTTTAACGTCTAATTAGAGCGGGGAATCATTCCAATTAGGAAGTTCAGCTCGTTGCTTTTTATTTTACCAGAATTGGAGCCAGGCTCTATCCATTTATTCATTAGACCCAGAAAATCGTAATTTTGGATTCCATTCAAAAAAGATTGATTTTATTACGACATGCTATTTTTTCCATTCATTACCTTTGAGGATCAGTCGTGGTCTTCTAGACTCTACCAAGAGTCTGGACGAATTTGTTGTTTCATCCAAATGTGTAAAAGATCATA
The DNA here is from genome assembly GCF_056163025.1 of Triticum urartu. Taxonomy (NCBI): domain Eukaryota; kingdom Viridiplantae; phylum Streptophyta; class Magnoliopsida; order Poales; family Poaceae; genus Triticum; species Triticum urartu. The sequence goes on from NC_141874.1 coordinate 322,721,791, forward strand.
GTCGCACTTAAAAGCCGAGTACTCTACCATTGAGTTAGCAACCCAGATAAAAAAAGTGAAAAAAAAATTCCTATATGCTCTCCCTCCCTCTTTAATGAGAGATGCAAAATAAAAAAGTGAAGTAAGGGTGCCCTATGGGTATTTGATCTTGCTCCCTGCCCCTTTTTTTCATGGAAAAAGGAAATATCAATTTCTCCATTCATTGAACCCTAGTTCGGGACTGACGGGGGATGTAAAGCCAAGCAAATTGCTTCCGCGCCGAGAACCGAAGATTGTGTGGGTTGTAAGAGATGTGAATCTGCCTGCCCGACAGATTTTTTAAGTGTCCGCGTTTATTTAGGGCCTGAAACAACACGTAGCATGGCTCTATCTTATTGCCTAGATCCCGTGTAAATGGAAATTTCATTGATAAGACCTCCTCAATTGTAGCCAATATTTTATTGCGAATAATTCCGACAACCTCAGGAGAAAAAAAGGCATTTACTTATTATAGAGATGGTGCGATTTGACTCTTTTTTTTGCTTTTTTTTAGCCCTACCTATACCTCAGTCTTACGAAAAAGAGAGGGGGGTTGGCATAGAGAGAACCAAATTTGTAAAGCAAACAAACCCACGCTTCGGGAAGGTGAGGCGAACTAACAATTCCTTCCGTCGTGTATCCTCGATTGATGCCATCAGATTATAAGTTCATTCCATACCGAACCAGACCGTGCACATTCTTATTATGAGAAGGGGTCATTCGAGCCTATGGAAATAGGATACTCTGTTTACATAGAAATCCCTACGTCCTTACATTCTATTTAGGATTAGGAATAGGTGTAATCAGACCTGCTTTTGACATATCTATCCTATTCTTATTTGGGTACCATATGCACCTCTTTGGGCTTCTATTGAATCGAGAAGTCTGCATAAAAGTCTTTGCCCAAAAGGATAATCCTAGAATTCCGTCTGTCTTCTGGATTTGGAGAAGTGCCGATTTTCAAGAACGCGAATCTTATGATATGGTGGGAATCTCTTATGATAATCATCCGCGCCTTAAACGTATCCTAATGCCTGAAAGTTGGATAGGCTGGCCCTTACGTAAGGATTATATAACCCCCAATTTTTATGAAATACAAGATGCTCATTGAATGATAAGAAATTCATGCTCACTTATACAACACAACTCCAGATTTTATTCAAGTCAAGGAATATTTTTAGGTTCTTTCCCTAGATGAAACGGAATACCTATTTATAATTATAGGTGAATCCATGGAGGGTCATCATTGAATTGACTCTTTTTGGAAATAGTATTTTTTTTGCAGCTTAGCTCAATTCATGCATGGTTCCAGATAATCTGCTTGGTTGCAAAAAAATAGTTAGAAATGCGTATGAATATATAGCCTAGAGTTGTAGGAGAGAGAATAGAATAGACTATATTATGGAATTTTCAAAGTATATATGCATTAAGGAGGGTGGAGTCAGGCTAGATCTATACTATAATATCCTTAATGTCTATAAGAGTTCCGAATCGAATCTCTTTAGAAAGAGGATCTTTTGTCTCATGGTAGCCTGCTCCAGTCCCCTTACGAAACTTTCGTTATTGGGTTAGCCATACACTTCACATGTTTCTAGCGATTCACATGGCATCATCAAATGATACAAGTCTTGGATAAGAATCTACAACGCACTAGAACGCCCTTGTTGACGATTCTTTACTGCGACAGCATCTAGGGTTCCTCGAATAATGCGATATCTCACACCGGGGTATTTATCGTACTTTTGCCTTGGGGGGTCTCTTCCTCATTTAACAAATGTCTGGAACTTTGGATTAAGAATTGGTGGAATACCAGGCAATCCGAAACTCTCTTAACTGATATTCAAGAGAAAAGGATTCTAGAAAGATTCATAGAATTAGAAGAACTTTCTCTCTTGGACGAGATGATAAAAGGGAAACTAAAGACACATGTACAAAAACCTCCTACAGGAATACACAAGGAAATAATACAATGGGTCAAAATAAATAATGAGGATCATCTCCATACCATTTTGCATTTCTCGACAAATATAATCTGTTGGCGAAAGCCTGACGGAGCAATGCCGCGTGGAGGTGGAAGGCCTACGGGTCATCAACTTCTTTTCTCGGAGAAGAAACAATGACGGTATCTGAGGAATAAGCATCGGCTAACTCTGTGCCAGCAGCCGCGGTAAGACAGAGGATGCAAGCGTTATCCGGAATGATTGGGCGTAAAGCGTCTGTAGGTGGCTTTTCAAGTCCGCCGTCAAATCCCAGGATCCAAATTTATTGCTGTAGCTACCCATTCAATGTAGAAGAATTTAAATTTTAGAATCGAAGGTTCATAATATAAAAATATAAAACTTCTCGGCTTTTACCCATTTTAAATTTTTTTTGGAATGAACACAACATTCAATTTGGCATACAGAGTACTAAAGATTTCATCGAAAACTTACAGCAGCTTGCCAAACAAAGGCTAATAGAAAAAAGAATAGAGGTATAACAGGCATAATATCCACGATTGGATTGAAAATAGCATAAGCTTCGGGTAATTTGGCAAAGAAAAAACTAGTAGGATAAAGAACAGAATTAAAACAGATACAGGTTAAACTAAGTATATTAGGCATAACAAGCATTTCATTCTTGTAGAGTAAATAATTGGATTTTTCTTGAGTTATTTTTATTTATCTCATGCCTTTCCTCGTTCATGGTTCGATATTCTGGTGTCCTAGGCGTAGAGGAACCACACCAATCCATCCCGAATTTGGTGGTTAAACTCTACTGCGGTGACGATACTGTAGGGGAGGTCCTGCGGCAAAATAGCTCGATGCCAGAATGATAAAAAGCTTAACACCTCTTATTTGACTTTTTCACTATTTTGAAATAAGAAAAAGATCCAAATCTAAAATGCAAAGGTCGTCTTATTCAAAACCTCAATCATCACATCCCCCCAATAAGCATAAGCATTAGCTCTCCCTGAAAAGGAGGTGATCCAGCCGCACCTTCCAGTACGGCTACCTTGTTACGACTTCACTCCAGTCGCAAGCCTAGCCTTAGGCATCCCCCTCCTTACGGTTAAGGGTAATGACTTCAAACATGGCCAGCTCCTATAGTGTGACGGGCGGTGTGTACCCATTGAGCAAAGATAGGTTGTAATTGTATGGCAGTATCCGAAAACATATCTTGTGGACGGCCTAAAGCACTCATGGTATCATTATGAATGTACAAGCCAAAACTGTGAAAACCTAGAAATATACAGAGTTTTCATTAAAATAGACTTCGTTTGGTAGTATCGTTTCCATTTTTTTTTAACAATAAACTCTTGCTTTGCCCAATAGAAACACAAACACTGCTTGAAAGAGTTGGAACTTCTTTTTTCTAACTTGCAATTATAGAACTAATTTTTTCTAATTAATTTCCCCTTTACATTTTGAAAATTCTTTCAATACAATGAAAAAAATCCAAAAGGGTTTCTATTTAATGATGAAATTAAAATAAAATGGATAAATAGAAAAGGCTTTTTGGATTTTTTAAAAATTTCTAGAATGAAAGTCTTTATGCTCTTATTAATAAGATTTACTAACCTTATGATTTTGGAGAAGATAGGTGGAAGTTGTAAGTCCTATTGTAAGAATACTCCACTTTTCATAATTTTCCTAATAGAATCCTCATATTCTATTAGGAAAATTATGAAAAGTTCATTGATAGGAAAAGAATACTTAGCACACAGTATACCAAACAAAACTTTTTTTTTCTAATATTTGACTAAGACTGGATTTCATTCCACTTTCCTATTTCTGAACAACAACTTATGTTATCAACTATTTCGTGTTTTCAAAGTTATTAATTGTCTCATACCCTATTTTTGATTTCGATAGTGCACACAAATTTGCAATTATTCATCTACTACTGGAATTTGGATTTATTTTATCGATGCAAATTGGATTTGGATAGAAGGGTACATTCTTTCTAATATTTTAGATATAAGAAATGTTTCTTCTATCTAAAATATTAGAAAAAATTTTGCTGATTTATTTATTGCTATATGCAATTTATGGAATTGATACACCATTTAATTGATATCATTTAGCAAAATGAAACACAGCATATGCATCCATCTTTTGGCTCGAGAATTTCGGTATTATCTCCCCCCCCCCTTCAATGGCATAATAAAATATTATGGCTTTATGCTTAATCCGTGTATAGGTAAACTTTAGGTCCGAACAGCATTATTATCCAAAGATCCCCTTTATGTACATATCTCTATGGGGAATCATGCTTTAATTTTTCAAAGTATTAAATTAAATATCTTGAATAAAAAAAGGAAATTTGCTCTGATATAGAGTATAACCTGACTATCTTGGCTAGACATGTTAGAGGCTTGTATTCAAGCCTTTTTTGTCCACCAGTTTCCGGTACTCCAGAGCGGAGTAGAGCAGTTTGGTAGCTCACGAGGCTCATAACCTTGAGGTCACGGGTTCGATTCCCGTCTCCGCACTTAGCAGTCTGTATAAAAGGACTATTCTATTTCTCTAGATATGTATGGTAGAGGGGCGTATCCAACCCTTTTTTATTCATTAGTTCCCGGCCCTAGAGGGCAAAATTGAGCAGTTTGCGAAGTCACTTGCCTTCAAAAAAAGAAGGCGCAAGGCCTCTCCCTACCCTGCAGAAAATAAAAATGAAACGAAAGGGACAGTCTACCTCTCCCTTCCCTTTAAAAAAAGTTTGCCTGTTGTTTGTCTCAGTTAATACCCAATTTTTGGAGCTCTGTTGGCGAGTTCTATTTCTGCCTCTGGAGCGCCCTCTTTTTTTGAGTGGGATGCAAAGGAAGGGTAAGATAGTAAGGGATACGGCACTAGACTAACACCTAATTAATACTTAATTTAATATAAGTAGTTAAACAGTTAACTAGACTAAACTTTTTATCATAGTACTTTGATAAATTAAGCGGGCGAGCGGCGGGAATCGAACCCGTATCTTCTCCTTGGCAAGGAGATATTTTACCATTGAACTACGCTCGCTACGGTATATATTTTATAGAGTATATCCGCCTGGGTCGACCTTCTATGTCTGGGTCGACCGTTCAACAAGTCTACGTGTAAGATATCCAGCATCTGCTGTTCGCACAGCAGTATCTACAACCCCTTTGCGGGCTCCATAGCAGGAAATTATATATTCTGTCAAAGAAAGTCCCTCGCGTAAATTGCTTTGAATAGGTAAATCAATCATTTGTCCTTGAGGGTCCGACATTAATCCTCTCATACCTACTAATTGGTGTACTTGAGATGCATTTCCTCTGGCTCCTGAAAAAGACATTAGATAGACTGGATTAGAAGGATCCGTTATCCGAAAATTTGAATTCATTTCTTGTTTCAAATATTCACTTGTCGCATACCATATCTCAACAGATTGGCGTAATTTTTCTACCGCGTGTACAGCCCCATAATAATAGTGTTTCTCCAAAAGAAAACTCTGTTGTTCCGCGTCTTGGACTAACCATCCCTTAGAGGGTATTGCTCCGGAATGGAAACGAGGGAATGTCCACAATACCCGGATTTAGTCAGATCCAATTCGAGGGATTTTGTAGGTTCATTAATCAAGCCTTGGCAGAAGAACTTGACAAGTTTCCAACAATTAAAGATCCAGATCACGAAATTGCATTTCAATTATTTGCGAAAGGATATCAACTGCTAGAACCCTCGATAAAAGAAAGAGATGCTGTGTATGAATCACTCACCTATTCTTCCGAATTATATGTATCTGCGAGATTAATTTTTGGTTTCGATGTGCAAAAGCAAACCATTTCTATCGGAAACATTCCTGAATCTAATCTTTTGGAAAAAATAAGTCTCTTCGCTTGAATTTTAGAACTTAGAATTTATTACCCTAGAAAAAAAAAAGAAAAACCTAATCCTTTGAATCTTTGGTATCCTTCAAATCTTCGCTATCCTTCAAATCTTCGCTATCCTTCGAGTCTTCGATACGCTTCGAATCCTTATGGGGAAGGGCGCGGCCTGCCTTGGCCGGCCCCTCTCTCTCCACTAGGGCCCAACAAGGCCCATTAACCCCCGGGGGGTTCCGGTAACCCCTCCGGCACTCCGGTAAAATCCCGATTTCACCTGGAACTCTTCCGATGTCCAAATGTAGGCGTCCAATATATCAATCTTTATGTCTCGACCATTTCGAGACTCCTCGTCATCTCCGTGATCATATCCGGGACTCTGAACTACCTTTGGTACATCAAAGCATATAAACTCATAATACCAATCGTCACAGAACTTTAAGCGTGCGGACCCTACGGGTTCGAGAACTATGTAGACATGACCGAGACATGTCTCCGGTCAATAACTAATAGCGGAACCTGGATGCTCATATTGGTTCCTACATATTCTACGAAGATCTTTATCGGTCAAACCGCATAACAATATACGGTGTTCACTTTGTCATCGGTATGTTACTTGCCTGAGATTCGATCATCGGTATCCCAATACCTAGCTCAATCTCTTTACCGGCAAGTCTCTTTACTCGTTTCGTAATGCAACATCCCGCAACTAACTCATTAGTCACATTGCTTGCAAGGCTTATAGTGATGTGCATTACCGAGAGGGCCCAGAGATACCTCTCCGACAATCGGAGTGACAAATCCTATTCTTGATCTATGCCAACTCCAAGAACACCATCAGAGACAACTATAGAGCACCTTTATAATCACCCAGTTACGTTGTGACATTTGGTAGCACACAAAGTGTTCCTCTAGTATTCAGGAGTTGCATAATCGCATAGTCATAGGAACATATATAAGTCATGAAGAAAGCAGTAGCAATAAACTTAAACGATCAAGTGCTAAGCTAATGAAATGGGTCAATTCAATCACATAATTCTCCTAATGATGTGATCTTGTTGATCAAATAACAACTCATGTCTATGGCTAGGAAGCTTAACCATCTTTGATCAATGAGCTAGTCAAGTAGAGGCATACTAGTGACACTATGTTTGTCTATGTATTCACACATGTATTATGTTTCCGGTTAATACAATTCTAGCATGAATAATAAACATTTATCATGAAATAAGGAAATAAATAATAACTTTATTATTGCCTCTAGGGCATATTTCCTTCAGTCTCCCACTTGCACTAGAGTCAATAATCTAGATTACACAGTAATGATTCTAACACCCATGGAGTCTTGGTGTTGATCATGTTTTGCTCGTGGAAGAGGCTTAGTCAGCGGGTCTGCAACATTCAGATCTGTATGTATCTTGCATATCTCTATGTCTCCCACCTGGACTTGATCCCGGATGGAATTGAAGCATCTCTTGATGTGCTTGGTTCTCTTGTGAAATCTGGATTCCTTTGCCAAGGCAATTGCACCAGTATTGTCACAAAAGATTTTCATGGGACCCAATGCACTAGGGATGACACCTAGATCGGATATGAACTCCTTCATCCGGACTCCTTCATTTGCTGCTTCCGAAGCAGCTGTGTACTCCGCTTCACATGTAGATCCTGCCACGACGCTTTGTTTAGAACTGCTCCAACTGACAGCTCCACCGTTCAATATAAACACGTATCCGGATTGCGATTTAGAATCGTCTAGATCAGTGTCAAAGCTTGCATCGACATAACCATTTACGAAGAGCTCTTTGTCACCTCCATAAACGAGAAACATATCCTTAGTCCTTTTCAGGTACTTCAGGATGTTCTTGACCACTGTCTAGTGATCCACTCCTGGGTTACTTTGGTACCTCCCTGCTAAACTAATAGCAAGGCACACATCATGTCTGGTACACAGCATTGCATACATGATAGAGCCTATGGCTGAAGCATAGGGAACACTTTTCATTTTCTCTCTATCTTCTGCAGTGGTCGGGCATTGAGTCTTACTCAATTTCACACCTTGTAATACAGGCAAGAACCCTTTCTTTGCTTGATCCATTTTCAACTTCTTCAAAACTTTATCAAGGTATGTGCTTTGTGAAAGTCCAATTAAGCGTCTTGATCTATCTCTATATATATTGATGCCCAATATATAAGCAGCTTCACCGAGGTATTTCATTGAAGAACTCTTATTCAAGTATCCTTTTATGCTATCCGGAAATTCTATATCATTTCCAATCAATAATATGTCATCCACATATAATATTAGAAATGCTACAGAGCTCCCACTCACTTTCTTGTAAATACAGGCTTCTCCAAAAGTCTGTATAAAACCATATGCTTTGATCACACTATCAAAACGTTTATTCCAACTCCGAGAGGCTTGCACCAGTCCATAAATGGATCGCTAGAGCTTGCACACTTTGTTAGTACCCTTTGGATTGATAAAACCTTCAGGTTGCATCATATACAACTCTTCTTCCAGAAAACCATTCAGGAATGCAGTCTTTACATCCATTTGCCAAATTTCATAATCATAAAATGTGGCAATTTGCTAACATCATTCGGACGGACTTAAGCATCGCTACGGGTGAGAAGGTCTCATCGTAGTCAACTCCTTGAACTTGTCGAAAACCTTTCGTAACAAGTTGAGCTTTGTAGACAGTAACGTTACCGTCAACATCAGTCTTCTTCTTGAAGATCCATTTATTCTCGATGGCTTGACGATCATCGGGCAAGTCAACCAAAGTCCACACTTTGTTCTCATACATGGATCCCATCTCAGATTTCATGGCCTCAAGCCATTTTGCGGAATCTGGGCTCATCATCGCTTCCTCATAGTTCGTAGGTTCGTCATGGTCAAGTAACATGACCTCCAGAACAGGATTACCGTACCACTCTAGTGCAGATCTTCCTCTGGTTGACCTACGAGGTTCGGTAGTAACTTGATCTGAAGTTTCATGATCATCATCATTAGCTTCCTCACTAATTGGTGTAGGTGTCACCGGAACCGGTTTCTGTGATGAACTACTTTCCAATAAGGGAGCAGGTACAGTTACCTCATCAAGTTCTACTTTCCTCCCACTCACTTCTTTTGAGAGAAACTCCTTCTCTAGAAAGGATCCATTCTTAGCAATGAATGTCTTGCCTTCGGATCTGTGATAGAAGGTGTACCCAACAGTTTCCTTTGGGTATCCTATGAAGACACATTTCTCGGATTTGGGTTCGAGCTTATCAGGTTGAAGCTTTTTCACATAAGCATCGCAGCCCCAAACTTTAAGAAACGACAACTTTGGTTTCTTGCCAAACCACAGTTCATAAGGTGTCGTTTCAATGGATTTTGATGGTGTCCTATTTAACGTGAATGTAGTTGTCTATAAAGCATAACCCCAAAATGATAGCAGTAAATCAGTAAGAGACATCATAGATTGCTCCATATCTAGTAAAGTACGATTACGACGTTCGTGGCGTGAGTTACGAAACTATTCCACATTGTTTCAAATGTAAACCAAACTCGTAACTCAAATATTCTCCTCTAGGATCAGATCGTAGAAACTTCATTTTCTTGTTACGATGATTTTCTACTTCACTCTGAAATTCTTTGAACTTTTCAAATGTTTCAAACTTATGTTTCATTAAGTAGATATACCATATCTGCTTAAATCATCTGTGAAGGTGAGAAAATAACGATACCCGCCACGAGCCTCAACATTCATCGGACCACATACATCAGTATGTATGATTTCCAACAAATCTGTTGCTCGCTCCATTGTTACGGAGAACGGTGTTTTAGTCATCTTGCCCATGAGGCATGGTTCACAAGTACCAAGTGATTCATAATCAAGTGATTCCATAAGTCCATCAGTATGGAGTTTCTTCATGCGCTTTACACCAATATGACCCAAACGGCAGTGCCAAAAATAAGTTGCACTATCATTATCAACTCTGCATCTTTTGGCTTCAACATTATGAACATGTGTATCACTACTATCGAGATTCAACACAAATAGGCCACTCTTCAAGGGTGCATGACCATAAAAGATTACTCATATAAATAGAACAACCATTATTCTCAGATTTAAATGAATAACCGTCTCGCATCAAACAAGATCCAGATATAAAGTTCATGCTTAACGCTGGCACCAAATAACAATTATTCATGTCTAAAACTAATCCCGAAGGTAGATGTAGAGGTAGGTGCCGACAGCGATCACATCGACTTTGGAACCATTTCCCATGCGCATCGTCACCTCGTCCTTAGCCAGTCTTCTCTTAATCCATAGTCCCTGTTTCGAGTTGCAAATATTAGCAACAAAACCAGTATCAAATACCCAGGTGCTACTGCGAGCTCTAGTAAGGTACACATCAATAACATGTATATCACATATACCTTTGTTCACCTTGCCATCCTTCTTATCCGCCAAATACTTGGGGCAGTTCCGCTTCCAGTGACTAGTCCCTTTCCAGTAGAAGCACTCAGTCTCAGGCTTAGGTCCAGACTTGGGTTTCTTCTCTTGAGCAGCAACTTGTTTTCCATTCTTCTTGAAGTTCCCTTCCTTCTTCCCTTTACCCTTTTTCTTGAAACTGGTGGTCTTGTTGACCATCAACACTTGATGCTCCTTCTTGATTTCTACCTCCGCAGCCTTTAGCATTGCAAAGAGCTTGGGAATCGTCTTATCCATACCTTGCATATTATAGTTCATCACGAAGCTCTTGTAGCTTGGTGGCAGTGATTGAAGAACTCTGTCAATGACACTATCAACCGGAAGATTAACTCCCAGCTGAGTCAAGTGATTATGGTACCCAGACATTCTGAGTATATGTTCACTTACAGAACTATTCTCCTCCATCTTGCAGCTGTAGAACTTATTGGAGAATTAATATCTCTCAATCCGGGCATTTGCTTGAGATATTAACTTCAACTCCTGGAACATCTCATATGCTCCATGATGTTCAAAACAACATTGAAGTCCCGGTTCTAAGCCGTAAATCATGGCACACTGAACTATTGAGTAGTCATCTGCTTTGCTCTGCCAGACGTTCATAACATCTGGCGTTGCTCCTGTAGCGGGTTTGGCACCCAGCGGTGCTTCTAGGACATAATTCTTTTGTGTAGCAATGAGGATAATCCTCAAGTTACGGACCCAGCCCATGTAATTGCTACCATCATCTTTCAGCTTTGCTTTCTCAAGGAACGCATTAAAATTCAACGGAACAATAGCACGAGCCATCTATCTACAATAACATAGACAAGCAAAATACTATCAGGTACTAAGTTCATGATAAATTTAAGTTCAATTAATCATATTACTTAAGAACTCCCACTTAGATAGACATCCATCTAATCATCTAAGTGATCACATGATCCATATCAACTAAGCCATAACCGATCATCACGTGAAATGGAGTAGTTTTCAATGGTGAACATCACTATGTTGATCATATCTACTATATGATTCACGCTCGACCTTTCGGTCTCAATGTTCTGAGGCCATATCTGCATATGCTAGGCTTGCCAAGTTTAACCCGAGTATTCTGCGTGAGTAAAATTGTCTTACACCCGTTGTAGATGACCGTTGAGCTTATCACACCTGATCATCACGTGGTGTCTCTACACGACGAACTTTGGCAATGGTCCATACTCAGGGAGAACACTTTTACCTTGAAATTTAGTGAGAGATCATCTTATAATGCTACCATCAAACAAAGCAGAATAAGATGCATAAAGTATAAACATCACATGCAATCAATATAAGTGATATGATATGGCCATCATCATCTTGTGCCTTTGATCTCCATCTCCAAAGCACCGTCATGATCACCATCATCACCGGTGCGACACCTTGATCTCCATCGTAGCATCGTTGTCATCTCGCCAACTATTGCTTCTACGACTATCGCTACCGCTTAGTGATAAAGAGAAGCAATTACAGGGTGATTGCATTGCATACAATAAAGCGACAACCATATGGCTCCTGCCAGTTACCGATAACTCTGTTACAAAACATGATCATCTCATACAATAAATATAGCATCATGTCTTGACCATATCACATCACAACATGCCCTGCAAAAACAAGTTAGACGTCCTCTACTTTGTTGTTGCAAGTTTTACGTGGCTGCTACGGGCTGAGCAAGAACCGTTCTTACCTACGCATCAAAACCACAACGATAGTTTGTCAAGTTGGTGTTGTTTTAACCTTCTCAAGGACCGGGCGTAGCCACACTCGGTTCAACTAAAGTTGGAGAAACTGACACCCGCCAGCCACCTGTGTGCAAAGCACGTCGGTAGAACCAGTCTCGTGTAAGCGTACGTGTAATGTCGGTCTGGGTCGCTTCATCCAACAATACCCACGAACCAAAGTATGACATGCTGGTAAGTAGTATGACTTGTATCGCCCACAACTCACTTGTGTTCTACTCATGCATATAACATCTACGCAATAAACTGGCTCGGATACCACTGTTGGGGAATGTAGTAATTTCCAAAAAAACCGATGCACACGCAAGATCATGGTGATGCATAGCAACGAGAGGGGAGAGTGTCGTCCATGTACCCTCGTAGACCGTTAAGCGGAAGCGTTATGACAATGCGGTTGATGTAGTCGTACGTCTTCACGATCGACCGATCATCAGTACCGAACGTACGGCACCTCCGTGTTCAGCACACGTTTAGCTTGGTGACGTCCCGCGAACTCACGATCTAGTAGAGATTGGGGAAGAGTTTCGTCAGCACGATGGTGTGGTGACGATGTCGATGAAGCTACCGTTGCAGGACTTCGCCTAAGCACCGCTACAGTATGACCGAGGTGGATTATGGTGGAGGGGGCACCGCACACGGCTGGGAGAGATCAATGATCAACTTGTGTGTCTAGAGGTGCCCCCTGCCCCCGTATATAAAGGAGCAAGGGGGAGGCCGGCCGGCCCTAGAGGGCGCGCCAGGAGGAGGAATCCTCCTCCGAGTAGGAGTAGGATTCCCCTCTTTCCTACTCCTACTAGGAGGGGGAAAGGAAGGGGGAGAAGGAGAAGGAAAGGGGGCGCCCCCCCCTCTCCTAGTCCAATTCGTACCAGAGGGGGAGGGGGCGCACGGCTTGCCCTGGCCGGCCCCTCTCTCTCCACTAGGGCCCAACAAGGCCCATTAACCGCCGGGGGGTTTCGGTAACCCCTCCGGCACTCCGGTAAAATCCTGATTTCACCCGGAACTCTTCGATGTCCAAATGTAGGCTTCCAATATATAAATCTTTATGTCTCGACCATTTCGAGACTCCTCGTCATGTCCGGGATCATATCCGGGACTCCGAACTACCTTCGATACATCAAAACATATAAACTCATAATACCGATCGTCACAGAACTTTAAGCATGCGGACCCTACGGGTTCGAGAACTATGTAGACATGAACGAGACATGTCTCTGGTCAATAACCAATAGCAGAACCTGGATGCTCATATTGGTTCCTACATATTCTACGAAGATCTTTATCGGTCAAACCGCATAACAATATACGTTGTTCCCTTTGTCATCGGTATGTTACTTGCCTGAGATTCGATCGTCAGTATCCCAATACCTAGCTCAATCTCTTTACCGGCAAGTCTCTTTACTCGTTCCATAATGCAACATCCCGCAACTAACTCATTAGTCTCATTGCTTGCAAGGCTTATAGTGAAGTGCATTACCGAGAGGGCCCAGAGATACCTCTCCGACAATCGGAGTGACAAATCCTATTCTTGATCTATGCCAATTCCACGAACACCATCAGAGACACATGTAGAGCACCTTTATAATCCCCAGTTATGTTGTGACGTTTGGTAGCACACAAATTGTTCCTCCGGTATTCAAGAGTTGCATAATCTCATAGTCATAGGAACATATATAAGTCATGAAGAAAGCAGTAGCAGTAAACTTAAACGATCAAGTGCTAAGCTAACGAAATGGGTCAAGTCAATCACATCATTCTCCTAATGATGTGATCCCGTTGATCAAATAACAACTCATGTCTATGGCTAGGAAACTTAACCATCTTTGATCAATGAGCTAGTCAAGTAGAGGCATACTAGTGACACTATGTTTGTCTATGTATTCACGCATGTATTATGTTTCCAGTTAATAAAATTCTAGCATGAATAATAAACATTTATCATGAAATAAGGAAATAAATAATAACTTTATTATTGCCTCTAGGGCATATTTCCTTCAGTCACCGCTCCACAGATCTCGCTCCTCTTTCTTTCTTCTTTCTTTGATGGCGAGCTCCTTGCGCGGGCACCATGGTTGTCACCGACGAGTTCCTTGGGGTGGACTCCATGTAGCATGAAACGGAGGTCGACACTGTTGAGCTCCTTGGGAGGGTTCCATGGTCGTCCACCACTTTCCTTCTCGTCCTCCTCCGGCCACGGTCATGGCGTACTCGCAACTCCGCGGCTGCACAGCCATGCTACAACCAGTGACCGGCCATGCTACAACCAATGACCGGATTTGTTACAAGGGAGGCGACGGTGATTTTGTGGCGGCGACGTCGGTGCTGCCATTTTGCCGCAGCCCGTACCGAGAAAGCTACGATTGGCGGCAGGATTTGCTACAACCAATGGGGGTCATCCCACGGCGGTGGTGACCACGGCCCGACAGTGATGCTGCAACCAATTTGTTTTTTGCTACAACCAACCCCATTTTTTGCTACTACTGTCTTCGGATTTTGCTGGAAACAACCATTTTTTTGCTACCGCGGTCTTGATTTTTTTTGGAACTGGTGTGTGATTTTTCTTCCACCATATCATGTTCTTGCTGGAACCGGTGTCTCGTATTTTTTTGGTTCCACCCACTGTGCGAGTTTTTTGATGGAACTGGTGCCCCATTTCTTTTTTTGCTTCCACAATATGTTTGTTTTGCTGGAATCGCACGGATTTTTGCTACCACCACTTTTTTGGTTGTAAGCTACGCGGTTGTGCCATTTTGATTCTGCAACCGGCGACGAGGATGGCTGACTGCCACCGGAGCTGTGGCCGTTGCACCGGAGCTGCGACCATCTCCATGGGGAACTGCAACCGCGGGAGCATGCTGCTGCATGCATGAGGCCGAAGACGACAACCGACAGCGATGACGGTGACCGGTGACAATGGCGACCGGTGATGAGGGCAGTGACGGACGGAGAACGTGCGTGTGGTGCTTCAAGGCCAAGGGCATTGCGTGGTGTTGGTTTGACTTTTCTTTTTGTTTCTCTGCGTGCGAGTGGTGAACGAGGATGAAGATTAGGCTATAATCGAATGGTTGTTAGAAGGCATATCAGATGGCTGCGGGCAGACCGGCCCAAATTTGGGCCGGCGCGCCAGCGTAGATTAGTGCCCTATTATATTACTAGTCTAACTTACTCCATGCTATGGCTAGTCTTAGGGACTACCTTTTGGATGATCTGCCCACAGCCAATTCAATGGCCCTTTCCAAAGCCAGCACCGATCTTATCATAAACTAATGGCATTAATTACTGTTTTGATCCACTCCGGCACTCCGAATAAACATGACAGCACATGGCACCGTTCACCTAGGGCGTGTTTGGTTTCTTTGCTCGCACCTGCATCGCACCAGGCATGCAAAAGCTGGCCTGTTTGGTGTCATGTGGGGACTTCTTAGCCTGGCCCAACTGATGCAAAAGCAGGCGTCCTAGCCAGGCTGAGAGGAACACATGAATCGAGCGTTCCTGCGATGCAGCCTCACGCCTGCACCCATGCTTCCACTTAAAGTGAAGCGGTACATGAGAATGACCCTAATATTGTCCAGAATTACTTCAAAACTTCCACCGCAACTCTCTCTCCTCTACTCATAGATCGGATCGAGGAAACAGATCGTCGTCGTCACTGCCGGAGCTTCTTCTTGTGCCGCCGATCAGAGCTACCACCTCCGCAACTGGCCATATCCCCCTTGTGATGTAGGGTGGAACTCTAAATGGCCGATCTTTCATGAAAGGAGCAGATCCCAATGAGGAACACAAAGAACACGAGGGAAAACACGAAAGAATCACTCAAACCAATGAGATTAGGTCACACATATGCTAGATCCTCGAAACACAAAAGGAGATACAAGATCCACGATCAACAAAGGACGATACAAAGGTAATCGGTTCTTCTCCGTGAGGAGGTCTTGAGGGGTCTTCCCATGAAGGGGTCTCGAATCCAAGGTGGATCTTCTCTGAAGAGGTAACGGTCACTCGCAATGGAGTAGATCCGGGTGGATGAGCGAAGCTCTATCTGACATATGAGCTAACACAACGCTAACCCTCAAATGGTGGAGGTGGAGGAGTATATATAGTCTAGGGCCACGAAGGGGTAAGTGAGGGGCGAAGGGGTACATGGGCATCGGGCCCGTTACACTGTCCGCAGACAGGTGTCGGTCGTCCGATGGGTACCGGACGTCCGGTAGCTCGCGAGGGTCTGGTTGTCCGGTACTTGTCGGGCGTCCGACGTTTTGGTTCGGGATAGCCATCGTCGGATTTCCGGACGTTGTCAGTCGTCCGGTGGCTGATGTTCATCAGACATACGGTATCTAGCGGTCGCCCGGGAGCTGTATAGTCCCTTGGCTGTAGCTGATCTGGCAGGCTGAACCTCCAGGCGTCGGACGTCCGGTAAGGATCGGTCATCCGGTGGCTGTAGATTTCAGGCAGCTTCTCCATTTGGTCCTTGTACTTGGTGTCCTCGTCGTCTTATCCATGGTCTTCCTCTTTGTTACTGGTCATGCATAAAAAATATATTTGAGGTAGTAGCCATGTCTCACATGTGGAAAGTGACGATCCGGAGATGAGCGAGTTCACCTTGCGTGCAATGGCGTATAGTCGAGGTCTCATCGTATGTCCTCTTGGGGCATGGGGGTAGTCATAGTGTACATGGGGATGATTGTAGGATGCTCTGCATCATCTCCCCCCCCCTGGGAAAGATCCAACCTCGGATCATGATCCTCATCACCATGGAAACGATTGGCATGGATGGACTTGTAGTCGGACGTAGCTGAAGACATGGCGCAATCCAAGTACTCCAAGGTGTCTCCGGAGTAGTAGACATGAAAAAAGAGCAAACACAAGCGCCACTTGGAAATACAATGGTTAGCGCACACAAAGTGTCCATCAAGTAAGTATGAGTCCGTTCGGCAAGATTGTTCGTGACAAAGCGCATGAAGCTTATCAAGATGATATCGAATGATGTGCAAAGCATTCATTGTGCACACAAATGTATTGTGAATATGATAAATTCAACCACGGTGCAAAATGATGTCATAGTGAGACGGTTTATCAATAGCATGAATATGGCAATGGATGCTTAATATGGTTATGTTACATGCAATTGATGGTAGGCAATATGATCATGATGTATGAATATGCCATCAAGGAAGATCACAACAAATTTGCTAAGGAAATGCACAAGCTCATATATCATGGATAACATAGGAATACAAGATTCAACAAGGCAATCATAATGTGAGTCAATCCATGCATAGGGTGCAAACTTGTGGTGAGTATGATATTCATCTAGCATGACATGTGTCAGCACAATCAACGAATATGGAAGTGTTGGTGAAATGTGTCAAAGGAGTGTTGATGTACCAATGCTCGATGCCATGGCATGAGTGGAGGTTCGAAGGTGCATCCAATAAGTCCGAGCGCTCCTCAATTTGAAGGTCCATAGAGCCAATCTCCAATGTCGCTCCTTCGTTCGCAAGATGTACCATGTAGACAACAAGGAGACAACAATGAAAGAGTGACCCGTCCAATATGCGTATTTGAGGATGGCTCAAACGGAAGGAGTTCACCTTTATCAGAATGTCGAAAATGTTGGTGTCGCGCATCGTGTACGCCTTCACATGACCAAGTTGTCTCGTGATGGTACCGCCTTGTGAATCCTTCAAAACGAAAGAACATGAAAAACACTCGGAAAAACAAATGAGGTTAGCGGAAGTGCAAAACCTATCATTCATGTGGTAAGATGCCCAACAAGTGGTATGCATCATGCTCATCATAAGAAAGGACAAGGGAGCATTTCATAGTATGGAGGCATATGATGCGAGAACAACCAAATACAATAGGCTTAATCAAACAAGCATGCATCACAAGTAATATGTCCAAGTCTCCATGATCAATAAGCATAGATGCAACAATTGGAGGCAAAGCGACAATGAACAAGATATATCATGTGAGAGGCATGAACATATATGTCATCAACCCAAGAAAGCAAGGAAGAGTGGAACATGGGTGATGCGGCAAAGCAAGCAATCATAGTGATCAAGTAAGCAAGCTAGTAGTGCGAAGATGCAACGTACTAGAAGGAATCATGGAAAGCATGTCATGGGTGCAAATAGTGTGCATGAATACTTCACGTGACATAGCACAAGCATGAAAGGAAGATATGAGCAATGTATCATCATTGTATTGGCGAGAGGCCATATGTAAATAGCAATGGGACATCATGACTCTCCCAACACAACAAGCATCAATAGCATGGGGCACAAAGAAATCATGGCAATAGCTACAAGGATCTCCACCAAACATGCAAATACACATAGAAGTAGTATAACGGTGAATCATGGGTAGATGCAAGCAAGGGTCACAATTGCATGGAAAGGCATAGAAGCAAGCATAACATGCAAAGTGAACATGGTAGAATGGGCATAATGTGACAAGTGGTAAATATCCCATAGCCTTGTGAGAGCCAAGTAGAATAGATGTGCGTAGTCGTTGCGCGAAGAGAACGGTGGGAAGGACAATCCACGGGATCCCAAATTGTCGTTGCTCTCAAGAGCTCGTTTCGTCAACTCTTGGGATTCAGAGGTTGACGATTATACATGAGTACCTACACAAAACAAAGACAAAGGGAAAATTGTGTGTGCATGGTATATGTACACATCATCCATTATGATGCGCACGTGCTTGTGTTGGTTAGCACAAAATATCCAATGCTCAAATAAATGAGATGCATGATATAGAAACATGTCATCCATCATGATAGGTTTGTTGTTATGTATAGCATAATGGAGACTCAAATTGTGTAATGCATCATGGGAAATATCTAGAGCATTGTTATTCATGGAATGCATATGGTGCAAGCAATTATGGGAATCATGCAAAGTATGGAATGCATCAAAATCTCCTAATATGTATGAGGAAACTATGAGGGTCTCCTCACGAGCATTAATGGAAATATCACACGAAGAATATTGACAACATCCAAAACAATGCATATTTGGTTCTATGTGATCATGGCATGGTATATTAGATGAATTGCGCAAATCATGTAAAGGAAGCATGGCAATATCATCACATGAAAAACAAAAGCCAATGGCCATCATATTGTCATCTATGCCATAAGTGCAAATGGGATTTATTTTAATGGGGCATGCATAGTTACTATGGTGAGTTTGTAAAGATGCAATATGGGAGATCTCACTCATAGCATATGAAAAGTTTAAAGGGTTGTCGACATGATGTGACCAAAAGAATTTTCACATGATATCCTATGGAGCATAGCATCACAACTAGGCAAATCAACATTCTCATCATCATATTCATCATAAATGGGTGGCATATCGAAACATGACATAGTATGCGATGAATCCATAAGGTGATCATCATCATGCAAGCAATCATTTGCAAGATAGTCCACTAGTAGGACAAGAGAAGCACCATCACCTATGTTACCTTTAGAGCATCGCTCATGTGTTTTAGGTGAGGTTGCAACTTGATGGTACCATGTGGGGGTGCATCTTCTTCCACCATGGCCATCGTCGTCTCATTGGGGGTATGGACTCGTCGAGGGTAGGCATGTCGTAACGTAGGAGACCTAGCACCAAATAAGAAAACACACTCGGAGTAGAGGTTAAGTCGTTAGAAATCATAGTGGCCTCATGTGCCTTATCAACTACCTCACTCACTAAGTGTTGTGGCTCACTCACTCCCTCTTGGATGCTCTCACTCATATGGTTGGTGGAGTCACTCAAATGGCTCTCAACCTCATATAGGATGTGTGGAACACTCTCATGTGTGGGTCTAGTGGTGGTCACACTCATCCTCTCGTAGGAAATGCTCTCAATGTCACGTATGGTGGAGTCAATATTCTCACTCATGGGGTAGTGGCTCTCCTCACATGGCAATTGGGGCATCTCATGATATATGGGTGTTGGAGAGATGTAGGTGCAAATGTCTCCATGCTCAATCATGTCATAGTCGTAGTCGTGGATGAAGGCCGAAGATGGTCCTTGCTCAACCTTGTTTTCACCGTCTTGTTGTTGGAGGCCCATATGATGTGGCACCTTGTAGCTCGTCTCTATGACCAAAGGGAAATTCCCATGCTTGGCCATCTTCCTTGAGGGGCTTCGAAGAATGAAGGGTCGCCCTCGCCTGTAGGTGGTCGCCTTGTACTTGATGAAGTCAATGTAGGCGTACTCGTGGGAAGTAGGCGAAGACGCCGTACGTCCAAAGGCAAAGATGCCTTGATATCACTTGGCGAAGATGTCGAAATGGTGGTGGTAGCTATAGCTTTCTCTTGGTGGTGCTTGTCTCGCGGTCTTCTCTTTTGCTCATGAAGCTTGGACTTGGCGTGAAGTAGTGCTTGTTGGGACTTGTACATTTGCGCTTGGCGAGCATCTTCATGTTGATGATGTTGTTGTCGTGCTTGAGCTCATAGTAGATGTCGTTCGTCGTCGTGCACATGATGCTTGGAGGTGACTTGCCCTTCATGACGATGTAGATCACGAACGTGATGGTGGTCGCCACGGAGATGTGGACGTGGATGAATTGCTCTTGCGTCGCATGGGCGCTCTGAAGATGATCGAGTTACTCGCCATCGCCTTGAGGATGATGAAGGGGAAGAAGAAGATGTAACGCCCCGGATGTAACATTCCATAATTGTAACTCCAACTCTTGCCATTTTCGGCAATGTTATGTGTTATATCCTCTGTGGTTGGGTTTTGTCCTCATTTTCCTTTTTGTTCATGTCATGCATTCAACCTCATGTCCTCATGTGCATCTCATTTGCATTAGTGTTCGTCTCATGCATCCGGTCATTTTCCCCGTTGTCCGTTTCGGAATCCGACACTCACACATGCACCCGTTGCACCCCTTAGATCTTGTTTCGTGAGCGGGAGAAAAATGTTATCGGAATGGGCCGAGATTTGTCGAGTGGCCTTGTTACATTACCGATAGGCCGCCTGTCAAATTTTGTTCCATTTGGAGGTCGTTTGATGCCCCAACGGTTAACCGTGTAACCGCTGAAACCCCTCTCTCTTTTCCGCCCAGCACCCCTCCACAACAGCCCACTAGCCCATCTAAACCCCCTCCATGCTCTCCGTCAATGGATCACGATCGTGTGGGTGAAAACCGCACCTCATTTGGACTCTCCTAGCTCCCTCTATATATAAATAGGCCTCTCCCCCCCCCCCCGAAATTTGCGGACAAAACCCTAGATCCACCCTCCTCCGTGTCGCCGGACACGTCCGCTGATGGCTGGACCGTCCACGCCGCTACCCGGACGAATCGGGGCTCGCCACGTGGCCCTCCGCCACCTCCCGTCGTCGCGGCCCGCAAGGTCCGAGCCAGGCCCTCCCCGGCCCGGCACCCCGCGCCGCCACCCGCATCGCGCCGCCGCCTGCCGTTCCTCGCGCCGCCACCACCTTGCTCACCGGCGTGCGCCACCCCGACCTCGCCGCCGCCAGCGCCGCTCGCCGGAATCCGCCCCGCACCGCCGCGCCAAGGCCTCCCACTGCCTGGATCCGGCCGGATCTCACCCCGCCGGCCCCGGATCCAGCCATCCCGACACCGCCTGCGACCTTCCCCCGCAACTCCGGCCACCACCACGCCCATCTCCGATGACCTCGGTTCGCGTGCCGCGCGAAGAACCCTAGATCCAGAGGTCGATTTTCCCTTAAGTCCTTTTTTGTTACATTATGTGTGCCCCTTCATCATGTCATGTCTTCGTGTCCGTAGCTCCGATTTGCGCACATGATATAGCGAAATGTTCATCTCGTGATGCTCTACATGCTAGTGTCATTTGCATGCATGTTACTATCCATATTGATGCCCTAATCATCGTTGCAAAAGTGCTAAATGATGTTGTCTGCTGGAATCCATCATAACTTGTCGATTTGTCTTTTTCATATTATTTTTTGTGTGCATCCTTTGAGCATCATGTCTACATGGTTTAGGAGCACATTCATGCCATCTTTACAGTGGTGCAATCCTTGTATTTATGTGCCATGTGGTGACTAGCACAAGCATGCAAAGTAGGCCACTTGATGTTTCTATTTTCAGCTACTTAGTTTTACCGCTAAGTTTTTTCCTGTTACATTATGTTGCTATGTTGACTTGTTGCCACAAGTAGATCCATGCATATTTTGATGAAGTTCAGTAATGGTGTTTTGGAGATATGGTTATGCCCTATCCATTCATGCCTCTGGTTGTAATTATGGGGTTGTGTAGCTTGTCGTTACCATGCTCTCCTTTTGCTAAATATTATTGATGTCAGTTTGTTAACAGGAAGTGCATTTTTGCCATGTGTTTTGCTAGTGATCCATGCACCCTATGACTATGCTATTGCCATGTTTCGCTTCATAAATGTGTCTTATTACTGTTGGTTACCTTGTAATGCCATGAAATGCTTTGTGGTGAGTGGCATGAGCTTACAAATTTGCTATCATGAATCTGTTTCTGCCATGCCATGATTTTCTACTGTCTGAATCTGTTCATATCACTTGCCATGTTTGGATTGATGCTACCATCTTTTCTGTGCATCTTTGGCTCAAGTTTAGTAAGGGAGTTTTGTTCATTGCCTTTAGTACTAGAATTCCATGCTCAAGTTTGCCATGACATGTTCCTGTATCATGTAGTTTACTAGCTCTAAACATTGCTACCTGATGTTGTTTCTGCCATGTTTAGTATTTTCACTGTTTGTGAAACTATTGTCATTTGCATTTTTGGCATGCTATTTTAGACTTGTTCTAGTGAGTTCTAGCAGGAGCTCAGTGTTCATGATTTGTAGAACTTCACCTGTACTTCACTGCCATGTGTTTTTTTGCTATGTTGGAGTGCTGTAGCATAGTTTCCTGATGCATCTTAAGTGCTATGATGTTGTTAAGCGCAGTTTTACCTTGTTCTTGTTTTGCTCGTCATTTGCAAACCGTGCATCCGATTCCAGTGATCTTTATATCGATTTCGACCGAAATCTCCTAAACTTTCTAGTGGCATGCTTGGTTTGCCAAGTTGATGCCATGACCATCTTTTCCCTTCCGGAGTACCCATATGAATTGCACATCATATCTTGCATCCCGTGCCATGTCTTGCATCATGTTGCTTCTGCATTGCACCATGATTGATTGTTGTTCTATTGCTTGTGTTATTGCTTTGGGTAGAGTCGGGAGACGAGTTCGTGATTGAGGATCCTATCGAGTACGTTTACAAGGAGCAAGCTTTCGACAACCCTGAGAACTTTGCAAGCAAGATGATCATTATCCCCAATATCACTTCTATCTTTGTTTGCTAGTTGCTCGTTCTATCGTTATGTCATGCTACCTACCACTTGTTTATCAAGCCTCCCGTATTGCCATGTCAAGCCTCTAACTTCACTTTCCTAGCAAACCGTTGTTTGGCTATGTTACCGCTTTTGCTCAGCCCCTCTTATAGCATTGCTAGTTGCAGGTGCAGTGCAGGTTGTTCCATGTTTGGAACATGGATATGTTGGGATATCACAATATCTCTTATTTAATTAATGCATCTATATACTTGGTAAAGGGTGGAAGGCTTGGCCCTTTTCCCGGTGTTTTGTTCCACTCTTGCCTCCCTAGTTTCCGTCATACCGATGTTATGTTCCTTGTTTTTGCATTCCTTACGCGGTTGGGGTTATGGGACCCCCTTGACAGTTCGCTTTGAATAAAACTCCTCTAGCAAGGCCCAACCTTGGTTTTACCATTTTCCTAATAACAACTAAAATTTGCTCAGGGAGTAATTAACCCGAGGAATTCTTAATCAACAACTCGGGCCAGTGTTCCTTTGAGTGCTGGTCCAACCTGGGCGATGTCCGACGCCCCCTGGGCAACCAGGGTCTCAGCCAACCCGACGCCTGGCCCATCCGATGTGCCCTGAGAACGAGATACGTGCAACTCCTATCGGGATTTGTCAGCACATCGGGCGGTCTTGCTGGTTTTGTTTTACCATTGTCGACATGTCTTGTAACCGGGATTCCGAGACTGATCGGGTTATTCCTAGAGAAGGAATATCCTTGGTTGATCGTGAGAGCTTGTGATGGGCTAAGTTGGGACACCCCTGCAGGGTATAAACTTTCGAGAGCCGTGCCCGCGGTTATGTGGCAGATGGGAATTTGTTAATATCCAATTGTACAGAACTTGACACTTGACTTGATTAAAATACACCAACCGCGTGTGTAACCGTGATGGTCTCTTTTCGACAAGGTTCGGGGAGTGAACACGGTTGGGTTATGTATGAACGTAAGTATTTCAGGATCACTTCTTGATCACTTCTAGTTTACGACCGTTGCTTAGTTTCTCATCTTGCTCTTGTACTCGTATGTTTGCTGCAACTCCATATTTACGACCGTTGCTTAGTGCTTGCTGCAACTCCACCCCATAACCACATCCTACCTATAAGCTTAAATACTCTAGATCTCGTGGGTTTTGAGATTGTTGAGTCCTCGTGACTCACAGATACTACCAAAACAGTTGCAGGTGCCGATGATACCAGTGGAGGTGATGCCACCGAGCTCAAGTGGGAGTTCGACGAAGACCTTGGTCGTTACTATGTTTCCTTTCCGGATGATCAGTAGTGGAACCCAGTTGGGACGATCGGGATTTAGCATTTGGGGTTGTCTTCTTTCTTTTGGATTCGTCCGTAGTCGGACCTTGTGTGTACTCTGTTAATGTATGGATTATTTGATCATTGTGTGACGTGGCGATTGTAAGCCAACTATTTTTTATCCTTGTTCTTGTACATGGGATTGTGTGAACATGACCCTTCTTGTGACAATACCAAAATGTGGTTATGCCTCTAAGTTGTGCCTCCACACATGGGAGATATAGTCGCATCTTGGGCGTTACAGAAGACTTGTAGTCGGCCACCATGTCTCGTAGTTGATCCTTGAGCTCGTCCAACTTGGTGTCGATGTAGTCCCTTTTCCTTGCTTCGGAGTGTCGTATGTTGATGGCGAGGTTGTCGAGACGCTCTCGCAAGGTAGATTGTGCACCTTGCATTTGTCGTTGTAGATCAAAGATTGACGCTTTGGTGATGTAGTTATTCACGTTATCGTTGTTGTCGAAGACCGGAGATGAAATGCCTTTCCTATCCATCACAAGACTCGAGCAAATATGGGTGGGAGAAAGAGAAGAACTAGACCAAATGTACCTTATCCAATGTTGAAGATGGATCAATGGTCACTCAATAATGTAACAATGAAATAGCACAATTGGTACCGATCTCGTTAATTTCTCACACCTACACTAATAAGGATTATGGTGGAGCTTGGTGAGGATAGTGGCACAAAAATTTGATGCAAAATGTTAGCAAGAGTCAATAATGTTGAAAGAGATTCACAAATTCGCAAGTGAAATAAGTAGACCAATAGCAATATGTGGCACATGGAAACGCACACACGGATAGATAAATGGGATCGTGCAACCAAGGAATGAGCTCAAAATGTGGAATCCATGGAAAACACTCGTGTTGCACAACTCTAGAGAGACGCTAGCATGATTGCTCAATAGGCGAATATGACACTTGTGAACAACCTATAAGATGCAAAATGTATGAGCTTTCTATCCCAAGTATGCTATGTATGTATGGTTCCCGGTGTTTCTCTCAAGATGATCCAAGATTATTGGATATGACAATCTTATATGCAATGTGGTATGATGCTATGGCTATTGCTTACAAGCACTTTTGTTTCTCCTTCTCTTTTGCTTAAAAGCTTATTCTTCTTTTTTGTATGGCCACTTTTGCACAATGCACAAACCAATATAGCAATTGTGTATATGTGGGAACAAACTTGAGGCACACGAGATGATATGATACCAAGATGATACCGATATGGTATGGTATGTATGCAATGGAAGGTGTAGATCAATGATCACTAATGTGCACAAGTAACGTTGCCGGCAATACTCAAATGGCTAGTCTCGATAGGCAAGTGACGCAAAATGGGCTAGGGGTTATCAATGCAATTGTAAGGGGAATATAGAATGGTGTCGTCGAGGTTACCGTGCTTGGCAATGATGAGTGGCGGTGTTCTTGATGTAGAACCGTTCCTAATTAGCCGAAACACCTTAGGAAACGGAAAACCGCGAACTCAAAATCTCAAAGGCAAATGTCAAAATGGTGGTAGCGGGAATGCGGTGGTGGTGTTGCAGAAGTGGAGGTTATGTTGCGTTACGTGAGTCGGAGTTGAAGGTCACCGTCCCTAAGTAGTCGAAACACCTTAGGAGACACAACTCATAACTCAAACAAAATTGGGTTAAGTTGGGGTGGCGGAAGTGTATGGTGGGCAAGCCTATTTGGTGGTGGTGGTGGTTGATGAAAGAAACAGCCATCCCTAAGTAGCTGAAACACCTTAGGAGACTCAAATCACAACTCAAACAACCACTAATGCTATATGGATCAAAATGGGTTAGGTTGCGGAAGGCTATGGTGGTTATGCGGATGATATGGTGGAAGCCCTAGGTAAAGATGCCAAAGTTCCAAAACATTGATGGTGTCAAATGATGTTATAAGTATTTTTTTGTGAAGGCGGATGTCAAGAGCTTCAAAACGAGCTAAAGAACGTCAAAACCGGAGTTCGGATGAATTAGTTGGCCGAAACAAAAATCAGCCGAAGTTGATATCTATAGGTAGCAGACCTCCGGTAATGGACGGATGTCCGGTCGTCGGACATCCGGTGCGCTTGGAAATCCGCTGTTTCAGCTGGGGTTAGGGGTTTCGGTCATCCGGTAAAGGTCAGGCGTCTGGTGGGTCGGGGTCAATGCGGGATTTGAGCTCCGGGACGTGATTTTGGGCGGAATTTGGGGATTTGGGGGTCAAAATTGAGGAGATTTCATGGATGAAAGATGGGAAAACTTGGGGAAAAGCTAGATCCACTTGAAACCAAGAAAACCCATGGATCAAAATCAACAAAACTTCATCAAACCAACAAATCACAAAAAAAATTGGGGCTTGGTGGGGATTTTCGAAATTGGGGAAGAACACAACAAAATTAGGCTAGAAAACGAAGAGGGGAGGCTCCAAAATCATGATCAACGTGGCTCTGATACCAAGATGATGTAGGGTGGAACCCTAGACAGATGATCTTTCACGAAAGGAGCATATCCCAACGAGGAACACGAAGAACACGAGGGGAAATACGAGGGAAAACACGAGAGAATCACTCAAACCAACGAGATTAGGTCACACATATGCTAGATCCTCGAAACACAAAAGGAGATACAAGATCAACGATCAACAAATGATGATACAAAGGTAATTGGTTCTTCTCCGTGAGGAGGTCTTGAGGGGTCTTCCCATGAAGGGGTCTTGAACCCAAGGTGGATCTTCTCCGAAGAGGTAATGGTCCCTCGCAATGGAGTAGATCCGGGTGGATGAGCGAAGCTCTATCTCACATATGAGCTAACACAACGCTAACCCTCAAATGGTGGAGGTGGAGGAGTATATATAGTCTAGGGCCATGAAGGGGTAAGTGAGGGGCGAAGGGGTACATAGGCCTCGGGCCCGTTACACTGTGCGCAGACAGGTGTCGGTCGTCCGATAGGTACCGGACGTCTGGTGGATTGCGAGGGTCCGGTCGTCCGGTACTTGTCGGACGTCCGACGTTTTGGTTCGGGATAGCCATTGTCGGATTTCCGGACGTTGTCGGTCGTCCGGTGGCTGATGATCGTCGGACGTCCGGTATCCGGCGGTCGTCCGGGCGCTGTAGAGTCCCTCGGCTATAGCTGATCTGGCAGGCTGAACCTCCAGGCGTCGGACATCCGGTGGCTGTAGATTTCGGGAAGCTTCTCCGTTTTGTCCTTGTACTTGGTGTCCACGTCGTCTTGTCCATGGTCTTCCTCTTTGTTCCTGGTCATGCATAGCACATATATTTGAGGTAGTAGCCATGTCTCACATGTGGAAAGTGACGGTCCGGAGAGGAGCGAGTTCACCTTGCGTCCAATGGCGTATAGTCGAGGTCTCATCGTATGTCCTCTCGGGGCATGGGGAGTAGTCGTAGTGTACATGGGGATGATCATAGGATGCTCCGCATCATCTTCGTAGGATCCGCTCCACTCATCAAAGATTGGCCCCTAGGGTTTCCACCCTACATCATCTTGTCCGTCAAAACCCCGCCATCATAGCTCCCTCTTTGGCCACCGGTCCAAGCTCCATCATCCGCTGCGAACCCATCGCTGAACGTCCATGCTCCTCTACTCGTCGGTACCTGGATGTGCGTGCTTGCAGGAGCTGCATCGGAGGGGGAGGCGCGCCTGTGCCGGCTCGGCCCGACCGCCGGTGGTCGCGGCGGCTCCATGGGGCACTGGTGGTGCAGGAGCTCACCAATTTCTCATACAGACTTCCAAACACCATCTCACGCTGGCCTGCCCAATATCATACACACAACCAACATACATCTCTACCCAGTTTTGCATCGGCTTAGCCAGGCTAGACTCACCCAGGATGGTGGACACGATGTAGCGTGATAGCATCTCCAGCCGCGCCCCCAACAAGCCCCCTTGTAAGTGCATCTAGTGCCACCCCTAGTTGGTTTTGGAGTATTGACGACAAATTTGGTTGAGGGACAAATGTGTTTGTGAGAATTGCAGGATAACACAGGTAGTAGTCCCTTATTGATTCGGTTTACCTACTAGAGATGACCCCTAAAAATGTGTGAAGACATTGAAGACAATGGTGGTGTGTGAAGATATTCACAATGAAGATTATGACATGAGAAGACATTCACATGAAGACTATGGAGTGCGAAGACATAGTTGTTTCGTAGTTTCCTTTCTTCTTTGTTGGTCATAGGAACCACCATATGTTAAGTGGGGTCCAAGTGAACAAAGTCAGAGTGACTGATGTGATGCTCAACCAAATCCTATATCTTCGAGCGAAGACAATGAGAGCAAATCTTATCCAGAGCTGGATGAGTCAGCTTTACTTGTAGCCCAAGTCAAGCTGCCGCGTGTGTTTGAAATCTGACCGTTGGACACATGTCAGTTCCTTAGTGACCCAGGGTCATGTTGGACAAATCAGGTCGGGTTGCCTCCTAGCTATAAATAGCCCACCCCCTACACCATAAATTGGTGGCTGCTCAGAGTTAGTGCACGGATTTTGTCGTTTGAGAGCAACCCACCTCCGAAGCATTTGAGAGAGAGATCCTTGCAAGGACAAAGCCCAAAACACCCAGAGCCAAAGAGTGTTAGGCATCACTAAAGTCTTTCTATCTGCGTGATTTGAAGACTTGTTACACTTGAGGACTATGAATCCTCCAGCCGGTTAGGCGTCGCGTTCTGAGCATCTAAGAGTCATTGTGGATCGCCGGTGAACTAAGTCTATGAAGGTTTGGAAGTCTACCTTGAAGACTTACCAGAGTGATTGGGTGAGGACTGCGTCTCCTTAGCTCAAGGGGAATAAGGTGAAGACGCGGTCTTCTGAGTTAAATCTCAGCCTCCGTAACCAGACGTACACTTGTCACAGCAACTGGAACTGGTTTACCAAATCCTTGTCTTCACCAAGCTACTGGTTCTATCATTCACTTTCCTTTACTTTACAGTTTGTCTTCATGAAGTCATTGCTTGCTTGTATGATCTGATTGACTTCACTGAGTGAAGACTATTTACTGTTTGGCTTCATACTGTCTTCCATCCTGATCCATACTACCTAGCTGATGATAGTCTTTGTGCTTTCACTTCATTGCTTACTTGACTATGGCTTGCCTAGTGTAGTCTACCTTCCGCTGTATATCAATAGGATCATTTCTACTGTTTGTCTTCAAAGCCCCCGTGTTTCGAAGACT
Source organism: Triticum urartu (assembly GCF_056163025.1). Lineage (NCBI taxonomy): Eukaryota > Viridiplantae > Streptophyta > Magnoliopsida > Poales > Poaceae > Triticum > Triticum urartu. The sequence goes on from NC_141874.1 coordinate 322,751,671, forward strand.
TTCATAAAAATCGCCTATTCACCCCCCTCTAGTCGATAACTAGCACTTTCAATTGGTATCAGAGCAAGGTGCTCCATTGTTTTGTGTGATTCGGTTTAACCACCTGGAGTTTTAGCTATGTTAACTGCAGGGATAATCAAGGTCTCCGCTACGTGCCCTGTCTTCGATGGCACTGATTACCCCTACAGGCAGAATAAGATGCGTATGCATCTTGAAGCCATTGACGTCGACCTCTGGTATGTCGTCAAGAACGGCATTCCCAAGGTCGGTGAAGGTGTCACCGCTGCTGATGTCAAGAGGTTCATTCAACTGGACTCGACCACCAAGAACATCATCTATGGTCACCTGACCAAAGGACAGTACGGCCGTGTGAGTGCACTGGAAACTGTGAAGCTAGTTTGGGATTGGCTCTCCAAGGTCAACGAAGGCGTCTCAACTCAGAGAGACTCAAGGATTGATGTTCTTCGCAACCTCTTCAACCGCTTCAAGAGAAATGACAATGAGAATGTACAACTCATGTTTGATCGCCTCACTGATATCACAAATGAGCTTCGCGCACTCGGCACCACTGAGATCACCAAGCACGAAATCGTCAAGAAGCTCGTGAGATCACTTGACAGCTCATTTGACACTCTGGCCATGATGATTCAAGAACGCCCTGACTTCAAGACTCTTGATCCGTATGACATACTTGAGAGGCTCAACATACATGAGTTCTAGTTATCTGAGAAAAGAGATATCTATGGTCCAACTATGGCCGACTCGCGCTTTGAAGGCCAAAGTTGTTTCCTCGTCTGAAGATGAATCTGACTGTAGTTCTGACGATCCTGAAGACATTGGAAAGGAGCTCTCTATGCTTGTGAAGAAGTTCCAGAAGCTCACCAAGAAAAAGGGCTTCAGAAAGTCTTCAAAATCCAGCTCAAGAAATGATGAAGCTTCCTCTCGTGACTACAAGAAGAGAACATGCCACAAGTGCAAGAAACCTGGTCACTACATCTCTGAGTGTCCTCAATGGGACAATGAGACCAAGAAGAAGAAGAACAAAGAATATGATTCTAGTGATAAGAAGAAGAAGAAGAAGAAGAATAAATCCTCAAAGTCTTCATCAAAATCTTCATCTAAGTCTTCATCACACGAGAAGGGTTCATCAAGCAAGGCTCGTGCGTTTGTTGGCAAGGAGATGGATTCAGAGGAGGAGTATGCTTCTGAGGAGGCGAAGGTGGAGTCTGAGGAGGAGTCTGATTCAGGCATGGCAAGCCTGGCTCTAGCTTCAGCATATGTCTCCAAGCCCATTTTCAACACTGAAGGCAATGGCCTCGTCTCCAACGCCGATGCTAATGATGAGGATGACTCTGCTCCCACCTACTGCTTCATGGCATGCGGTTCCAAGGTAAACTCATGTGATGCTTACTTTCAAACATCAAGTGAAGATGACTCTGAATGTAAATCTAAACCTAGCTACAAAACACTTGCTAAAATTTGAACAGAACAACAAAATGCTATGGTACATATTCAAAAGCTGCTAGACAAAAACGATGGCCTGTTGGACACGGAAATGACTCGAACTTAGTCCTTAATTAAAGGCATCAAAATTCTTCATGTTAAGTACGAAGAACTTGAAAGTCGTCATGAAACGCTCTCAACCACTCATGAAAAGCTCTCCCATGATTATCTTCAAAGGAAGCAAGAGCTTGAGAACTTGAGATCGGCTCATGAAGATCTTCAAAAAGAGAACGAGTCACTCCGTGCTCAACAGATCAGTTCTGCTCAGGAAGACTTTGATCCACCATGTTTAAAATGTCTTGAGCATGATAATGTTGTTTCTGTTGCTGGATGTTCTACTGCTACTACTGTTGCTATGTCTTCAACTGCTAATGTGGAAACTAACCCCTCTTTTGAGGATACCACTACTATTGCTGATGAGAATGCTAGATTGAAGACATCTCTTGAAACAGGAATGTATAAAAGCCTCAAAGGGCATCAGACACTATGCGATGTCCTCAAGAAATAGATTCTGAACCGAAACCCTAGGAAAGAGGGTGTTGGGTTCGAGAGGAAAATGAATGTTGATGGTTCATACTGGAAGCCTGAGCAGTACCCCAAAACCACATGGGTTGCTGTAAAGGAACCCTTAGTGGATCCATCTACCTTATCTCGCTTCACTTGTGCTAACCCTATTATCATTGATGAATCCTTTGATACAAACTATAAACTTTTTAAGAATCAGAATGGTGAAGTGTTTGCCAGGTATATTGGTACTAACTGCAGGAATGGACCACCTTTGAAGAAGATCTGGGTGCCCAAAAGTTGTCTTGAGAAACTTCCTGTCAATGTCATCATGACACCACCAGGGAAGAAGACAAACCCCAGACCAAAGGCTTCATATGGTCCAAAAGCTTCATATAGACAAAGGACTCACCAGAGTCACCCTAATGCTAATGTTTTGCAGGGAAACCATACTCAGACTTATGAATATGAGCGTGTTTCGTCAAACCGCTATGTTCATAAGACCAAGAACTATTCTGCTTATTCTTATGAGTATTATTCACCACCTGCAAGGCTATTTGCTAGGGATCCAAAGCCGAAGTTCTCAGATGCTGCACTTAGACTCATTGCTTCTAAGCCACCCCTGAAGATGTGGGTGGTTAAGAAAAAATAACTTTCTTTTGCAGGGAAAGGTCTCCAGCCGGAAATCAAAGGCGTCTGATGCTTATGCCGGGGACCTAAAACATCTTGTGGGACGTAAGATAAAATGTCCAAATGGTCTTATTATGTATTTCGTCCCAGGATTTCTTGACAAACATCCTATTTATCCTAACCAAGACATGAACTTTCATAATTCGCTTATTCGTCAAATGTTTATGCTTCACAATACCCTTGGTGAAGCCTATCCCCCAAACTGCATTGTAGGGTATGACACCAAAGGCTTTAGAATGGATTATGGACAGTGGATGCACTAACCATATGACTGGTTATCGCAGTCTTCTCATGGATTCAACCCTACTCCATCTAACAAGAGTCACATCACATTTGCTAACACTAGTAAAAGCAGGGTATTGGGTCTAGGTAGAGTTGCAATCTCAAAGGATCGGCACATGGATAAAGTGATGCTTGTTGAATCCCTTGGTTTCAACTTAATGTCTGTCTCAATGCTTTGTGATCTGAACATGATTGTGATGTTTGGAAAATATTGTTGCCTTGTTCTTATGGAATTTGACAAGTCTCTAGTCTTCGAAGGGTATCGAAAAGACGATATGTACATGGTAGATTTCTCAGCAGGACCACAGTTGGCCGTATGTCTTCTAGCAAAAGCTTCAGAGTGCTGGCTCTGGCATCGGAGGCTAGGGCATGCCGGCATGAGGAACTTGTACACTCTCGCGAAGAAGAAGCATGTCGTAGGCATCGAGGGCGTCAAGTTCAAGAAGGATCATCTATGTGGTGCCTACGAAGCTGGAAAGATGACGAGGGCCAAGCATCCCTCGAAGACAATCATGACGACATCTCGTCCCTTCGAGCTGCTTCACATGGACTTATTTGGCCCTACTCACTACCCTACCCTTACTACCACCGCTTGCCTCTATGGCTTTGTTATTGTTGATGATTACTCAAGATATACATGGGTGCATATAATCCTCTGTAAGACTAAAGTGCAGGATGTCTTCAGACGATTCACCAATCATGCCACGACGAACTATGGCATAAATATCAAGCACATCAGGAGTGACAACGGCACATAATTCAAGAACACCGGCCTCGACACTTATCTTGATACATTGGGCATCACTCATGAGTTCTTAGCTCCATACACACCTCAGCAGAATGGCATTTTGGAGCGCAAGAGCAGAACCCTCATTGAGATGGCACGGACGATGCTCGATGAGTACAAGACTCCAAGAAAGTTCTGGCCTGAAGCCATTGATACCGCATGCCACATCATCGACCGTGTTTATCTTCACAAGCTTCTAAAGAAGACATCATATGACCCACTAACTGGTAAGAAGCCAAACGTCAGCTACTTCAAAGTATTTGGTGCTAGGTGCTGGATCAAGGATCCTCATCACACTTCAAAATTTGCACCAAAAGCACATGAAGGTTTTATGCTTGGCTACGAAAAGGATTCGCACTCCTACAGAGTCTTCAACCTCTTTTACTATAATGTGGTTGAAACTGTGGATGTGCGATTCGATGAAACTAACGGCTCACAAAGAGAGCACCTGCCAAATGTGCTAGATGAAGTCTCACCAAGTGAATCCATCAAGCTTATGGGTACTAGAGAAATCATACCTTCAGAGGCTTGGGCTGAAGAAGAACTCATCATTTCTGCACCTAATCAACCCGAAGACACTGCTCTGCCTGAAGTCAATGCTGATGATGAAGACAATGATCAGCAAGAGCAAAGTCTTTGTCTAGTTCATCCTTGTGTTGCAAATCAAGTGCAGATTGAGAAGGCAATCGATAGCATCAATGCACCTGGTCCACTCACTCGTTCAAGAGCAACATAGCTAACCAATTTTTGTGGGAACTTTGCATTTGTCTCTATATTTGAACCTAATAAAGTTGTTGAAGCCTTCATGGGACCGGAATGGATTCAAGCGATGCAAGAAGAGCTTCAACAGTTCGAGCTGAACAATGTGTGGGAACTGGTTAAGTGTCCTAATCCTCGCAAGCACAATATCATTGGCACCAAATGTATCTACCGCAACAAACAAGATGAGCATGCTCAAGTTGTTAGAAACAAGGCTCGTCTCGTTGCTCAAGGTTACACTCAAGTAGAAGGGATTGACTTCGATGAAACATTTGCTCCCATGGCTAGGCTTGAAGCCATTCGCATACTGCTGCCTATGCCAACCATCACGACATCCTTCTGTACCAAATGGATGTGAAGAGTGCCTTCCTGAATGGAAAAATTGAAGAAGAAGTGTATGTTGCACAACCACCTGGTTTTGAAGACCCAAAGAGTCCTGACATGGTATACAAGCTCAACAAGGCACTGTATGGCCTCAAACAAGCCCCTCGTGCTTGGTATGACACACTCAAAGACTTCCTGAAGAGCAAAGGCTTCAAACCTGGTTCCCTGGATCCCACGCTCTTCACGAAGACATATGATGGAGAATTGTTTGTATGCCAAATCTATGTGGATGACATTCTCTTCAGCTGCGTAGACAAGGAATACAGTGATGAGTTTGGACATATGATGCAAGAGCAATATCAGATGTCCATGATGGGTGAGCTGAAATTCTTCCTCGGTCTTCAAATCCATCAACAAAGCAACGGCATCTTCATATCATAAGAAAAATACCTCAAAGATTGCCTGAAGAAGCTTGGAATGCAAGACTGCAAAGGATACATGACGCCAATGCCAACCAAAAGTCATCTAGGCCCCGACGACAATGGTAAAGAGTTCGATCAAAAGGTATACCGCTCCATGATTGGTTCTTTACTCTATTTATGTGCATCTAGGCCTGATATAATGCTTACCATTTGCATGGGTGCCTGATTCCAAGTGGCACCAAAGGAATCACATCACTTAGCTGTGAAGCGGATTCTTTGATATTTGGCTTACACCCCAACACTAGGATTATGGTATCGAAAGGGCTCAGAGTTTGATCTAGTTAGATTCTCAGATGTTGATTATGCTAGTGACAAGGTTGATCGCAAGTCCACATTAGGCACATGTCATTTTCTTGGACGATCTCTTGTCTGTTGGTCTTCAAAGAAGCAGAACCGTGTATCCCTCTCCACTGCTGAATCTGAATACATTGTTGCTGGATCTTGCTGCACTCAGCTTCTATGGATGAAGCAAATTCTCAAGGACTATGGCATCCATCTGAAGCATGTGCCACTCTACTGCGACAATGAAAGCACCATCAAGATTGCCAACAACCCAGTTCAGCACTCGAAGACAAAGCACATTCAGATCCGTCATCACTTTCTCAGAGATCATGTCATGAAGGAAGATATCGATATCATTCACGTCGACACTGAAGAGCAATTGACAGATATCTTCGCAAAGCCCTTGGATGAGAAAAGGTTTTGCAAATTACGGTGTGAGCTAAATATCTTAGAATCCTCAAATGTCCTGTAATTGGACACACATCCTAATGCTTATGCATGTTGATGACTTAGATGTGCAACACACAAAGTAATGTATATCTTCAATCAATGAAGGCATACACTCTAAGTGTGAATACATTAACGCGGAATTTGACTTCGGAGCGCCAGGATAATTGTGCGTTGTGTCTGGGTCTAATACTTCCTATACGGTGGGTAACGCCACCACCAAAATCTTTTTAAAGTGTTTCATGTGGCGTCATAATTGCATAGTCTTCGCATTTGTTTGTCTTCAACATTAATTTACCTTCCAGGTTTGTCTTCACAATGTCAACATTAATTTACCTTTGAGGTTTATCTTCACAATGTCTTCGCATTTGATCCGCTCCAATCGTGAAAGATCAGCCCCTAGGGTTTCCACCCTACATCATCTTGTCTGTCAAAACCCTGCCATCCTAGCTCCCTCTTTGGCCACCGGTCCAAGCTCCATCATCCGCTGTGAGCCCATCGCGGAACGTCCATGCTCCTCTACTCGCCGGTACCTAGATGCATGTGCTTGCAGGAGCTGCGTCGGAGGGGGAGGTGTCGGTGTCAAAACCAGCGGATCTCGGGAAGGGGGGTCCCGAACTATGCGTCTAAGGTCAATGGTAATAGGAGACAGGGGACACGATGTTTACCCAGGTTCGGGCCCTCTCTATGGAGGTAATACCCTACTTGCTGCTTGATTGATCTTGATGAATATGAGTATTACAAGAGTTGATCTACCACGAGATCGAGATGGCTAAACCCTAAAAGCCTAGCCTGTATGACTACGGTAATGATTGTCGTTCCTCCGGACTAAGTCCTCTGGTTTATATAGACACCGGGAGGATCTAGGGTTACACAAGGTCAGTTACAAAGAAAGGAATCTACATATTTGATCACCAAGCTTGCCCTCCACACCAAGGAGAGTCCCGTCCGGACACGGGTGCAGTCTTCGGTCTTCATATCTTCACAGCCCATCAGTCCGGCCCATGGCTAACAGGTCGGACGCCCGAAGACCCCTTAGTCCAGGACTCCCTTAGTAGCCCCTGAACTTGGCTTCAATGACAAGGTATCCGGCGCGTAGATCTGTCTTCGGCTTTGCAAGGCGGGTTCATCCTTCCAAACTTTAAAATGGTCTTCGGATGTAATGGTCGTGTCCGGACCTGTAACACACACACCACACACAACCGCAGAGAATATAATAATCCACGAGTCCAATCCGCTGACAATTTTTTGCAACATGACATCACGTCCGTCTGGTCATAATTTCAAACCGTTTTTCGTTTGCTGCTCCATGTTTCGAGACGCGGTTGCCATTGGCACGTCTTATCAAAGCAGAGATCATGTCCCCTTATTGCGGGATTCTCATCAATACGGGCGTGGCTAACCCAACCGTGTCGTTCACACAACCCTTGGGAATAGGCGAGTTTCAAGGCGAGCGGGGAGGCGTTCAATAGTCACTGCCTTTATAAGGGGATAAGCATTCCCCCTTCTTATCCCACGCCTTCTCTCTTCCTATGCCCTTCCACTCTTGAGCTCTAGCGCCCAAGTTCTCATCTTTTTCCCACTCGAGCAAGCACTCAACCATGTCCGAATCCGGAGGTCAAGGCAGGTGGATGGCCTCCTCTGTCAAGGAGAAGGACATTGCGGAGCTTCGGGCGGCCGGGTACCTGGCGAAGGAAATCGCCCACCGTCTTCCAGCCCAGGGGCAAGTCGTCCCCACACCGAAGCCCAATGAGAGGGTGGTATTCATCCCCCATTTCCTCCGCGGGCTAGGGTTTCCACTCCACCCTTTCGTCCGCGGGTTGATGTTCTATTACGGGCTAGACTTCCATGATCTATCCCCGAACTCCTTCCTCAACATCTCGGCGTTCATCATCGTGTGTGAGGCCTTCCTCCGCATCCATCCCCACTTCGGGCTGTGGCTCAAGGTCTTCAACGTGAAGCCGAAGGTGGTGGATGGCCAGCATGTGGAGTGCGGAGGCGCCATGGTGAGCAAGCTGACCAATGTCTCCTGGCCAAAAGGCACTTTCATAGAGACTGTCAAGGAATGGAAGAAACAGTGGTTCTACATCACAAAACCCCACGACGCCACCTGGGCCGCAGCTGCCAAATTCAACTCCAGCACTCCCATGCGACTCACCTCCTGGGTTGAGAAGAGCCCAAACTGGTGTTCACCAGATGAGTTGATAGCGCTGCAGACGCGCATTCAAAGCATGGTGGACAAAGATATCAAGCTTGTCGATGTAATCCAGGTGATGCTAGTTAACCGATTCTCCCGTGCCAAAGCCGAAGCCGCCCTTTATGGGAGTTCAACCCGAAGAAGCACCATACCCTGAAGAGGCTCTTCGAAACCACTCATGAAGACGCCTGGAAGTTTCTCTTCAAGGGAAACGAGACACCGCTGGCCACAGACTCGGACCGCGGGCACCACATTAACCACCTCGCCAACGAGGTATGTTATTTTTAACGCATCCCCTACTTGCTTGTTTCAAGGATAATATCTGAGTTTTTATTATCATTGCTTCTTTAGGAATGGATGGAGAGGGCAAAGCAGATCCAGTGTCCAGCTCCGCTGCCTGAAGAACCAGTCATCCCGCGTTTAGCGAAGATGCTGGTGCCGGCGCCCTATAAGGCGCCGGAGAAGAAGGCCACGGGGAAGGCCAAGGGGGTCCGGAGTGGCCCCCGCCGCAAGGGCGCTTCGGACGCGACGTCCGAAGACAAGACCCGCTCCTCTGTCGCCGACGACGATGATGAGGAGGAGGAGGAGAGCGATTCTCCACCTAATGGGGGAGGAAGAAGAGGGCGGCCTCCACAATTCTGGAGGCGGAGGCGCCCAAGAAGGGGAAAGGCCCGCTCGTGGGCAGCTCCGCATGGGATGTTGACAGCAGTCCGGAGCGACGCCCCCGCACTAAGCCTCGGGCTGCATCGTAAGTGCTAAGACTCATACATGCCCATAAATCTAGCCTCTCCTCCTTGTTGTATTGACATGATTAGTTATGCTATAGCAGTCCGGCCCACGACAGCTCCCAGCGATCCTCGTCACGAGGTTCATTGGATTCAAGGGCAATGGCCAGCGAATCACCGCCGACCGCCTACTCCCCCAAGGCCAAGGGAGACGCAGAGGTGTTGTCCCGAAGGACTTTCCTAGGCCGGGGAGAGGCTCAGGAGGCGCCAGAAGGCGAGGCCTCCGTCGCCGGACACCAGGGGGAGCCAATCCCCCTGGAGACTGGTGGTGTGGGCCGTATTCAGTTTGTCCCTCAGCCGGATTCGATTCCAGAGACCGATACGGCTTTGGAATCCGGCGCGCAACCTCCTTCGAAAGAAGGGGGTATGCCTATTCTGCCGGTGACCCATGTCCAACCTGGGGCACCATATAATCTGCTGGAAGCGCTACGAGGCGCTTCCATTGTGGATGAGCACCGTGTTCTTATGGGCATGGTAATTGAAAGGGTTCAGTCCGTCAAGAGCGGACTAACCGAAGCCTGCAGCAGCCTGCTGACAGGTTTTGAGCTAAGCGACGCCAAAAAAGAGAAAATCCCAATATAGACAGTAGCCCCTCAGACACTGCCCGGTGTTCGGAAAGAAAAAGTCGGACAATGGATCAATCCTTTATTGCAGGAAACTAACTAAATTTTTCTGAAATGAATACGCAGGTGTCATTGTTGGTCGCAGCCTCGCATACTGCCGAGGTCTCCGAGCTGAAGCGGAGACTGGAGCAGACCGAGGAGGAGCTCGACCAGGTGAGGAGGCGCGCCTGTGCCGGCTCGGCCCGACCGCCGGTGGTTGCGGCGGCGCCATGGGGCGTTGGTGGTGCAGGAGCTCACCAATTTCTCATACAGACTTCCAAACACCATCTCACGCTGGCCTGCCCAATATCATACACACAACCAAACATACATCTCTACCCATTTTTGCATCGGCTTAGCCAGGCTAGACTCGCCCAGGATGGCGGATACGATATAGCGTGAGAGCATCTCCAGCCGTGCCCCCAACAAGCCCCCTTGTAAGTGCATCTAGTGCCACCCCTAGTTGGTTTTGGAGTATTGACGACAAACTTGGTTGAGGGACTAATGTGTTTGTGAGAATTGCAGGATAACACAGGTAATAGTCCCTTTATTGATTCGGTTTACCTACCAGAGATGACCCCTAAAAATGCGTGAAGACATTGAAGACAATGGTGGCCTGTGAAGATATTCACAGTGAAGATTATGACATGAGAAGATATTCACATGAAGACTATGGAGTGCGAAGACATAGTTGTTTCGTAGTTTCCTTTCTTCTTTGTTGAGTCATAGGAACCACCGTACTGTTAAGTGGGGTCCAAGTGAACAAAGTCAGAGTGACTGATGTGATGCTCAACCAAATCCTATGTCTTCGAGCGAAGACAATGAGAGCAAATCTTATCCAGAGTTGGATGAGTCAGCTTTACTTGTAGCCCAAGTCAAGCTGTCGCATGTGTTTGAAATCCGACTGTTGGACATGTGTCAGTTCCTTAGTCACCACAAGAAATATGTCAACTTGTGACCTTGACTATTGGTCACTGAATGGTCATTATTTTCCATTTGTGACCTTTTTGTGGTCAAAAGCTGGCGGTCGTAAACTGAAATTAACGACCTTCTCTATGAGAAGGTCGTAGACGTTTACGACCAAAATATGCCTACTGTTTCGTTTTGGTCACTAGCACCCTCCCCAGGCCACGTAGGCATCCGACGTGGCAATCTGATGTGGCACAAGAATTAGCCCAGTCCAATTCAGTGTTTTACATGGGCCAAGCCCATTAATTCAGCCCATTTATATTTGTTTTCCTATGAATTTTTTGTTAGCTTCATGGACCAAGCCCAACAGCCATTTATTCTTTTGGGCCAGCCTTTTATAGTATACATTTTTTTGGGCCTCGGCGTTTTTCCAGCCCACTTGTCAGTTTTCTTTTATTTCTTTCTCATTTTAAAGTAGGTCGCCAGGATCACTCTTTCTGTACCACATGTTAGTTCTATATTTGTGCAATTAGATAACTTGATTCAAAAAGAGCCAATAAGGCATAATATTTCATACAACATACAAGCAAAGTAAATTACAATGATACAGATAACTAGTCCAGTGAGCTAAAACGCATTGCTGGTAACTAATACAAATCTGGTTTTCAGCTAAAATACGAATCTGGTAATAGTGAGATAATGGTACAAATCTGGTATTTAGCTCAAATACAACTAAATAAACAGATAACTAGTCCAATGAGCTAAACGCATTGCTGGGTGTGGATTTTCTTCAGGATTCTTCTTCCTAGAGCTCCAACTTGTGAAGACTGAAGGCCAGCATCTGCAAATAATAAATTATGATAAGTTAGAAACATAATCAAGTGAATCCGTGAATATAAAATTCTCATAACGAGGAAAAATTGCTGCAAAACTTGAGATTTAACAGGAAACAATGCATATCACATTCTCATAATAGCAACACGGAGATATATTTTGCAAATGATGGACAATACAAGTACAAGCTACAAGCAAATGATTTTCCACTTTAGAACAAGGCACATGCATCAATGTTTATAGTCAGGAACAAAGAAGACAGTGCTGGAAGAGGCCAAAGAGATGAAATACCTTGGGTTGGCCGAAGATGGTGAAATGATGGTCTGCTTGTTCTTATACATCTCAAGGAGCACCTGATATCAAAAAATAGGCGTTTAAAGGGAAAAATAGCCTGATTGTAGGCTCCAATCAACCCGCATACAACAAGTAATAAAACTATTAGGAGAGAGCATACAGTTACCAGCAGCATGCATAAAACAATTTTGATGATGTAATATTTACTAAAAATGACAGGCCATGTTTCAAGTATAAACGACTAATGGAGCATGCAACAAATTAAAGAAGAATGTTCGACAGTTCAAGACATTCAGGAAAATAAATAAGAAAGGGATTGCACAGTCGAACTGGTACTATGCATAAATGGCAATCTAACTCAGCACACATTGGAACAGAGCTGCTCAGCCTATGAACCGAGGGACTCCATAAAATGGGAATGGTACTTCTCCTAGCAAACCTACTCATTACACAATTATTTGGTGATACATTCGATCTGGTTAAGCACCAATCAGCCAAATGTGGATCGTTCTTGAACAGAGACAGAGAATGTATGCCACAAAGTATCATTCTACTCCATCACAGGGAGCAGCACTAGCACAAGATACCAAGTGAGATATCCTTGTGTTACAATAAAGCATGGACTGTATCCCTTTTCATAATTTTCTACTGAATCAGATACCCACTATACAACACAATGATAGAATTTGTATACAGTTGTTTCTCCATGAAGTATCATCCTACCTTACCCAGTATCTAGAATTTAGCATCAGGCAAGCCAAAGATTGCCGTCAGACACCCTGACACGACAAGCGACCCTAACTGTACAACAACTCAAGTCAAACAGACACAATAATACAGCATCACCAATCATGTCAACCCTCACCAAACTGAATCCTACTGAGACAAGCCAACAGAACAACACCAGGAAATTAAAAAAATATGCGATACGCCGACGACGATGGCAGAATCCGATGGCCTCACCTGTTCCCCCATGGGCACGACGAGCTTGGCGTCGCACCCGTGGCTGCGAGTGATGCAGTGCAGCCACCAGCGGGCGTGCAGGGTGATGAAGTGCTTTTCAGGAGATGTGAGGCACCAGACAGCAATCTTGAGCATCCTTGCAAACTGGCTGCTGCTGCACTGCTTCATGTCCTGCAACAACAGCAACAACAACAAGAACAAGCGCTTCAGTTCACCAGTTGGTCCGTGCACGCTGACAAGAGCAACTGTATTCCTAGTGAAAATTAAACTTGGGGTTTGACAAATCAAACAACAGACGGCAATGACAACTGAAGCACTTGAGCTCTTTTATATTTCTCAAAGATAGCAGAAAACACACGAATTAGTACAAATATATTATGCTTAGCCAGTGCTAAGAATTCAAGTGTTGCACAGTAATAGACCCACCCCTCCCCTAATAAGTAATGCTTTTTAAATGGCTGATTAGTCAGAGATGGTTAAGTAATTGTGTTCCCTGCTATTGAATTGCTTGCACTATAATGAGAGCAAAAGTATTCTACTAGTAATGTATAGTATATTAGTATATTATGCTTGTCAAGTGTCACAGGCTTCACATTTTAAGCATTTTATAGTAATTTATCGCCCTAATGTCCCTCAAATAACTATTTAACCAGAGATGGCTAATAACCAGGAGATTTTCCATTATTGAATAGCTTGCACTGCTGTAGTTACGACTAGTAGTATTTATAGTGAAAACTGAACTTGGAACATTTGACAAATCCCAAGGCCAGAATCCAGAAATCACGATCGGAATCCCAAGGGACTGACCTCATTCGCCGAACCCTAGCTAATCTGGAGGGGGCATTGTGATGACGCCGACGAGCGTGGCCAGCAAGATGCCAAAGACGAAGTCGCCGAAGCAGATGCTGCAGCTCCGAGGTGTGCGCCGTGGTGTTCGTGCCACGGGCCGGGCGCGCGAGGACGCTCGGGCTCCTCCCGCTTCTCCTCCAAGGCCTCCTCCGTGCGCTGCTCCCACGCGAGCCCTGCATGCCACCCAAGGAGAGGAGAGGAGTGTGTCTGTTAGGAACCACGAGCGAGGGAGGGGAGGCGTGGGAGAGGGAGGGAGGGAAACGCGCTGCAGGAGACCCGAGGATCCCATTGACATCGTCGCCGTCCTGATTGCTGGAGACCCGTGGCCGGCGTGTAGCGTCGCAACCGCAAACCCTAAGTAGACCACGCGCACGCCATGGTCCGGCCAGCTCGACGGAGTGGCGCGCATCGAAGCAGCACGCGCGCGCCGGCGAGAAAGCCTGCTGTGACGCCATGGCCGAGAAGGAGGCTGGGGAACGCCATGGTTGCACGTGGACTGGTGGACGTGGGTGATGAATGGTGCAGTGGTGGTGGGTATCTCGATCGGATCTGGAGAATGGGGGGCGGGGCGGGGGCCGGGGCGGCGGCGATGGGAATCGCGGGAGGGGGAGGAAGGCGGGGGCGGCGGGGTGTCTCGATCGGATCTAGAGAATGGGAAAGGATGAGGGTGGGTGGGTTAGGGTTTGGGTTTCTCGAGAGAAGCTTCACCATCGATGTGTGCGTAATGGATGGCTCAGATCGCGTCCAACTGGGTGATCTGCGTGAACATGGTTCCTCTCTTCTCATTGGCTAGTTGTCTCGCAGTGGAATATTTAAATTTTGTACCCAAATCACCGACTTTTAAATAAAAGACTACAAATCTGTGTTGTAAAAATGGGCCACATCCTTTTTTCAAAAATATTAGTCCACAATTTATGTACAATTAACTAAAAAATAATGTCAAGATGTTTCCATCCACACCTCATATCTATCTATTACAGAAAAAAGAAAACTCTAACCGTTTATTTGATGGATTAGAAAATCACAACCATTTATTATGCCTGTCGATGTCAACGATGATGAAAGGATCGGATGCTCAGGACACCCCCCCCCACACACACACACGCACGCAAAGGAGAAGATGTTGCATGTGGAGAAGAGCCAATGTGATGGCAACATTCATGGCATAGTTTGTTCAAATGATCTCATATTGTGCACAAGGGTGCATCTTGGAATTCCAAACAATGTTGCCTAAGGGAGTTTTCATCTTCTTTGCACGGAAAATTCATTTTCCATTTTTCGAGTGCCCGAAATGAGGTTTTTTGTGAAGGAACTACCAAATAAATTTTGTAAAATTGGACCAAATCAATTTTATAAAATATTAGGCCATATTTAATTCACAATTGGCAAAATAGTTGGGTGTCAAAAGCTTTGATCCACCTCTGGTGAAAAAGACAAATTTCTGCCGATTCAGGTGGAAGCGGGTCAAATTTGAACCATAGCTGCCTCATAGTTTGCTCTATATATTTTTCAAAAATCATTTTTAGGTACAAAGGTATCTATTTAATGAGAGAAACACCAAAAAATTCCAAGATTCAACCACTAGCTAGGAACGGTCAAGCTGGCCGTTTTGACCGCATTTTGAAACGGGCATAAAAAATTCAAACAAATTCAAAAAAATGGAAATCCTTCGCGTTGTGTCATTATATGTGGCCAAGTTACTAGGAAAAATAATAAACTTGTAATGCGATAATTATTTTTAAAAAGTGTTCTTGGAAACGAGCTATCATGTGTGGAGATCAATGGCTTTCAAGCCAAATGATCACTCTTATGGCCACATTCATGGCATAGTTTGTTGAAATGATCTCATATTGTGCACATGGGTGCATATTGGAATGGAAACCAATGTTGCCTAAGGAAATTTTCATTTTATTTGGACAAAAAAATCATTTTCCAATTTTCGAGTGCCCAAAATGAGGGTTTTTTGTGAAGAACCGACCAAATAATTGTTGCAAATTTGGACCAAATCAATTTTATAAAATACTAGGCCATATTTAATGCAAAATTGACAAAATGGTTGGGTGTCACAAGTTTTGATCCACCTCTGGTGAAAAAGCCAAATTTCTGCTGATTCAATTGGAAGCGGGTCAAATTTGAACTGCACCTGCCTCATAGTTTGCTCTATATTTTTTCCAAAAATCATTTTTAGGTACAAAAGTATCTATTTAATGAGAGAAACACCAAAAAATTCCAAGATTCAACCACTAGCTAGGAACGGTCAAGCCGGTCGTTTTGACCGCATTTTGAAACGGTCTTAAAAAATTCAAAAAAAATGAAAAAAAAATGAAAAACCTTCGCATTGTGTCATTATATGTGACCAAGTTTCCAGGAAAAATAATAAACTTGTAATACGGCAATTATTTTTAAAAAGTGTTCTCAGAAATGAGTTATCATGCGTGAAGATTCATGGCTTTCAAGCCAAATGATCAATCTTATGGCCACATTCATGGCATACTTTGTTCAAATGATCTCATATTATGCACAAGGGTGCATATTGGAATGGCAAACAATGTTGCCTAAGGAACTTTTTATTTTCTTTGCACGGAAAATTTATTTTCCATTTTTCTGAGTCCCCGAATTGAGTTCTTTTTGTGAAGGACCTACCATATATTTGTTGTAAAATTGGACCAAATCATTTTTCTAAAATACTAGGCAATATTGATTCACAATTGACCAAATGGTTGGGTGTCAAAAGCCTTGATCCACCTCTGGTGAGAAAGACAAATTCCCGCTGATTCAGTAGGAAGCGGGTCAAATTTGAACTGCACCTGCCTCATAGTTTGCTCTTTATTTTTCAAAAAATCATTTCTAGATACATAAGTATCTATTTAATCAGAGAAACATCAAAAGTTTCCAAGATTCAACCACTAGCTAGGAACGGTCAAACCCGTCGTTTTGACCGCATTTTGAAACGGGCATAAAAAATTCAAAAAAAAATCAAAAATTTGGAAAACCTTCGCATTGTGTCATTATATGTGACCAAGTTTCCAGGAAAAATAATAAACTTGTAATACGGCAATTATTTTTAAAAAGTGTTCTCAGAAATGAGCTATCATGCGTGAAGATTCATGGCTTTCAAGCCAAATGATCAATCTTATGGCCGCATTCATGGCATAAAAAAAATCAAAAATTTGGAAAACCTTCGCATTGTGTCATTATATGTGACCAAGTTTCCAGGAAAAATAATAAACTTGTAATACGGCAATTATTTTTAAAAAGTGTTCTCAGAAATGAGCTATCATGCGTGAAGATTCATGGCTTTCAAGCCAAATGATCAATCTTATGGCCGCATTCATGGCATAGTTTGTTCAAATGATCTCATATTATGCACAAGGGTGCATATTGGAATGGCAAACAATGTTGCCTAAGGGACTTTTTATTTTCTTTGCACGGAAAATTCATTTTCCTTTTTCCGAGTGCCTGAATTGAGTTCTTTTTGTGAAGGACCTACCATATATTTGTTGCAAAATTGGACCAAATCATTTTTATAAAATATTAGGCCATATTTAATGCATAATTGACAAAATGGTTTGGTGTCAAAAGTTTTGATCCACCACTTGTGAAAAAGACAAATTTCTGCTGATTTAGTAGGAAGCGGGTCAATTTTGAACTACATCTACCTTATTGTTTGCTCTTTATTTTTCCAAAAATCATTTCTAGTTACATAAGTATCTATTTAATCATAAATACATGGTTTGGTGGTGATACGTCGAGGTTTGGATGTGGCCCAGGGCCCCAACTCCAAAGCGCGTAAACTCGCATGCCCGCCGCGTGGTCACCGCGTGACCTTGGCGTTGACATGCTTTCTGGGAGGCCTAGGCATGTCTAGTGGGTTGGGCACTCCCCAGGTAGGTGCTACGAAGAAAATTACAACAGAAGAATCTCACGAGGAGACTGACCTATGCTCAAAGATGAATTAGCAGCCGAGTGTTTGATTAGCGGTACGGGAAATGCACATGGCCAATGGGCGTGAGTTTTGTCTGAGGATGATCATCTACTAAGGAGAATGTCTTCACAAATTTTTAGCTCAAAAGGAGGATCCTAGGTGGTACTTGCTTCAGAAAGTACCACGCTGGACAAAAATATGAATGTTGAAGCTGGGCTCAAAATAATGAATGGATTGAGCTGCAATTTGGTGGAGCATGGTTATTTGGGCATAGGAAAGCATTGTAGAAAATTGATACCATTTGGACATGCCAAAGTAGTACTTCCTTCACAATGCTCTTCTATGGACAGAAACTTGGGAAAACTAGTGTGAGAGATTGGATGAATGAAATGAGCTAAAAATTGGTGTAGGTAAGTTACATAGGTATGGTCATGCGCTGGTAAATTTTCAGATCATTTGGGTAAGCCTAGCTAGTACTTACTTCACAAAGCTTCTCTCGAGGTAGAAACTTTGGAAATTTCCTGAGAAAGATTTACTAGGAAAATTGAGCTGAATATTATCATGTGGCAATGATTTGGGTATGGAAGAGTGCCCAAAAAGTTTGAGGGTAATAGGAGGGGTCTACATAACACTTGCTTTGCAACGTGCCAATTTGGCCATAAAATATAAATTGAACCTGGGCTCACATAGGTGATTTGACTGAGCTGCAATTTGGAGGAGGGTGATAATTTGGGCATATGAAGGAACTGTATAAATTTCATGTCATTTCGATATATAAAAAAGGTACTTCCTTCACAATGCTTCTAGGTGGACAAAAACTTCGGAAATTTTCCAAGGAAGATTTGCTAGGCAAATGGAGCTGAATTTTGTCATGCGGTAATGATTTTGATAGGAAAGAGTGCCCAAAAATTCCGAGGGCAATCAAGAATATATAAATAGCACTTCCTTCATAAAGTGCTGTTGTGAACAGAATAGGAAAATGAATATTGTTGAATTAGTTTTGAACTAGGCAAGGAAGGATTTTTACATATTTGATGAAGATATGACCCAAAGAATTTATGAGATTTTTTTGGGAATTTTGGGAATGACAGAAATATAGGTTGCTTCACAACCTAGGGCAAAAACTGCCACATGGACATGACACATAGGCAAAACTGATGAGGTGGCGCCTAGTCATGGCAACCCACCACAATTTACAAGGTTATGACCATCTATATTGGTCATGATCAGCTAGAAATAAGGCAGCAGACCAGTGCTATCTGCTTTATGACCATTTCGTGTAAGGAAATTACGACCTTTCTGACCAAAATGGTCGTTATAGTTTAGGGTTTGGAGCCCCCCGAACAGCTTTTGACCAATTGGTCTGAAATGGTCATAGATCTATGACCAATTCTTCCAGGGTCACTGACAGAAGGTCACTAGTTGACATATTTCTTGTAGTGAGTGACCTAGGGTCATTTTGGACAAATCAGGTCGGGTTGCCTCCTGGCTATAAATAGCCCCCCTACACCATAAATTGGTGGCTGCTCAGAGTTAGTGCATGGCTTTTGTCATTTGAGAGCAACCCACCTCCGAAGCATTTGACAGAGAGATCCTTGCGAGGACAATGCCCAAAACACCCAGAGCCAAAGAGTGTTAGGCATCACTGAAGTCTTTCTGTCAGCGTGATCTGAAGACTTGTTACACTTGAGGATTGTCAATCCTCCATCTAGTTAGGCATCGCGTTCTGAGCATCCAAGAGTCATTGTGGATCGCCGGTGAACGAAGTCTGTGAAGGTTTGGAAGTCTACCATGAAGACGTACCAGAGTGATTGGGCGAGGACCGTGTGTCCTTAGCTCAAGGGGAATAAGGTGAAGACGCGGTCTTCTGAGTTAAATCTCAGCCTCCCTAACTAGACGTACAGTTGTCACAGCAACTGGAACTGGTCTACCAAATCCTTGTCTTCACCAAGCTACCGGTTCTATCCTTCACTTTCCTTTACTTTATAGTTTATCTTCATGAAGTCATTGATTGCCTGTATGATCTGATTGACTTCACTGAGTGAAGATTGTTTACTGTTTGGCTTCATACTGTCTTCCATCCTGATCCATACTACCTAGCTGCTGATATTCTTCGTGCTTTCACTTCATTGCTTACTCCGGCACCTTATAAGGTGCCGGTGAAGAAGACCAAGAAGAAGGCCGCGGGGACCCGAAAGGGTCTCCGGCGCAAGGTTGTATCGGACTCATCGTCCGATGACTCCGACGCGCACTCCTCCCACGAAGACGATGAGGAGGAAGAGGAAAGTTCCCCCCCCCCAGCCGGGGGAGACAAGAAAAGGAAGGCCGACCCAACCGGGGAGGCCGAAGGGTTTGATTATGGCCTGCCTAGTGTAGTCTACCTTCCGCTGCATATCAATAGGATCATTTCTACTGTTTGTCCTCAAAGCCCCGTGTTTTGAAGACTTCCATAAAAATTGCCTATTCACCCCCTCTAGTCGATAACTAGCACTTTCACCCCCAGGGCGCCTTTTTACGCGCTGGCACTGAAAAAAACCCCACTCGCGCCCCAAGACGCCGAAATCCGCCTGCTCGACCCGTTTTTGGGCCCGGCGATCGCAGGCCGAACCCAACGCACTAGGGGGCGCTCTAGGGCCCCGGCGTAGGGGGGAAACACGCTTGGGCCACACTGTCAGGCGAAAAGTCAAGTCAATCATCCAGATTCGTCCCCACCCCCCGCGTGCTCGGCCACCACCATGCCGATCCCGGCACCACCCACCGCCAAGCACCGCTAGATAGGCCATTCCCCGTGAGAAAAGAGAGAAGGTTTCGTCGTGGAAGCCTCCCTACCATCGTCCGGGCCAGTTTTCCAGCGCTCCGGCCACGCAGGGCGGTATACCGGCAGGTGTGTGCCCACCACGACCGCCAGGTGTTCGCCGTTTTGTCTGCTCGGCGATGGACTCGAACAACGAGGAGGCGCTCGCGGCGCTGCTGTAGGAGGAAGCCGATGCCGACGTCCAGGACGAGGAACACCTCATGGTCCTTCCCGCCCTCGCTGACCTGCTCGCGAGCAATGAAAAGCCGCAGCGAGGTGGCTCGGCGCCGGGGTGGCTACAAGCAAAGAACGACATCATCTGGAAGGCTATTGCATGCTCCACTCCGACTACTTCGTCGACGCTCCACTGCACAGTGACAAAGTATTTCGGCGCCGTTATCGGATGAGCCGAAAGCTTTTCCTCAGGACTGTGAATTCCATCCGGGAGCTGGACGGCTACTTCAAGTGCAAGAAGGATTGCACTGGCAAACTTGGATTCACCTCAATTCAGAAGTGCACGACATCTATGAGGATGCTTGCATACGGAGCTCCGGTGATTCACTCGACGACTATGGGTGCATGGCCGAGTCCACGACCATTGAGTGTTTATACAAGTTCTACATGGAAGTTGTCGGGGATATACCCCGCGGCGTAAACCGGCCGGAAGTATAACCCGGCCGGACTAGGCGTTTCATTGGTAAACCGCCAGAGGATTAGCGGTTTACGTGATTGGCGGTTTACATGTCTGGCGGTTTACGTGTCTGGCGGTTTACTGGTATGACGATTCACGAGCCTGAAGATTCATTGGTGACCCGGCGCGTATTCCAGATGCATGACAAGGCCCAAGGACCACCAGGCCGGTTTAGGTTAATGGTGGGCCGGTTTAAGAGGAAAGGCATGAGGAAGACCTGGACTTGTATCCGGTTTGTATTAAGATAGACTAGTCCTAATCCTAATAGGACTCTACATGTAACCCGCCCCTTCAACATATATAAGGAGGGGCGGGGCACCCCAAGAGGGACAAGTTCGTGTTGGGGAACGTAGTAATTTCAAAAAAATTCCTACGCACACGCAAGATCATGGTGATGCATAGCAACGAGAGGGGAGAGTGTGATCTACGTACCCTTGTAGACCGACAGCGGAAGCGTTAGCACAACGCGGTTGATGTAGTCGTACGTCTTCACGGCCCGACCGATCAAGCACCGAAACTACGGCACCTCCGAGTTTTAGCACACGTTCAGCTCGATGACGATCCCCGGACTCCGATCCAGCAAAGTGTCGGGGAAGAGTTCCGTCAGCACAACGGCGTGGTGACGATCTTGGTGTTCTACCGTCGCAGGGCTTCGCCTAAGCACCGCTACAATATTATTGAGGATTATGGTGGAAGGGGGCACCGCACACGGCTAAGAATATGATCACGTGGATCAACTTGTGTGTCTAGGGGTGCCCCCTGCCCCCGTATATAAAGGATCAAGGGGAGGAGGCCGGGCCTAGGAGGGGCACGCCAGGGAGTAGGATTCCTACTCCTAGTTGGAGTAGGTTTCCTCCTTTCCTAGTCCAACTAGGAGAAGGGGGGAAAGGGGGGAAGAGGGGAAGGAAGGGAGAGAGGGGCCGCGCCCCAAACCCCTTGTCCAATTCGGACTGGGCTTGGGAGGGGCGCGCGCCACCTCCTGGTCCTTTCCACTAAGGCCCATTAAGGCCCATTGCTTCTTCCTCGTATTCCCGTAACTCCCCGGTACCTCCGAAAATACCCGAATCACTCGGAACCTTTCCGATGTCCGAATATAGTCGTCCAATATATCGATTTTTACGTCTCGACCATTTCGAGACTCCTCGTCATGTCCCCGATCTCATCCGGGACTCCGAACTCCTTCGGTACATCAAAACTCATAAACTCATAATATAACTGTCATCGAAACCTTAAGCGTGCGGACCCTACGGGTTCGAGAACAATGTAGACATGACCGAGACACGTCTCCGGTCAATAACCAATAGCGGAACCTGGATGCTCATATTGTCTCCCACATATTCTACGAAGATCTTTATCGGTCAGACCGCATAACAACATACGTTGTTCCCTTTGTCATCGGTATGTTACTTGCCCGAGATTCGATCGTCGGTATCTTAATACCTAGTTCAATCTCGTTATCGGCAAGTCTCTTTACTCGTTTCATAATACATCATCTTGCAACTAACTTATTAGTTGTAATGCTTGCAAGGCTTATGTGATGTGCATTACCGAGAGGGCCCAGAGATACCTCTCCGACAATCGGAGTGACAAATCCTAATCTTGAAATACGCCAAACCAACATTCACCTTTGGAGACACCTGTAGAGCTCCTTTATAATCACCCAGTTACGTTGTGACGTTTGGTATCACACAAAGTGTTCCTCCGGTAAACGGGAGTTGCATAATCTCATAGTCATAGGAACATGTATAAGTCATGAAGAAAGCAATAGCAACATACTAAACGATCGAGTGCTAAGCTAACGGAATGGGTCAAGTCAATCACATCATTCTCCTAATGATGTGATCCCGTTAATCAAATGACAACTCTTTTGTTTATGGTTAGGAAACATAACCATCTTCGATTAACGAACTAGTCAAGTAGAGGCATACTAGTGACACTTTGTTTGTCTATGTATTCACACAAGTATTATGTTTCCGGTTAATACAATTCTAGCATGAATAATAAACATTTATCATGATATAAGGAAATAAATAATAACTTTATTATTGCCTCTAGGGCATATTTCCTTCAGTTCGACGGGTTGGACAAGTTAGGTTTAGACAATAGCTCTCGAGATAGAGCACTCTTGTAACCGTGGTCATCATCATCAATATCAATGAAGCAGGATGTAGGCTTTTACCTCCACCGTGAGGGGCCGAACCTGGGTAAAACATCGCGTGTCTCATCCCGCTCAACCCCTCTCAAGCTACCACATAGATGCGTTGGCCTCGCGACTAAGTCCTTACACTAGGACATCTGCCGTGACAATTCCACAACAGTTGGCGCCCACCGTGGGGCTTGCGCACGGTGGTGTTGAGTTTTTGGAGGGATCTATATCAAGGATTGAGAAGTTCACAAATTTTTGGATGAAGGACCGGTTTGGAAGGATCGAGAAGTTCACAAGTTTTTGAGAAGAAAGAAATTTAGGGTTTTGCAGAATCAGTACACCGCACCTGTCTTTGGCGATCCATCAAATCTAATCAAAAGATCAGTTTTTGCTACGGCATCGCCGCAAGTCGCTGAGTTTGACAGGAGATCAGAGGATTTTCTTTGTTTGGGCGGTGTGTTGTACGATGCGGAATCGGTCCAAAACGCAAGGTTTCCGTCAAGAAACAGAATCTCTGTTGCGGTCGACGTGAGGATCGAGACAGGTCACCTGCCTCGCGTCGTCAACGCTGCGGGCCAGCCTTATCGTCGCCACTCCGAGTCACCTATCGCTACTGCTCCCGTCCTCGACTGCATCATCATTACAAGCCTCAGAGTGTAGCCGGGGCCTTAGCTGCCTGGGAGTCCCGATCAGAGGGAAGGAGACCACGACAAGGATTCCAGCGGGAGTTAACCGAGTTGACCGTCACCCGGAAACGAACGAAGACACGGCCTCCGCTGATGCACCACCACTACTGCGGCCAGATTGCCGCGGGCCTCGACCACAGCCGCGCCTGGCTGATTCCGCTGCCCCCGCAGCCGCGTCAGGCCACTTCTGCCTGTGCCGAGCTGCCAGTGCGCTTCGCCTCCTCCGAGCCGCCAGTGCACCTTGCTGCCACCGACGACCTCGCCCCGAGCCGGCTGCTCCACCTCCCGCCGTGCTTCACTCCCAAATTTATTGATGGATGTTACATATGGATCATCTGCCATACGAACAAATCAGGTGCTATTTTTCTAAACTTTTACTGGCATAATTAAGTATCATCCAAAGCTTTTTACACGGTATGCTATGCTATACACAGGTCAATAGACTCATGGCCATGGTATGATTCGGTCCTCGTGCGCCGGCGTCGGAGGCAATGTATACATCTGCACCGCCCGTGCCGAGCGTTTAAAGACCTGGAGAATAAACCGGAGGGTTTCTGCTTGAACCGCCGGGACCATATTGAGTCGCCGACCAGCCTAAACCGCCCCTGTCGCGACGAACAGATCATCCATTGTTCGAACAAAAAACATCAGGTGATATCCATCTAAATCTAGTTTCTTGGTATATATTGTTTTTATCAAGGGAACAATTACTTTGGACCGGATATTATGATATGCAGGACAATTGTTCATTATAAAACATGGTTTATACCATGGGTACGGAGTACGCGCTAGCAACGTCCTGCCCGGTGGTCGTCCGTGCCACATTACACGGTGAATGGACGCGTACAAGCTGCCACCCGTACAGCCCGGTTTACATCAATTAGCCGGGACTGCGCCTGTGATTGACTCACACGTCTGCACCAGCTTACAACTCCACGAACGACTCACCCGTCCGCTCTCGCGGCCGGTTCACGCGTGCGCGCCGGTTTACAACGCTGCGGCCGATTCTCCCGTCCGCACCGGCGTACAATGTCGCAGCCGACTTATCTGTCTGAGCTGCCTCTGATGTTGCGGTCGTCTTTGTCGTCCGTCTCTCGCGGCCTGGTCTACATCAACATACCGGGCCGCACTTGTCTGGATGAACTGTTTATTGACTATGAGCAAGTCACTACTTGGGAAGCCCGGTTTTCTTCCAACAAATTGGAGGTAAATTATCATATATTATCAGCCGCCGTCTGCACTGGATGGTTCAATGGGTAGGCGCACAGGTCGCCGCCACTACAGTTTGGTTAACTTCAAATCGCCAGTTGGAAGGAACCATTGGCCGAGTTGCTGACACGGCTCATATGGGATCATTTACAACCCGCCGCAGTCACCTCAACCTTCTATGGATTCAAACGTGCTATCAACACCAATGATATACAAGTTATGCCGGTTTATATCACGGTCAAATATGGAGAGTCTCAAGCCAACTCCTCGAGTCACCTTTGAGACTCGGGGGCTACGATGACATGACTCAGCGAATCTTGCCAGTTTCAGCAAATTTAAGAACCCAAGGACGATGGAGGGAAAGATAACCCGGTCCCGGAGGCTACTGTTATATTGATGAAAGTTTAAAGGCCGTCAGAAAATTTCCAGCTTAGAGAGTATATGACAGTTATAAAATCCCGGTTCGATGAAGAAGTTCCAGGTCATCAGAAATGACTCCGGTTTACAATCCGGTTCAAGAAAAATCTATTCTCCCACAAAGCTCTGAAGCGCTCAAATCCGGTTTAACAATGTCCGGTTCAAAAGGGAATTAACTTCTCGCAAGTTCGAGTTTAAAGGCCGTCAGAAAATTTCTGGCTGAAAATGAAGATTCCGGTTTAAAATCTGGTTCAAGGGAAAGATATCTCCCACAAAGCTTTGAAGCTCTCAATATCCGGTTTAACATCCGGTTCAAGAAGGATTTATCTCTTGCAAAAAATTAAAAATTGCCGAAGAGGACTGTCGGCATTCTGGGAACGGGGGTCCCCAGACTTGCCTGCCTACGGCCTGCGGCGTGGCTCAAAAGGGGGCCCAGCGCGGCCCATCTTCACCAACACAAACCCAAGACCCTCGCGAGGGGCCAAGCCTCGCGGGGCGGACGACACGGAGCCTCCTCAGGCACGGCCTCGTCAGGCTAGCTCATGAGGAGGCGGAGAGACCAAGGCGGGGTACCTCACGAGGTGCCCATGACGCAAGCCATGACGACCAAGGGCGCCAGGCGGGTGCCAGCCCGCGCAGTGTCCTCCTTTCCTCTTTGGTGCAAAGGGGGCAAGCGCAGCCGCGGAGTACCGAGGCATCAGGCAAAGGTTGCCATTTCGGTGCAACGAGACCAAGACCAGGAGGACTACGAGATGGAGGTCACCGCGGAGCCCAAGACGGCGTCATCACCAGAGCTTTGCACAGGCGAAGACTACTTTTGTCAGGATAGCTAGTACTAGCTGTCCCCCTTCAAATTAGCCCACCATTGTTGGCTCCCTTCTCGCTCGATATTTGGGAAGAGGACCAGGGCCCCTATAAATAGGACTGGCCACCCGCTAGACAGGGAGCAGAGGACGGACCAAGGGCAAAAAGAGAGAGAGAGGGAGGGAGAGAGAGAGAGAAGGGCGACTGAGCTCCTCCCAGCAGTTCATCGCCCCAGCCAAGAACAGACCCTCGCGAGGTTGTTCTTCCTTGTATTGTTCATCATCATCAGCCCAAGAGGCAATCCACCACACCACACACTGGAGTAGGGTATTACACCACAACGGTGGCCCGAACCAGTATAAACCCTGTGTCTCTTGTGTTGTTCTTTCCTTAGTTTAGATCCTAGCAAGGCGGAGGGGTGCAGGTAGGTAGGAGACGAAAGCTCCGCGCGCACCCCAGTGTTCGAACCTCAAGGGTCTGCCGGAACCCGAAATCTGACATTTGGCACGCTAGGTAGGGGTGCGCCGGAGTCCACCTTCTACCGCTTCGCGCCCCGTCGCGTCGTCATCACCATGTCTAGCGACCAAGTGGGCAACCCAGATCCGTGGGCGGCGTGGCCCACCTGCGCAGAGCCGCTTTGCTCGGGCGACCCCATGCCCCAGGCAGCTCGCGGTCCGCAGGGCGCTGCGGGTCGCGGGCGTCGTGGACAGGCTTCGACAGCTCTCACGCCGCGGCAGGCGTGGTCGGCAGCAAGGGCCTCCAATCACGCCGCGACCACGACGCCGTACACTCGCAGGGAGCATGCGAACTCGAGGGCCGCGCTCATAGTGGCCCGAGAGCTGCTGCAGTGCAGGCTGCTGGAGGGCGGCCACGACGTGCTGCTGGAGCGAGTGGCAGAGCTCCTAGGCTTCGCCGCCTCGGGGGCTCACCCCTTCTCCACCCAGCTCCCATCTCAAGCCCAGGGCGGCCCGCGAGGGGGCTCCGCGCGCGCCCGCGGGCTCCAAGGCTACTCTGACGCCAGCGAAGCTGTCAGCGCCGGACCGGCGGCGGCGCTGCCCCCGCTCCCGGTCCGCGAAGAAGAAGGACTCGACGCGACCCGCGGCCCCAGTGGGCGGCCGTGCTGCCACCCCACGGTGGGCGCGTCAGGCAGGACCGCGTGGCATGCGGGGCATTACAGCGTGGCATTCGGGATGACGGCGCCGAAGGAATATGTGCCCCTCATGATGGACCAAGGACACCCACACGAGAGCGAACAAGGCTCGCTCCTCAGCCCAGGCTGGGGGGACGAGGCGCCAGAAGCTGAGCCTTTCCGGGAGCCCCGGGACGGTCCTACTAGCCGCGCTGGGGGCAACGATTATCGGGTACCGCTAATTCTTCAGGAGCAGGTATACGCTAACCATGGATCGCAGGAGGTGCAGGTCGCCACAGCGAGCAGCTGCCCCGCTCCCACAGTCTCCTGCCCCTCGGGAGGAGGGTGCAGGGGGCTGCAGGAGAGGGGCCGGGATCCGACATCACCACCGCGGCGTTCGGAGCAAGGTGTTCTCAGGAGGTAGGCCCTCCGCTGGAGAGGTGCCTCAGAGCCTGCCCCCGGCGGAGGACCCGTGGTCGTCGGGGGAACCGCTGGCGACCGCTCTACCCCATCGGCGGCGTCCTGGTTTCCGGTCGTCGTTGACGGCACTAGAGTGTGGCACAAGGCGGGGCCCTCATCTGGCGATATGAAGCAAGGCCAGTACCTGTGAAGAAGGCCCAGTGCCTGTGAAGCTCGCCGCCCCATGACACTCTCACATAATAATGAGTGGGGTTGTACACGCCCCGGAGTCTCAGGGGTGCCGGCCTCAGGCCCTGGGGCTCCCTCCCACGCCCAGTGACAGCACTTAGCTCCGCGCTGGTGAGAAGACGTCCAAGACTAGACTAGGTGCTGGACGCGGCCTTTTGTTTGCTTTCGTTGCTCTTCCCTTTGGTTGTCGCTTTCCCCCGCTGGATTCAAGTTGGATTCGAATTTGAGATTTGCGTGTGTTCGGGGAAGGGGTGCTTAGTCGAGCAATTTCTCGCGTTTTGGTTACCGCTTCGCCTCAGCTGCCTCCCCTCGCGAGCCGGGACGGGCCTAGCTTGCGCGCAGCCCAGACTGCCACAGACGTGACCTCTCAGGAGGGTGTTTTACTGCAGATCCTACGAACCCAGTCAGGGAACACTCAAGACACCACAACCTCCCACAGGCTGCCTCAGGGCCAGCACGGGACAAAGGTAAACTAGCCGACCAGCGTGTCGCTTGGGCCAACCACTTGGCGCGGGCGCATGGGCAATGTCGCGTCTACTAATACGATGAACACAAGTTTTACATAAGGGGCTTCCCCTTCAAAATGCTCTCACTGCAATCAGGCCGAAACCTGAGTTCTATTCATGCAGGGTAAGGAAGTAGGAGCGATGCACAATCAGTCGGATGAATCCCCCAATGCGTTCTCAGGAGCTCCACCCGAGCCGTTGCTGGCGTCACTGAACCCGCCATCACTGTCCGCGTCGCCGTCAGCGGCGTCAGGGCCGTTCACCACGCCACCCTCGACGGCCGCCACGATCGCGTCGTCGTTGTCCGAAGCGAAGGCCCTGATAAGAGCCTCCACATTGTCTTCCACCCAGTGCGCCAGGTCGCCTCGGACGGCCTGGGGGACTGGGGCGATGGCGGCGTCAAAATCAAAGTGGGGATCCATGTTGCGGAGGTGGCTGAAGACGCGAGAAAAGGCGCGCCCAAGCAGGGCGCGGCTCCTCTCCTCCACCAACCTATCAGCCCTGACCGATCGCGCCTCCAGCTGCGTCACCATGTTAGTGAAGAACTGAAGATTGCCAGCATAGTTGACTGCGTGTGGCTCGCCAACAGCCGCCTCGCAGATGTTGCCCAAGGCTGCGTTGGCTCTCTCCTGGAGCGTGGCAAGCATGGGGCCGTGCTCATGCTCCAGGATCCACCGCT
Organism: Triticum urartu; assembly: GCF_056163025.1. NCBI lineage: Eukaryota > Viridiplantae > Streptophyta > Magnoliopsida > Poales > Poaceae > Triticum > Triticum urartu. The sequence continues at coordinate 322,780,798 of NC_141874.1, forward strand.
GACGGATCTTGTCCGCATTCTGGCCCGCGACGACCTCAGCCTCCTCCACCCGCTGGAGGAGAAGGAGCACCTCGGCCTGGGAGGCGATTAACTCACCTTGCGACACCTCAAGAGCGGCCCGGAAAGCGTCGGCCCGCCGTGTCGCCTCCTCCAGCTTGACCCTCAAGGCAGAAGTCCTGCCTTCAGCTTCGGCCCGGATCAACCCCAGCTTCTCCTCAAACTCGTGCTCGAGGTTCAAATGCGCCATCGCCACTCAACGTCCGACCTCCTCCAGGACGCGGGCTTCCTGTGCAGCAACATCATCCTCCGCCTGCGTCACCAAGCGCTCCCTCGTCTCCAGGCGCTCGTACTCACGGGTACGTTTGGCGGTTTTCAGCGTCAGCGCCTCCTCACGCTTCTAGAGCTTTGCTGAGTCGCCGGAGGCCACCTTCATCGACGCGAGGGCTGCCTCGCGCAGCTCCACCTGCTCCTCCAGCGAGTGGCACCAGGCCATGAGTTCCCGAGCCCGCTCCTCCGCCGCCGTTCTCCGCCGGTCAGCCTCCCGAGCCTCCTCAGCGGCCCAAGATCGGGCCTCCCGAGAGGCCACCAGCGACGCCTTGGCCTCTGCGTCATCAAGATTGCGCTGACGGCGCGCGAGGGCGATGGCGCCCTCCAGCTCGTGCCTCTTTGCAGCCAGGCGCAGGCCCTCGGCCTCAAGGCGCGCGTCTTCATCGGCAAGCTTCTCTCCAAGCAGACTTACCGCGTCAGCCGCCCTCCGAAGGAATCCTTGGCGAAGGGCGCGACGCTCCCGAGCGCGCTCAAGCACGTCTTCCACACCACCATCTGCCCCAAGCAAGCACCGGGGGCCGCGAGTCAGCACTCCCCCTCTGGGCTGGGGGCTGGCACCCTCGCGATGGCCAGGCACGCCGCGTCAGAAGCCCGGCCTGGGGCCAGCCCGTCCCCAGGTGAAGAGCGCAGGAAGCGCCTCAGCCAATCGTAGTCCACGACCAAGCGAGAAGCCCACGGCAGGCTGGTTATGCCACGAGAAGGCCCGCGAAGGATCGCGAGGCGCGCGGGGCCACAATACGCCTCGGGATGGATAGCCTCGTTGATCGCCCTCACCACAAGGGCTCCACTGTTTGGAGCGCTTGAGGACGATGGAGGGGGCGAGGCCAAGGGGGACGGCTCCTCAGTCGTCTCCGCAAGCTCGGCTGGAAGGGGCCTGCGGAGCAATGGTCAGTAAGAGCAACAGAAGGATTGGGAGCTGGGAAAGGAGAAGGCTTACTCGTCGGTGGCGAAGTACTTCCTACGCTTCAGCAGGCGACAAGGGTAATCGTCGCCCAGGGCCTCCCTTCTCTTCCGGAGGGCCTCAAAGTCCACGCGGAAGCGGCCTAAGAGTCGGGTGTAGGGATCAACTAGCGACGAAGATGGAGCGTCAAGGCAATCTGCGTCAGGGGCGCCTGCCTGACGTGCGCCGCCAATCGCCTCGCCAAGAGAAGCCGTCGGAGCCTCAGTGGCCTCGATCGTAGGCGCGGAGGGCAGCTGCTTGTCACCCTCAGCCTCGGCGGCACGGGCCCCGATAACTGCTTCCTCATGAGCCTCGCCCAGCGCTGTCACCCCGCCGGGAGCCCCCTCGGCCTCTGGCACCTCGTGCCTCCCTGCTCCGCCACTTGAGGAAGAGTCGCCTTGGCCGACTGGAAGGGCAGTCACCACCACTGGGTTCTCGCGAGGCCCCTGAAGGCCGGCGGGGCATGGCCCCCACTCATCGAAGATAGGCATTTGCCTCACGAAATCGCCCCCGCTCTGGCAGAGGTACAGCAAGGCCCCTCCCTGCTGGATACTGCCAGGGTTGGGGTCCCCCGTCAGGGTCAAGAGCGCCGTCCTCAGCACTTCAGGCGTCAGGTCCTCTTCCTGGAGCCTCATACGATCATCGCGCCCGCTGAAGGCCCACATCCGGCGGGAGTGACGCTGGAGAGGAGCAACGCGGCATAGCAGGAACTCCTTCACCACCTTGGGCGCTGTCGCGCCAAGCGACCTCAAGAACGCGAAGCGGTGCTAGACGAAGACGAGCCGGGGGCTCTCAAGCGTCTCCTGGCCCCAGCCCGAATTGGGGACAGCAGGTGAAGTTGGCTCCGACAGCAGGGGGCTGGGCACCCCAGCATCCACATACAGCCACCGCTCGCGGAACCCAGCCGCGGGCGGAGGGAGCTTGAAGTCAATCCCAGAGGCTGCCGTCTCAGGCGCTGCAACGAAGCTCACACACGCCCAACATTGGGTAGGGTCAACAAGGCGCAGCGAGAAGAAGTGGCGCAGCAAGGCAACCGAAGGAAGGATGCCCATCATAGCCTCGCAAACAAAGGCGAAGACCGAAAGGAGAGTGATGGATTCAGGACCCAGATGCATCATGTGGATCTGATAATAGGAAAGCACGGCATTGAAGAAATCAGAAAAAGGAGGAACCGGACCCGCCCACAGGGCGTCGGCAAAATACGGGACCTCGGTGGCTATCCTATCGATGGAGAAGTGGGACGCGGGCCAGGCTGTCATCCTCCCGCATTCATTGAAGATGGTGGCCAGGGCCAAGCTGACCTTGCCCAAGCTCTCGGCGGGGGCCGCCAACTGCGGCGGGCAAGGCGGAGACACGGATTTCTTCCCTCTTCCCTTCTTCGTCGGAGCCATGGCGATGGGAAGGGGGGAGGAAGGTTCAAGATTGAGTTGAGAACAGAAACCGGAGTTCGAGCGGAGGAAGGACAGAGGGCGCACGAGCAACCAAAAAGGGGAACGGCTGTGTACAACTACGGGTCTGCCTAGCATGGCGCAAAATAAGGAGGACATGGGGGAACAATGCCGCCCACGTCCAATCAGCCGCCACGCGGCGCCCAAGGCCGCAGGCTGTTAGGGCCCGCGGCGCTTCGCCCTTGCCCTTCCGCCTCCCTGCACGGCCAAGTCCGGGCGCGCCTTGGGCCCGGGGGCTACTGTTGGCGTTCTGGGAACGGGGGTCCCTAGACTTGTCTGCCTGCGGCCTGCGGCGTGGCTCAAAAGGGGGCCCGGCGCGGCCCATCTTCACCAACACAAACCCAAGACCCTCGCGAGGGGCCAAGCCTCGCGGGGCGGATGACACGGAGCCTCCTCAGGCACGGCCTCGTCAGGCTGGCTCACGAGGAGGCGGAGAGACCAAGGCGGGGTACCTCACGAGGTGCCCATGACGCAAGCCATGACGACCAAGGGCGCCAGGCGGGTGCCAGCCCGCGCAGTGTCCTCCTTTCCTCTTTGGTGCAAAGGGGGCAAGCGCAGCCGCGGAGTACCGAGGCATCAGGCAAAGGTTGCCATTTCGGTGCAACGAGACCAAGACCAGGAGGACTACGAGACGGAGGTCACCGTGGAGCCCAAGACAGCGTCATCACCAGAGCTTTGCACAAGCGAAGACTACTTTTGTCAGGATAGCTAGTACTAGTTGTCCCCCTTCAAATTAGCCCGCCATTGTTGGCTCCCTTCCCGCTCGATATTTGGGAAGAGGACCAGGGCCCCTATAAATAGGACTGGCCACCCGCTAGACAGGGAGCAGAGGACGGACCAAGGGCAAAAAGAGAGAGAGAGAGGGAGGGAGAGAGAGAGAGAAGGGCGACTGAGCTCCTCCCAGCAGTTCATCGCCCCAACCAAGAACAGACCCTCGCGAGGTTGTTCTTCCTTGTATTGTTCATCATCATCAGCCCAAGAGGCAATCCACCACACCACACACTGGAGTAGGGTATTACACCACAACGGTGGCCCGAACCAGTATAAACCCTGTGTCTCTTGTGTTGTTCTTTCCTTAGTTTAGATCCTAGCAAGGCGGAGGGGTGCAGGTAGGTAGGAGACGAAAGCTCCGCGCGCACCCCAGTGTTCGAACCTCAAGGGTCTGCCGGAACCCGAAATCCGACAAGGACCTGCTGCCATTATGCGCAGTTCAAACATGGGTATCCCGCCTTACTGGCCTGACATATTATTGATCACATGGGGGCGTCTGCTTCATAAAGCGGGGTCTCTGTTCTTTTACATCATGTGTGGTTACACGGAGTTGTTCTGTTTTAAAGCAGCCTCCGGTTTACCCCTTGAAAATTTTATAAACATCACTTGGGGGCTTGGTCGTGTCCGAACCAATGCAATACCTCTTGATAGGCGAGAGCCACCAGATCACTTGGGGACTTGGTCACGTCTGAACCAGTCATGCCTCTTGATCAGCCTAAGGCCACTGAATCACTTGGGGGCTTGGTCGAACCCGAACCATTGCCATGCCACTTGATCGGCATAAATGCCACAGTTTCATTTGGGGACCTGGCTGACTTGAACCATAGCTACACCTATCGGGAGCTTGGTCGTGTCCGACCATGGTAACGCCATCTGATCAGCTCAAATAAGCCTCTTTTTGCAAATGGTTTTATCATTGCCTTTGCTTCCATATTTTCCTTGATAACTGTTTCTTTTATTTTTGTTGCGTTTTTAAACCGACAAGTTTTAAACCGGTTCAAACTTTCAATTACAAATTGACGGAACACGGTCAAATCTTAATCCGAAGACTATCTGCCCGGTTTGATTTCCTGTTACCATCCTATTATGGAGTAAACCGGTGTTTATCACAACCCGACACGGTTTTATCATAAACCGGCACAATATGGAAGGAGTTATCAGTACTCAAGATTGGGGTTATCACCTTTACTACAAAAAGTTGGTAAAACCAACAATGTGATTCAATGTCACAAGTATGATCTATTTCATATTTGATTATTCTTAAGTGCGACCTTGGTTATAAACCCGGGTTATATGTTGGGCGTTATGACCTGTCCGGCGGTAAACCGCCAGGACACTTTAAACTTGTTGTATGCAGAAACAGGTTTGTTAAACCAGCCTGGCTTTGGACTATAAGTCGCCAGTATATATATATTTGGATTGCGCCATTGGAATCATGCGCTTATAAATCATTGGGTTATATTATTCAAATAGCCAAACTTGGCTGAATTTTCATTATGATATTGAATGAATAAGGTTTTCTCCGGATAATATTATCTTGAATAGCCAACATGGCTGGATTTTTATGGTTATTAATAACCGGTATTATTAAGTTCTCAAAGTCGCTTTAGCGCAATGGCTATTATTTTATCAAAGGATATGATTTATTCTACAATGGAAGGAATAGTCCCGAGTCGCTGCAAGCTTACAACCCGGCACTTGGGGGCTACATTATTCAAATTGAGATTACATGCAAGTCTCATGTCGCTGCAAGCATGCATCATGACACTTGGGGGCTAATGCAAAGTCATTTTTACTGGTCTTATTGAAGACCCGACTCATCATATTATAATGAGCCGGCCCTCGGGGGCTACCAATTGCTCCTGTCAACAATTCAAGGTACACAAGTTTTCGTCCATAATATTGAAGGATCCATTGCTCAGTTGGTAGAGCACAAAACTCTTAACCTTGTGGACGTGGGTTCAAGCCCTACGATGGAAGCTACATTATAAGATGTTATTTTCATTGAAGTATATATCAAGTCCCGGTTCAGTATTATCTTACTAAACCGGCCCCTGGGGGCTACACATCACTGCTAAAATCCCTGCTCATTATTGCATAATGACCCGGCCTTTGGGGGTTACACTGATTGAAGTTTTTATAAGCAATTACAAGTCCTAGGTTGCTGCAAGCATGACAACCCAGTACTTGGGGGCTACATATATGGAGTATTCAATTTATATGATTAAGATGAACAAACCGGATTTCATCAAGGTTGAAACACTTATTGGAGCAAGTCTTAAGTTATCACTATGTTCTCTTAAGACTTGGGGGCTACAGGTATTATGCATATAAAGGAAGAACATCTTCACTTTATCAATTTTGAGCAAATCAGGAAGATCAATTACATGACCCGATGTCGACAATAATTATGACCCGGCGCCATCAATATTTATAAATCGGCCATTTTGGTAATATTAAAACCGGCAAGTTTTACATCTTCAAACCGGCTGAATATCAGATAAGTATTTTCAGACCCATATTTCTTAAACCGGCGCTTTGGGAGCTGAGTCAAAGGAGTTATTCTTCACAATATTTCTCGGTGACAAACCAATGTCAGCAAATTGATTATGAAGCTGGTCTGTTGACCAGGACTTCCCAGAAGGAGGAAATAACGAGGACTTAAGAATGATCAGGTACCGGTTTACAAATTTTTTTTAACCCGGAGCATAACCTGTCAAATTTGTTCTTGTGTTTATTTTGCAGCATAAGTTTACCATGAATAAATCCAAGCTAAACTTGGGGGCTAATGTCGGGGATATACCCCACGGCGTAAACCGGTCGGAAGTGTAACCCGGCCGGACTAGGCGTTTCATTGGTAAACCGCCAGAGGATTAGCGGTTTACGTGATTGGCGGTTTACATGTCTGGCGGTTTACGTGTCTAGCGGTTTACTGGTATGACGATTCACGAGCCTGAAGATTCATTGGTGACTCGGCCCGTATTCCAGATGCATGACAAGGCCCAAGGACCAGCAGGCCGGTTTAGGTTAATGGTGGGCCGGTTTAAGAGGAAAGGCATGAGGAAGACCTGGACTTGTATCCGGTTTGTATTAAGATAGACTAGTCCTAATCCTAATAGGACTCTACATGTAACCCGCCCCTTCAACATATATAAGGAGGGGCGGGGCACCCCAAGAGGGACAAGTTCGACGGGTTGGACAAGTTAGGTTTAGACAATAGCTCTCGAGATAGAGCACTCTTGTAACCGTGGTCATCATCATCAATATCAATGAAGCAGGATGTAGGCTTTTACCTCCACCATGAGGGGCCGAACCTGGGTAAAACATCGCGTGTCTCGTCCCGCTCAACCCCTCTAAAGCTACCACATAGATGCGTTGGTCTCGCGACTAAGTCCTTACACTAGGACATCTGCCGTGACAATTCCACGACAGAAGTGGTGGCAGTGTTTGGACCGCAATACTTGCGAACACCCAATGCGGAAGACACTGCTCGGATCCTTGCGAACACACACGTGGCCACCGCCTCATGTGCCAGGATCCGAGCAATGTCTGTGCTAGGATCCGAGCAGTGTCTTCTGCATTGGGTGTTCACAAGTATTGCTGTCCAAACACTGTCACCACTGCCCTGCAAAAGTTGTAGAAACACTCAATGGTCGTGGACTCGGCCATGCGCCCATAGTCGTCGAGTGAATCATCGGGAGCTCCGTATGCAAGCATCCTCATAGCTGTCGTGCACTTCTGGATTGAGGTGAATCCAAGTTTGCCGGTGCAATCCTTCTTGCACTTGAAGTAGATGTCGAACTCCCGGATGGAATTCACAATCCTGAGGAAAAGCTTTCGGCTCATCCGATGACGGCGCCAAAATACTTTGTCGCTGTGTAGTGGAGCGTTGATGAAGTAGTCGGAGTAGAGCATGCAATAGCCTTCCAGACAATGCCGATTCTTTGCTTTCAGCCGCCCCATCGCCGAGCCATGTCACCACGGCTTTTCATTGCTCGCGAGCAGGCCGGTGAGGGCGACGATGACCATGAGGTGTTCCTCGTCCTGGACGTCGGTATCGGCTTCCTCCTGCAGCAGCACCGTGAGCGCCTCCTCGTCGTCCGAGTCCATCGCCGAGCAGACAAAATGCCGAACACCCGGCGGGCGTGGTGGGCGCACACTCGCCGGTATACTGCCCTGCGCGGCCGGGGGGCCGAAAAACAGGCCATGACGATGGTGGAGAGGCTTCCGCGGCGAAACCTTCTCTCTTTTCCGGCAGGGAATGTGTAACACCCACGATGCGGCTATATCTCTCACGTGTCGGGGCAGGACTTAGAGGCATAACCGCATGGTAGGTTTGTCGCAAGAGGGGTAATCTTCACACAATCCCATGTACTAAATAGAAAGGGATAAAGAGTTGGCTTATAATCGCCACTTCACACAAATACAAGTTAAACATAGATCATCCAGAGTACAATCAAGGTCCGACTATGGAACCAAAATAAAAGAAGACAAGCCCAAATGCTAGATCCCCGATCGTCCCAACTGGGCTCCACTACTGATCAAAAGGAAACAAAACAAAACAACGACCAATATCTTCATCGAGCTCCCACTTGAGCTGTGTTGCGTCACCCGCACTGTCATCATTGGCACCTGCAACTATTTGAAAGTATCTGTGAGTCACGAGGACTCATCAATCTCACACCCACGAGATCAAGACTATTTAAGCTTCTGGGTATGAAAGGGTAACGAGGTGGAGCTGCAGCAAGCACTAAGCATATATGGTGGCCAACTTACGCAAATAAAAGCGAGAAGAGAAGCAACGCAACGGTCGTGAACTAGAAGTGATCAAGAAGTGATCCTGAAACTACTTACGTTCAAGCATAACACAAGAACCATGTTCACTTCCCGGACTCCGCCGAGAAGAGACCATCACGGCTACACATGTGGTTGATGCATTTTAATTAAGTTAAGTGTCAAGTTCTCTACAAGTGGATATTAACAAATTCCCATCTGCCCATAACCGCGGGCACGGCTTTCGAAAGTTCAAACCCTACAGGGGTGTCCCAACTTAGCCCATCACAAGCTCTCACGGTCAACGAAGGATATTCCTTCTCCCAGGAAGACCCGATCAGGCTCGGAATCCCGGTTACAAGACATTTCGACAATGGTAAAACAAGACCAGCAAAGCCGCCCAAATGTGCCGACAAATCCCGATAGGAGCTGCACATATCTCGTTCTCAGGGCACACCGGATTGTCCAAGATTCCGATAGGCCAACCCAGAGTTGCCCCTGGTGGTCACCGGTGACTAATAGGTTGGACCAACACTCAGTGGAGCACTGGCCCGGGGGTTTAAAATAAAGATGACCCTTGAGTCTGCAGAACCCAAGGGAAAAAGGCTTAGGTGGCAAATGGTAAAACCAAGGCTGGGCCTTGCCGGAGGAGTTTTATTCAAAGCGAACTGTCAAGGGGTTCCCATAACACACAACCGCGTAAGGAACGCAAAATCAAGGAACATAACACCGGTATGACGGAAACTAGGGCGGCAAGAATGGAACAAAACACCAGGCATAAGGCCGAGCCTTCCACCCTTTACCAAGTATATAGGTGCATTAAAGTAAATAAGAGATAATAATGATATCCCAACAATAACCATGTTCCAACATGGAACAAACTTCACCTTCACCTGCAACTAGCAACGCTATAAGAGGGGCTGAGCAAAGCGGTAACATAGCCAAACAAGGGTTGCTAGGAGAGGCGGGTTAGAGGCTTGACATGGCAATATGGGAGGCATGATATAGCAAGTGGTAGGTATCGCGGCATGGCAAAAGAGCGATCAACTAGCAAGCAAAGATAGAAGTGATTTCGAGGGTATGGTCATCTTGCCTGAGATCCCGCAAGGAAGAAGAACGGGTCCAAGAAGAAGGCAAACGGGCGTAGTCGAACGGATCCTCAAAACTCCGAAACGAAACCGAAGCTAACGAGAGAAGCAACCCAGAAAGAAGCAAGCAACATAGTAAACAACCATCACATAAACATGGCATGATGCACAACCAAGTATGATGCATGTCCGATTTAAAGAAGCATGGCATGGAAAAGTGCACAAGCAAAACTACAAGTTAAGTGGAGCTCAATATGCAAAGAGTTGCATATTGACGGAACACCACAAGACTTATTTAGTTCTCTCCCGTTTATGTACTCAACAATATTAAATGTTGGTTAGCATGGCAAGAGGTGAAGCATATGAAAACTATCTATCTAGGCAAGTTTAAATGAGGCCGGATATAACAAACAACAAATCCAGAAAATCCCCATATGCATTTAGCAATTTAAGGCAAACAACAATTTTAAACATTCTAAATGTTATTATCATGATGCGGATGACATGTGCAAGTTATGCAATTTTATGAATTAGTTGCCATGAGCATGATAGAGCATTTGTCCCTATGGCGGAACAAAAGGGTGCCACAGCGGCGATAACGAAAATGGTGCCACGGTAATGTTCCGGTTCCGGTAACTCGATTGAGATACTGATGCAAAAGAGAAATGTGCGGATGCGTGGAACACGCAAGAGATGGTGGGATGATCCCGGTTACCGGGTGTCCCATGTGTCGGTGGCATGGCAACCGAGGATCATGCACGGAACAAACGGGCACGGTGCAAACACGGGGTTCATCTCGTATCACGCAACATTCGTCCATGGTGGTCGTCTCGATGTTATACCTTTGAAGTGTGTGTTTTCGGGGCGGAACGAGTTTGACGGGAAGTAGTTGTTCTTGCGACAGTAGTCGTTCACGTTCGTTCGGAGAGGTACTTGATGACTCCAAGCCCCTCGCGGTCGACGGTAGTCGTGCACGGGTCTTCGGTGATAGTAGGCATACACATGTTGTAGCCAATCTTGATGCTTGCGTAACACGTGTCTTCGTCGACGGTAGTGGTACACACGAAGGTAGTCGAACTTGACGTATCCGAGGGCTCCGGGTGTCGTGGTACTTGTCGAAATCCACATCGGACGTAGTTGTACATTTTGAAGAGGAACTTGGCGCGTCCAAAGGGTACTTGACGGTTCCACATCGATCATAGAGGTCCACGTTTCGTAGATGTTCGGGGTCAGCAGTAGTGGAACTTGGCGTTCCCTGATTTGGACGGTCTTGTCAATGACAAAAGGGGCCAGCGGTGGTGCACGAAGGCAGCGAGAGCTTTAGTGGCATGCAACACATGGCGGTGATGCTCGGGGTCCATGGAGGGGCACCGAGGCAAGCAGGCAACGAGGCAGGGGCGACGGGTCCTGGTGGCCGGCAGGAGAGGTTCGAGACAGCAGCGGCAAGACAAGGTGCGGCGGAGCGCCATGGCACTGGCAGCGGCACCTGCGAGCAAAGGCGTCCGTAGGGCGGCAGAGCAGCAGCGGCAAAGGCGGACGCGGAGGAGAAAGGAGGGCATGGGCAGGGAGGCCCTGGTGGTGCAGGGATGAAGCAGCAGGGCGTTGGCGCAGGTCGTCGACGGTGAAGGGGCATGGCTCCATGGGCGGCTCTGGCGACGCTGGAAGAAGGCAACGGCGGCAGGCATCGCAGAAGGAGCAGGGAGAGGCGGCCGGGGACGAGGCAAGGGAGCCGTCCCTCTATGCGTGCGCGGGAGGCCGGTCCGGGCGCCATCGGACTTGGCAGCTCTCTCACGGGATCGAGGAGGAGGGACGCTGAGGCGGCGCTGGAGGGAGATCGAGAGGGAGGAGGGGGTCGAGCAGATGGCATCAGGCGCGAGCGCTCCTTCCTGGCGGCGCGAGCAAGGAGACGAGAGGAGAGAGTGGGGGTCGAGGGAAGGACAGGCTGCAAGGGTTATCGAACTAGGGTTGGCTAGAGTGGGGAGGCCCAAGTGGGCTGTGGGGAAGGATGGGCCTAGTAAGGCCGGCCTGGGCTGAGCTGCTCTCTGCCTCTTTATTCTCTTAACCAATAAGAGAAAAGAAAAATAGATAGAAGAGAAAAAAAATGGAAAGATAGGGTTAGGGATGGAATTTGGGCAGAGATGAAGATATTTATGGAGTCCTGGTAATATGCACAATTTGATTAAAATGTTTTGGACATTTTAGAGATAAAAAAATAATTCAAGTTTGAATTTTGAGCCATTTTTAAACCCAACCAAAACAACTCAGAAAAGATGAGATTAGACCAAGAGGTAAGTGGCATGGTCCAAAAATTATAGGAAAATAATGAACATTAATTGGTGCAGGAAATAGAATACCACAATTTAAATGGATTAACGAAGAAGGAGAAGAAGATGATCAAGCACGGTTGTGGGTGTAGAAGAAGATGAAGTTGAGAAAGAGACAATGCAGGGGTTGATGCACTATGCAAAGAGACTCCGATTTAGACAAGAGGGAAAACGAAGAACAAGATTGGTCTTCGAACGATCAACAAAAGCAAGGGGGGACGCGCCAGCTATGAGCGGATGCAAGTTTTTAAAACAATGACGACAATGAGTGCCGATGCAATGCAAATGATGACATGATGAATGCAAACAAACAAATAAATAACACAGCTGACACGCAAGACATGGAAGGCATCTGGAGCATCGGTCTCGGGGCGTCACAGAATGGCCTATCTAGCGGTGCTAGGCGGGGCCGGGATCAGCAAGGTGGTAGCCGAGCACGCGGGGGGGGGGAGGGGGAGGGGACGAATCTGAACGATTGACTTGACTTTTTGCCTGAGAGTGTGGCCCAGACATGTTTCCCCTTGCGCCGGAGCCCCGGAGCGCCCCCAGTGCGCGGGGTTCGGCCTGCGATCGCCGGGCCCAAAAACGAACCGAACCGACGGATTTCGACATCTTGAAGGTGCGAGTGGGGTTTTTTCGACGCCCACGCGTAAAAAGATGCCTTGGGGTCCCTATTGGGGGCGCAGCTGGAGATGCTCTAAGAGCAAGTCTAGTAGAGCCCTCAAACCCTCAAACCCCTAAAAATAATCGCTTTTTTACAGTTTTCGCCGAAAAAACGCCGTAGACTAGAACCTCTAAACCCTCAAACCCGTAAAAAAAATTTAGAGGTCCAACCCTCAAACCAGTTTGCATCCTGTAGAAGTAGGGGTTGAGAGGGAAATCTCCCCCAACTCGCACTCCTCCTCCTTTCTTGCGCGAGAGGAAACTTCCTCCTCCTCCCGGCCTCCTCCTCTCGCCGCCTCCTGCAGCGCCGGCCATGGAGGGCCCCGCCGCTGCCGCGCCCCGCCCGCCCCCGCCCCGCCCACCCGACCGTGGCCGACGTGGTGGCGGCGACACACGTCGGGGCCAAGCGGCGGTGGGCGGGCATCGCACCTCCTCCTCCCGCCTCCCCGGCTCCCGACCCGGCCACCGTCACCATCCCGGCGCCCGCCCCCGCCGCCTCCCCGGCTCCCGCCCCGGCCACCAAGAAGAGCCGGCCAAAGGCGCCATCCAAGGTCGCCCCGGCCATGAAGATGCCGCGGAAGAAGCCCGCGGTGCGGAAGAAGCCCGCGCCCCCGCCCGCCTCCGTCGCCAAACCTCCTTTCGTCGCCATGGCCGAACCTCCTCCCGCCGCGCACGAGGTGATCGAGAAAATGGCAACCCCATCCTCGGTCATGGACCTCCTCCAAAACGCGGAGGTGGACCTCAGGGCTCTGCCTCTCGAACCCTTTAGGGTTGGTGACGACTTAGAGGAAGATGAGGAGGATGAAGGTGATGACGAGGAGGAGGTGGCCGAGATAGGGGAGGAGGCATTCACCGCCGCTTCCCGCCCACACGCGCGGTCGACAAACTACACTGAGGCGGAAGATATCCTCTTGGTTCGTGCTTGGGCAGCTGTGGGAATGGATGCAACCACCGGCACCGATCAAACCGGTAAACGGTATTGACAAAGGATCGAGGACACCTATTGTAGGATCAAGCCGAAGAATAGTGGGTTCATCTCTCGCACTTACCGGTCGCTTCAAGGCCGGTGGGAGTTGATGAAGTCCGCTTGTGCTCGTTGGAGTGCGGCCATGGACCAAGTGAGGGATGCACCACCTAGTGGAACCGTGGAGAGTGACTATGTGAGTACATATTTCTTCACTATTTTGATTATGTGTGTGTACTATGCTATTGGTGGGTTCTTATGTGATTTATGTGTGGTTGATAGGAGACAATTGCCGGCATGAGGTACAAGGAGATGGCCGCTTCCAAAGGCAAGCCATTCCCATTTAAGCATGCTTGGACAATTCTTCAAACCTTTGACAAGTGGAAGTTGAGGGACCAAGAGACCGCACCCAAGAAGTCGGCAATGTTTAGGATGGATGATAGTGAAGATGAGGAGGAGAGGAACTTGGGCAAGCCCGAGGGAACCAAGAAGGGCAAGCTAAGGGTGAAGATGGAAGAAGAGGCGTCAAGCCTAAGGGAGAAGATGGACCACATGATGAAGGCAAGAGAGGAATTGATAACGAAGACATTGGAGACGAAACTTCTTATCATCGAGAAGAAGAAAGAGGTCAAGCTTGCACAAGTTGAAGCAAAGCGTGAAGAAGCAAAGCACAAGGCCGAGTTGGAGGAGAGGATGATCAAGTTCAAAGAGGCAAAGGTATGGAAAGAACTCATGGTGGAAGAGAAAGAGCACATGATGATGTCTAAGAAGGACATGGATCAAGACCAATTGCAATGGTGGAAGGACTACAAGGAGGACATCGCGGAGAGGAAGAGGATGTTCCGTGTTGCGTCCTCCACTTTTCGAGGTGACACTCCGATGAGTAGTTGTGGCGATGGCGGTGTGTACGACTCCACCGGTGCCCATGGAGATGCTTGATGGAGCCCGCATGTGGTCTAGGAGATGGCGCCGAGGTGCAACTTTTTGGTGATGGTGCCGATGAGAGGAGGAAGATGATGATTTTGTGATGTAAACTATTAAACCATGCATCAATGATTGTCATTTGATAGTTTGTTTGGAAGTTGATTGTGTTCTTGTTGTCATAAATTGTGAGATGTCAAATAATAAATTTAAAGGTTGGGGTTGAGGCAAAGACTATAACCCTCAAATCCAATCCTTAAAGCAGTTTAAGGGTTGGGTTTGAGAATTCTAATATTTATCTCTATTTTTAACCCTTAAAAATGTCAAAAAGTGGCACTTCTTAACCCTTAAAACTGCTTTAAGGATTTGAAGATTTGAGGGTTCTATTAGTAATGCTCTAACCCACCCCCAACCCACCCACTGACCTCCGGCCTCTCGCCTCACAAACCGCTCGCTCCAACCGACAGGTAGGCCTGCGTATCGCGGCCCACAGGTCAGCCTCACCGACAGAAAGGACCTCGTCCCGGCTCGTGTCTTCCCCTCCTGTTCTCTCCGCCATTTCTGCCAAGAAAATAAAGCAATCAATCAAAAACGAAAAAGGTGGCGAGAGGGAGAGGAAGAGGAAGGTGCCGGCCCTAGCAATGGCGGGGTGGTACGAGGAGGCGGCGGGTCTGCTGCTGCGCCGGCCGGCGTTGGCGGAGATGGCGGTAGATGTGCTGCTGTGCGCCGTGCCGATCTGGGCGGCGGTCATGATCGGCCTGTTCATAGGGTGGGCATGGCGGCCGCGCTGGACCGGGCTGATCTTCCTCGGTTTCCGCAGCCGTCTCCGGCTCCTCTACGTGCCTCCCGGGTTCGGCGCGCGCCGCCTATGGCTCGCCTGCACCGCGCTCTCCGCCTTCTCCGTCGCGCCGCAGCTGCTCTCCTCCGCCTTCCGCCGCCATGGGAAGTACCAGCGCAAGGATCCCTCGAACGACGACACGGACGCCTGCGGGGATTCTGGTGCTTGCGCTAACGGCAGGTGAGAGCGTACTAGTCGAATCTATCTGGCTGTGAAGCACAGGGCGGCATTTGACTTGTCAATTGTGTTGGTTGGAATTGGTTCGGGTCTTCGTATTTACAAATTACGAGAACGGAAGTGTGATATGCTTCAATTCAGCCAATGACCAACACCAATTTTGGGAGCTTTCACAGTTTTTTCATCAAATTGAACTAGTAAAACTGAATCGATTACGGAGGTTGTGGAGCAAGATTAGTGCGACAGCGGGTTTGTATTTCTAATTGGATAGGTGGTGATGAAATTTTATAGTGTTTACTTCCTGAGGGTGTTTTGGGGCTCCCTGATGACCCGTGTCCCTCAGTTGTGCGAAACTTTGCCTTCTTGGTTTAGATTGCACGGTTCAAGGATTTGCAACATATAGCTTACCTTGCCTGACTATTATGATAAAGAACTAGTTACTGCCAGTAAGGTTATAAATTGTAGTTGACCGCTTGTGTTTGGGCTTACTGTTATGGCCAGGTCATGGAGGTGAGGGTTAAGTGTCTTCTACTTGCTTGAACAATTGCATTTGATGTAGGCATGGTCATTGCAGTGAAGGATAAGCTAAATCAATGTGACAAAATAGTTAAATAAATGATTGGTTGTCTGTGAATTGTGATAGGAAAACTAAAGTTGACTGATTTCAGTGTAAGGACTAATGATAAGCATCATTTAAATTTATTTTGACCTGCTTGTTTTGTCCGATTGATCATGATGAAGTTTCTTTAGTTTGATTATTCAGTTTATATGTTTCAGTAGAGGCATGGTAACATAGATAAATTGTATTCTTCAGATATGAATGCACCAAAAAGCCCCATCAATGTACATTTATCCAATGATCTCTTCCACTAAACATATTTTTTTACAAGGTCAATTTTTGAGGTCAAGCATGGTATTGTCACTGAGAAGGACCTAGATCACCTCGTGCAGCTTTTAGATAATAAGGAGAGTGGGCATACAACATGGCAGCATTTGATGGAGCGTACCACTTCCAACATGACGTACAAGGCCTGGAGGCATGAGCCCGAGGTTTGTTTTGTCAATGGGATTCTAGAAAGAGAAACAGATGCTAAGATATAGTATTTTTATATATAAAAAAGAAGCTTCCTTCATTATAAGAGGTAGTATTTGCTTCTTTTCTCAGGTTGGTAGTATAAGCCTCTAAAAGCAAAGAAGAATTTCAACACTTCAAATAAATACCCCATGGACATAGGTTATGAATACTTAAAGTCCAGTAGCGCTCTTTTACCCCATGGTAATTTTTTCCTGGCGAAATGGCCTTTTTCTCTCATGGTAATATTATCATGCCATTTTTTTTTTGCAATGTTATCATGTCATTGACTTGAAGGGGAGCCTTGGCGCAGCGGTAAAGCTGTTGCCTTGTGACCATGAGGTCACGGGTTCGAGTCCTGGAAACAGCCTCTTGCAGAAATGTAGGGAAAGGCTGCGTACTATAGATCCAAAGTGGCCGGACCCTGCGCAAGCGGGAGCTACGTGCACCGGGCTGCCCTTTTTTTATCATGTCATTGACTTGCTAGTATACCTTTATCCATCTGCTACGTGTTTCGTTAGATTTCGATATTTTTTTTTCTGAAGTTACTTGATTGAGAAACTGTAGGAACATGCAGAGAATATATATCATGGCTAAACTGTCAACATCTTATGTCATGTGGGGGCGTACGTATAGGAGACGTACAACCCGAGAGAGGAGGCCAGCGGACAGGGGGTGTCCAAATTAGTATCAATTAGTATCAGGTTTGGAAACGGAAGGGTTTTTTGTCCCAAAGAAGGTTTTCCCTACTGTTCCTAAAACAAGTAGGAGTCTGTTTCTATTTCTACTAGGAGTCGTCATGTGACTTGACTATTTATATTGCCTCCCTGTGGAGGAACGAATCAAGCAAAAAAAACACAACTTGGTTACCCTGCGCCTTGTGCGCCTCTCCTCTTCCCTGCCACGGGGCGACGAGGCTTCAAGCCTCGTCCTCCTGTAGAGCACAGCTACAACCTACGATCAACTCCCAATGCTCCTAATTCCCAAGCATCTGACAATTTGGTATCAGATTCATCGATCTCTGTTGCGCCTGCAACCATGTCGTCCTCTCCCAAGAAGCCTGATCTTCCTAAAACCCTCGAAGACCTTGCTGCCAAGGAACATGCAGATTTCGAGGACGTCCAGCAAAATCTGGGCGATCTGTCCGAGGGCGTCGAACTCCTCCGCAGCGACATGACCAAGGCCCTAAAGGATGTCACCGATGCCCTGACGGCGTTCAGAATAGAATTCAACGATCTATCACAACAACAGCGCGCACAAAACCTGGCCATCACCAGGTTGGAGCGTGCGAGCCGTGGCGAGCCTTCCCTCGTTACCGCCGACACCCAATCAGCGGCTGCCCGTGTCGGAGGTCAACTCAGGTTGCAGGCTCCACTTGGTTCCGCCGACGAGCGTCCACCCCACCTTTACAAGCTCGACTTCCCTACCTACAACGGTGAAGGCGACCCTCGACCATGGTTGACTAGATGCAATTTGTTTTTCCTTGGCCAGCGCACGCTTGACACGGACAAGACTTGGATGGCGTCATACCATCTAACAGATGTGGCTGCCCTTTGGTATGGCCATCTAGAGGAGAAGATCGGCCGGCCAACTTGGGCAGACTTTGTTGCGCGGGTCAGCCAGCACTTTGGCCCTCCCACACGTGCCAATCCCTTCGGTGAGCTCATCTCCCTCCGTCGTACGGGCTCGGTGGCGGAGTATACTAAACAGTTCCTCCAACTCTTGTCCCGCATCAACCCCATCCCAGATGACGAGGAGCGCAACATCTTCACCAATAATCTGGGCGAGCCACTAAAAACACAGGTCGAGCTGCTGTGTCCAGCTACTCTCGAGGATGCTATGGACATGGCCGTCTCCTATGAGCACCTTGCCATGGTGACCACGGTTACTGCTGCCACTCCGACGCGCCCTGGTCGTCCTACACGCCCTGTCCCAGCAGCCCCAGGTGCTGCCACAGGCGACCCCTCTTCTGGGGGTGGGCCTGTCTTCAAAAAGCTTAACGCCGCTGAGATGGAGGACAAACGCAGCAAGGGACTATGCTTCAACTGCGATGAGAAGTATGTCCGGGGACATCGCTGTAAGCGTCTCTTCTACATCGAGTCCGCCGACGACGACGAGGAAGACAATGGTGACAACCTACACATCTCGCTGCTCGCAATCACCGGCGTACGTACCAGCGACACAATGCAGCTAGTGGTCCGTGTAGGCGAGCGCGAATTGGTCGCTCTCCTCGACTCTGGTAGCACTCACAATTTCATCAACGAGGAGCTTGCTGCACAAGTGGGCAGCCACTTATCCACGGGGCGCCGCCTCCGCGTAACAGTAGCCAATGGAGATCACGTCACATGTGGTGGTCTTGTTCGGCAGGCTGCCATCACCATAGGCCAAAGAAGACTTCCTCGTCGATCTTTACGCCATTCCCTTGGGTGGGTTTGACGTCGTTCTTGGGACACACTAGCTCAAGACACTCGGGCCCATACTTTGGGACTTCACGCGTCTTTGGATGTCCTTCTGGCGGTCCGACCATCGCGTTGAGTGGTATGGTATCGCGGCGTCAACCCAACCCCACCACATTCACGCTTGTTCCGGGCGGGAGCTTCTTGACAGCCTCCTCAATGAATACGTTGACGTTTTCGCAGAGCCTCGGGGCCTGCTGCCGCCTCGCACTCACGACCATCGCATCCGCTTGGTGCCTGGTACCGCACCGGTGGCTGTTCGACCATATCGCTACCCGGCTATCCAAAAAGACGAGCTCGAGAGACAGTGCGCGGACATGTTGGAGCGCGGCCTTATCCGCCGCAGCACTTCTGAGTTCTCTTCACCCGTTCTTCTGGTGAAGAAGCACGACAGCTCCTGGCGATTCTGCGTCGATTTTCGTGGCGTCAACGTCAACACCATCAAGGACAAGTTCCCTATTCTTGTAGTAGATGAGCTACTGGACGAGCTAAAGGGCGCCCGCTTCTTCACAAAGCTGGACTTGCGATCTGGTTATCACCAGGTGCGCATGCATATTGAGGATATCCACAAAACAGCGATCCGGACACACGAGGGCCTGTTTGAGTTCCTCGTCATGCCTTTTGGACTCACAAATGCGCCGGCAACCTTCCAGGCTTTGATGAACGACGTACTTCGACCCCATTTACGCAAATTTGTGTTAGTATTTTTTGATGATATTTTGGTGTACAGCGCTTCATGGTCGGAGCATGTTCGACATGTGCGAGTCGTTTTGGAGCTCATGCGCCAGCACCAGTTATTTCTCAAGCGCTCCAAGTGCTCTTTTGGGGAGGAGTCGGTTACGTACCTCGGTCACGTCATCTCCATCGACGGTGTCGCCATGGACAATCAAAAGGTTATGGCTGTTGTTGATTGGCCGGTGCCGCGCACAGTTCGTGTGGTCCGCGGTTTTTTGGGGTTGGCCGGCTACTATCGGAAGTTCATCCGCGATTTTGGCATTATTGCAGCACCCCTCACAGCGTTGCTCAAAAAGGATGGATTTCTTTGGTCTGAGGAGGCAACACATGCTTTTACAAGATTGAAGACTGCCCTGACTACAGCACCAGTGCTTCAACTTCCGGATTTCACCGTGCCATTCATTGTGGAATGTGATGCCTCTGGTTCGGGATTCGGCGTAGTGTTACACCAAGGTGCGGGACCCATTGCTTACTTCAGTCGGCCTATTGCTCTTCGTCATGTCTCCTTTGCTGCATACGAGCGCGAGCTCATTGGTCTCGTACAAGCTGTGCGCCATTGGCGGCCATATCTCTGGGGTCGTGCCTTCGTTGTCAAAACCGATCACTACAGCCTCAAGTTCCTTCTGGACCAGCGCCTCGCGACTATCCCACAACATCATTGGGTTGGCAAGCTCCTGGGCTTTGATTTTACAGTGGAGTGCAAGCCTGGCCGGCAGAATATTGTGGCTGACGCACTGTCGCGGCGCGACACTTCTGATGCCCGTGTGTGCGCCATAAGCGGTCCTTCCTTTGATCTATTTGAGGAACTTCGTCGGGCTGCACACACTGACCCAGCTCTCATGGCATTCCGCGAACAACTAGAGAACGGCGAGCTGGGACCCCCATGGGCACTCATCGATGGCATTGTCACTTTTGAGCGTTGTGCCTATGTTCCACCTTCCTCACCACTTGTGGCAGATATACTCGCAGCATCCCATGATACCGGCCATGAGGGTATTCAGAAATCGCTACACCGTCTTCGTCGTGACTTCCATCTACCACAGGCCCGGACAGCTATTCAGGACTACATCCGCAACTGCCTAGTTTGTCAGCGTAACAAGACTGAGCAGCTCCATCCAGCAGGCTTGCTTCAGCCCTTGACAGTACCATCTCGGATTTGGGAGGACATTGCCATGGACTTCATTGAGGGATTGCCAAAAGTGGGCGGCAAGTGTCATTCTTACCGTTGTGGATCGTTTTTCCAAATATGCACATTTCATTCCGTTAGCGCATCCGTACACAGCTGAGACGGTGGTCAAAGCCTTCTTTGCTGACATTGTTCGTCTGCATGGCGTACCAGCCTCCATCGTTTCTGATCGAGATGTTGTTTTCACCTCTGGCTTTTGGAAGGCTCTCTTTGCTGCTTCTGGTTCTCGCCTAAACATGAGCTCAGCTTTTCACCCGCAATCTGATGGCCAATCGGAGGCCGTTAATCGGGTAATTGCTATGTACTTACGCTGCCTCACTGGTGATCGGCCCCGACAGTGGCTTCAGTGGCTGCCATGGGCGGAGTACTGCTACAACACATCTTACCACACCGCTCTCAAGGATACGCCGTTTCATGTGGTGTATGGTCGTGATCCGCCTTCCCTCCGTGCATACTCTCCGGGTGAGCTGCGTAATCAGGCTGTTGAGCGCAACATTGCAGACCGCGGCCAGTTCCTTATCGATGTTCGTGACCGTCTCCTTCAGGCTGTGCAACATTACAAGCATTACTATGATGGCAAGCATCGGGAACTTTCATTTGAGGTCGGCGAATGGGCTTGGTTGCGTTTGCAGCGCCGTCCAGCAGCGTTCCTTGGATCTGCTGCCAAGGGAAAGCTCGCACCTAAGTACTTTGGTCCCTACAAAGTCCTCGCCAAAATTGATTCCATTGCCTACCGTTTGGAGCTTCCACCCCGCGCCCGCATCCATGATGTTTTCCATGTGGGTGTTCTGAAGAAATACCAAGGCCCTCCTCCAGATGCTCCACCGGTGCTGCCAGCCATCTTCCAAGGCCGTGTTCAGCCAACACCTTCCAAGGCGCTGCGTGCACGACTGTTCAGGGGTATGCAACAGGTTCTCATCCATTGGGAGGGCCAACCGGCGTCTGATGCTTCATGGGAGGATGTTCCAGCCTTCAAAGAACGCTATCCAAGCTTCCAGCTCGAGGACGAGCTGTTTCAGAATGGAGGGGGAGATATCATGTGGGGGCGTACGTATAGGAGACGTACAACCAGAGAGAGGAGGCCAGCGGACAGGGGGTGTCCAAATTAGTATCAATTAGTATCAGGTTTGGAAACGGAAGGGTTTTTTGTCCCAAAGAAGGTTTTCCCAAAGGGAAAGGCTGCGTACTATAGATCCAAAGTGGCCGGACCCTGCGCAAGCGGGAGCTACGTGCACCGGGCTGCCCTTTTTTTATCATGTCATTGACTTGCTAGTATACCTTTATCCATCTGCTACGTGTTTCGTTAGATTTCGATATTTTTTTTTCTGAAGTTACTTGATCGAGAAACTGTAGGAACATGCAGAGAATATATATCATGGCTAAACTGTCAACATCTTATGTCATGTGGGGGCGTACGTATAGGAGACGTACAACCCGAGAGAGGAGGCCAGCGGACAGGGGGTGTCCAAATTAGTATCAATTAGTATCAGGTTTGGAAACGGAAGGGTTTTTTGTCCCAAAGAAGGTTTTCCCTACTGTTCCTAAAACAAGTAGGAGTCTGTTTCTGTTTCTACTAGGAGTCGTCATGTGACTTGACTATTTATATTGCCTCCCTGTGGAGGAACGAATCAAGCAAAAAAAACACAACTTGGTTACCCTGCGCCTTGTGCGCCTCTCCTCTTCCCTGCCACGGGGCGACGAGGCTTCAAGCCTCGTCCTCCCGTAGAGCACAGCTACAACCTACGATCAACTCCCAACGCTCCTAATTCCCAAGCATCTGACATCTTATCATTTAATTTTTCATGTGCAGCGCTCTAATTTGTTCATGTTTTTTTAGGTGGGACCTATAATGCATTGTAGCCAGACCATTTTCGAGGATGCTACTCCTGAACTGGTTAGAGATTTCTTCTGGGATGATGATTTTCGTCTAAAGTGGGACCCCATGCTTGTGTGCTTCAAAATTTTGGATGAGTTCCCTCTGAATGGAACCACAATTATTCACTGGATTAAAAAGGTTTGATTAGTTGTAATTCCTTTACTTTCATTGTTTAATTTCATAATTCCAACATATTTGTTTTCCAGTTCCCTTTCTTCTGCAGTGACCGTGAATACATTTTTGGGCGTCGTATCTGGGAGTCGGGGAAGGCTTACTATTGTGTTACGAAGGTATCTGCAAAAATTCTTTTGTCGATGAGAAATTGTAAGACGTTCTCAAACAATTTTGAACTATACCTTTTTATCCACGGGTCTACATAAAACATGGTGACATATTATCTCGGTCACCCATGACTCTTAAATAGGTATTAGTGTCTTTTATGTTTCAATATTTAGAATAGAAGTAAGCAATAAATTTGTGAAATACCAATTGATATATGAAAATTGTATTCCCATATATTCTTACCAATTGATTGTTTGTGAAGAAATGATGTTACAAATACTTTAACATGACAACAATTGAAGAACATTCATGTTTGGGTAACAAACCTATCTTGTGACGTGGTTACATTTGTAGCATGATGAATGAGTTTGGCACGTCTAATTTCCTTTTTATCTTTTGAACTGAAAATCTTGTTGCATGGTTATTTGGTACTCCCTCCGTAAAGAAATATAAGTGCGTTTAGATCACTACTTTAGTGATCTAAACACTCTCTGGCCTAAAAATATTGATCAGAGAAAATAAATCTTTTCTTAGGTGATTGCAAGGTAAAAAAATGATATAGGCGATTAATGTGACAATAGTGCCCATGAATTGTATTTTTTCTGTCATTGGCTATAATAAACCGCTCAATCAATTAATCCTAACATGTATGCATGCCATGTATTCAAAAAGAAAATGCAACATAATACTATTAATCCTGTCACATATGCGCGCCATGGTATTTATCATTTACTCTCCCTAACTATTTCTCCAGCGTGTATCTATTATTTCCTTGTGTTTGACTTAGTGTTACCGCGTGTTACGGAAGAATGACAAACCGGTTGAGCAGATTTATCCACTAGTCTTAAAATGTTTTTCTAGCCCAAGGATATGTTAAGAGTTATATTATCCATGTATAGCTTGTATATTCTCCCTGTTGTACGTGCGGGGGGGGGGGGGGGGGGGGGTTCCTGCATACTTACCACCTGTACATGTGTGTATATATATACTGGCCCTTAGCCCGCTAGGAAATACAAGTTGCATATTTCCTAACATGGTATTAGAGCCCTAGGTTAATTTTTTACTCGTGCTCAGGTCCACGCGTGGCCGCCGTCATCTTTCCGGCCGCTGCTGCTCCTTCTTCCTCCGTCGCCACTGTACCTCCGACTGCTGCTGCCCCACCCCACCATCTCCAATCCACGCAGCTGCTTGATCTCATTCCGTTGTTCCTGCCCTCCGCCACCCACTCGCGCCTCTGCCCGCCGCCTGCCCTCTGCAGCCCTCCTGGCCGCTGCCCCCTTGGCTGCCTGCTTGCCACCCGATCCTCTGCCTCGCCGCCTCTACTCCATGCCGGCTCACTCCGCTCCGCCACCCGAACTCTGCCTTGCCCGCTGGCTTGCTTTGCCTACCCCGTGCCCGTCGGCTCGCCTGTCCGAGTTTCGACGCTGTGCCGCCTCCTGGTTCAGCGCCCAGCCGGCCCTATGGTTTGATCCCATTGAATCGAGTTGCTGGCCTCACCCGTGAACTAGATCGGTAAAAAAAGGTACAATGTCTTCGTCATCGGGCTATGTCGCAATCCCTCATCGCCCGGTGATTTTTGATGATACTAACTACACCGAGTTCTTTGCCTTTATGCGCATTCATATGTGTGGCCTTCGTCTATGGAGCGTTCTTTCTAGCAAGATTCTCTGTCCGCAGCGCTTTGTCCCTCTTGTGGCTCCTACTCCACCGACGCCACCAGTTCTTGCCTCGGATGCTTCCTAGGCTGATAGGGATGCTGCCAAGGTTGCTGATGATGTTGCGGTTACTGCTTATGAGCAACAAGCCTTGAACTACCAGGTGGCCCTTGACATGTATCGTGATGAGCTCTGTCTACACTCAGTGGTTTGATGATGATGCTCGTGCTGCGGTTGTTCTCAGTGCCAGTGTCCTATCTCAGTTTGCCTCTGAATTTATGGGCTCACTATTGTCTTTGAGGTAATGTGGACCCATTTTTGACACTGCTATCAGTCATTTGGTGATGCTCGTCAGCAAGGTGACTCCACTGTTGATGATTTCTACGCAGAGAGTTCTGCTATTTGGCGCCAGCTTGTCACTCTCCGTACTGCCGGTTGTGGTACCTGCCAGTGTTGAGTGTTATCAGGCTGTGCGGTCAGACTTGAAGTTTCAGCGCGTCTATGGGTTCTTAAGCCTCAGTACAGTCAACTTTTAGCTCGTGGTCATGTTTCTCTTATGGAGGCGCTTTCAGAGTGGTGCTGAGGAGACTTGCCTACGTGGTGCTGGTTTACTTGAGGTTCCCTCTGTGCTCACTGCACGCGATTCAGCTACGCGTTTGCTGCACCTGCTCTGGTGCTCCGCCGCCCCTACCCACTCCTGGTGGTGAGGGTCGCTCTCGTACTCACTGCAGCTACTGCAACAAGGATGGTCACCCTGAGTCTGATTGCTTCACGAAGAAGCGGCACATGCGCAACAAGGGGTGCACATGTTCTTATGGGACTCGTGCTTCTACTTCGAAATCCTCAACCATTGCCTTGACTGAGCAGGATATTGTGAGACTTAAACGTCTGCTTGCTGCTTCAGGTTCTTCGATGGGTGCTGCAGGTTCTTTGACTAATGCTTCTGGCACTGAGTAGTCTATCATTCCTATTAAGCAGGATGTCACATACACCCCCACTCAAGGAACCAACGTTCTCGTCGGCTCAGTAGGAACCTTCCTCTTGGCACACGTCAATCCGTCCAGTGCCGGCACATGTGCCATGACGGGCCACACACGCCATGCACCACATGCCCGCGCCCTAGAGCCACACACGGCCGTGTGACCACAAGGGTTGGCTCTGATATCATTTGGTAGCGACCCGGCCACAACCACCAGTTCCCAGCCGTTACGCCTGGCGTGATCTAGATTGCCCCCCACAGACCAAAACTAATGTTTCATGCGTACCCAGGAAGAATTTCCTGGTCGGTCATCCATTCTCAAATTACCCCTAGGTCAAGCACGCTGCACCTTGTTAACATCAGTAGTTATATTTCCTATTAAGGCAGGATATCGCTCATCACTTCTGTGTCAACCTAGATCCAGCTTTTCCCTTTCTCAAGGATCAACATTTTGTTATGTTGTCTGTTTCACTGAATTGCCTGCAGCCATAACGCAGTACTCATCTAGTGCTGTTGGTACTAATATTTGAATTATTTTCATATTAAGCCATTTTTGTGATATGCTAGGTGCTAGCCTGACTTTGGTTGATGTTGTACTAATGATATCTTTTGTAACTGAACTGTTTGGACAATTACAATTTCTTCCGAGTATTCTAGGTCTAGGAGAAGATAGACCTGCTTATGAGTATCTCTATTGCTCCACTTTTTCGGCAGTTTGTTTCAGACCTTCTTTAAAGAAAAAAGACCGGCTTATATTTCACACTGTTTTTCCTGGCAATGTTGTGTGGCATGCTTGCAAAGAATGCTCTTCTTTCTGAAAGTAGTTGACTAGAGCAACTGATGTGAGCGAAAGCAAACCCACACAGTAACAACCTTTCAACCTTATTGTTAGTTAGCTTGCTGCTTAATCACACTTGGGATCTCAGCCCAGAGAATTAGGTGCCTCATTGTTTGACATGCTTGCATGGCCAGCCTTAATATTGAGGCATACAGTACATGGAATTTTTTCACTGGTGTGCTATGTAAGAGCATATACTCTGTTCGACTTGATAGCCCTGTGCAACTTACATTTGCAGGGAATTCCTTATCCATCTTTGCCTAAGAAGGAAAAACCGAGGCGTGTGGAATTGTACTTCTCGAGTTGGCGTATTAGACCTGGTAATTCTTTTTCTTACTGCCAGTATTCCCTTCGATTGGATTTGTTCTGAACATTCCAGGTATAGCTATCCAATTGTTCGGACCTTTTTGACACTCGGTTCCTTTTCTCTGTGCAAAACTGCAGTTCAATCGCCCAAAAAAGATGGCCAGCAACCCATGGCATGTGAAGTAACTCTGTTTCACTACGAGGATATGGGCATACCCAAGGATGTTGCTAAAGTTGGTGTCCGCCACGGCATGTGGGGTGCTGTTAAAAAGCTGCAGTCCGGCTTTAGAGCATATCAGCTAATGAGAAAATCAGAAAACATCCTGTCACGCAGTGCCATCATGGCTCGGGTGACCACCAAGACATGCATTGCTGGTTCAGATGGCTCCTTGGATCAAGGGCCCTTCAGCACAGAACAAGCCAGTACAGAGGACGACAACTCCAGGGCAGTCCAACATGGTTTCGACTGGAAGTGGGTGGTGGTCGGTGGCGCGGTGGCTGCCGCTTGCGTGCTTAACACCGGAATTGTAGGGAAGGCCCTCTTACTTGGAGTTGCAAGAAGGCAGGCAAAGAAGTGATGAGCATCTACCAGCATCCACAAAGTGAGCTTCACGACCATCAGGGCCTGTCTCTGTCTAGAAAGTCGCAATCGAGACCGAGGATAAAGGAGTGAAATCCATACCATACTACAGGATGCAGATAATTCGGGTGCCTAATTTTGGATTGTGCCTTTTAAGCAGTATATTGCAAATGTGTCTTGCTATAACCGATTATGTGGTATCAGGAATCGTTAGATGACGATGTATCTGAAGATGTGAGTTCTGTTAACAACATTTGCTAACTTCCAAGTTCCACGAGTGCACTTTTCAGCTTTGTACGTTCCATTGGGTTTTTCCTGATGTTTGCTGACGATTACCTCGTGCGGTGCTGAATTGAAGTGCACATTGACTGCGGAAGAACCTGTATGAAGCTAGATCCTTTTGGCAAGTGCGAACTTTCACTTGTGTTCATGCCATCATTTTGTGGCTGGCCACTGGCGCAAAAAGGATCCCCAATAGCGGGAGATAAAAGATTCGACGTGAAATATTACACTTTGGGCATCACATCAACATAGTTTTTTCAAGCAAGATGATTATAAATTTTTCAAGCGAGATGATTAGGAGGATAGTGGTCAACTCATGAAGGTTTAGCTAAATTTGACACTAATGCTTGCATTTTGTTGGATTTATTTCAGGTCTTCCGACTTCAAAGGAGATGTTTCCGTCGAATGCGAAGGCGTTTGTAGTGACTTTATCAATTTTAAGATGATGTGCTGACCTAGTCTCTTGGAGATGTTTATAGGGTAAAGTGTGTGCATTGGGTTCATAAAGGTGAGTGTATGTGCATACATATGAGCATCAGACCAAACTTGTCTCAGGCTTGACCGACTAATCATAGTGGGTGTGGGTCCCATCAGTGCCACATCCCATCATGTGCCTCAACTCCTATGCGCACTTAACGCCGTACTACCTTCGTCCTTATTTATTAGTCTCCTTTGTAATTGGTGCTAAATTTTGATCAAAAATTTAACTAACAAAATGTTAGTGTATGTCAAGTTGTCAACAAAAAATATATCGTTGGATTCATATTTAAACATAGTTTTCAAAGATATAATTTTTGATGATATGCGTGAACATTTTGTTAGTTAAATTTATGATCAAAATTTTACACAGATTACAATAAAGACCAATAAACCAGGGCGAAGGTAGTAATCGGGATGTAAAGAGCTTACTCTCCGTATGGCACATATTTACTGTCGCTTTTTCACCTTTCCAACACACTATATGGCAGATGGACAGAGGAGCATAGGGTTACGTTTAGTTTCTTCTGCCCTTTTCTTCTTCCTCACGCTGTTGCTGCGCTTCTCAGCTGCTCCATCGCAGAAGTGCTTCTTCGCAGTCCCTACGCACTGCCATGGGCGCGCGGCCGTTGTCTGATGAAGGGTGGTGAACCCGTCGACACCAGCCGAGGTGTCGCTGCCACGCCAAACAAGGAGCGAGTCACCTCCAAGACAAAGGTCAAGTGGATGTTGTCCATGTGCAGCCAGCAAGTTCGCCTTGCCGCGAATGGATATCTTCCGCAGCCTACCATCGCCTTCACGCGGTCTTAGGCACCGTGGCCGACAATGAAAACGTAAGTGTCGGTGTATAAAAATAGAGATTCTTTTTATACCTTTTTAGTTGTGCGCGGGCAGTCACAGCCACATGCCTGCGGTCGTGTTTGGCGAGACAGAAGAGGAAGTAAAGATACAAGACTATCAGAGCCGTGCTCGAGGCCAGAGGCATGAAAAGCAGAGGGGTGAAGTGAAACTCCCCCGGCAAAGCCCTTGCTGGGGTGGCCTTCACGGCCCCGGCAAGAGCCTTGCCGGGGCGACTTGCCCAACACCAACAAGGCCGTCACCCTTGAGTCTAAGAGTCCCGACGCCATCGACCATATCGAAACCAAGGCTCGGGAGGCGCCTTCATGGTGCCATGTAGATCTTTGTGAAGACAAACCAAGAAACAGACAACAGCAAGGCTCCTTGCCGAGGATGCCCACGAGGTCCCGACAAGGCTCTTGCCAAAGAAGGCCTCGGCAAGACCCTTGCCGAGGGCGCCCACAAGGCCTCGGCAAGACCCTTGCCGGGAAGATCCACAAGACCGCGGCAAGGCCTTGCCGCCCCGTCGCCACCCCAGTTCAGCGGCCGACGCACCAACTAAGCAGGTACCCACGTGGCAGTACGTGGTTCCTAGGCCAACTAGTCAAGCACCCACGTGGTGGCATGCAGATCTTCGGGAAGAGCCTGCCACCACACCAGCTCAGCAGCTTGCCAGCCTACATGGCGCTGCATGCCTCGTTGGCCTGGAGGCGTGTCGGAACAAGGCGAAGCGGCGACGGACGGGACATGCTTAGCTGTCGTCCCCGATAAAGCAAGAGGACACCTGTAGGATTGAAAGTATGTCTAGAGGGGGGGGGGTGATTAGACTACTTGACCAAATAAAAATATAACATTTTCTCAATTTTAAGTCTTGGCAGATTTTAGCAACTTGGCACTAGTCAAGCAATCAACCTACACATACAAGTCTAAGACTATAGTAGCGGAATGTAAAACATTGCACATGAAGGTAAAGGGAGGTGTTTGGAGGAGCAAACGCAATGTAGACACGGGAATTTTTGGCGTGGTTCCGATAGGCGGTGCTATCGTACATCCACGTTGATGGAGACTTCAACCCACGAAGGATAACGGTTGCGCAAGTCCACGAAGGGCTCCACCCACGAAGGGGCCACGGAGAAGCAACCTTGTCTATCCCACCATGGCCATCGCCCATGAAGGACTTGCCTCACTAGGGTAGATCTTCACGAAGTAGGCGATCTCGTTACTCGTACAAACTTCTTGGTTCAACTCTACAATCTTGACGGAGGCTCCCAAGCGACACCTAACCAATTTAGGAGACACCACTCTCCAAAAGGTAATAGACGGTGTGCTGATGATGAAATCCTTGCTCTTGTGCTTCAAATGATAGTCTCCCCAACATTCAACTCTCTCTCTCACTGATTTGGATTTGGTGGAAAGATGATTTGAGTGGAAAGCAACTTGGAGAAGGCAAGAGATCAAGATTCATATGTTGGAATGGAATATCTTGACCTCAACACATGAGTATGTGGTTCTTTTTCAGAAAATGTATGATGAAAGTGTAGGCATGTTCTGATGAGTCTCCTCACGAATGAAGAGTGGGTGGAGGGGTATATATAGTCTCCACATAAAATCTAATCGTTACACACAAATCACCAAACTCGATGGGACCGAATAATGAAACTCGGTTGGACCGATTTAGTTCAAACTGTGAATGTTAGGATTTTCTGTGGAACCGACATGTCAACTCGGTGAGACCGATTTCATTAGGGTTAGGGCATAACGTAATCTCGATGAGACCGATTACACAAACTTGGTGGGACCGATTTTGGTAATAAGCTAATCAGGGAATTGGTCAAGCAAACTCGTTGGGATCGATTCGCTCATCTCGGTGAGACCGAAACGTTACGAAGGGGAAATAGAGAGTTTGCATTGCGAACTCGGTGGGACCGATCGCTCATTTCGGTTGGACCGAAATGTTACGAAGGGAAATATAGAGTTTGCAATCCCATCTCAGTGAGACCGAAATCTCTATCGGTGAGACCGAAAAGACTAGGGTTTTGTGGCAATGGCTATGTCAAATTAACCCAATGGCGCCAGATAGAAAGTTTCGGTGGGGTCGAATTTGACTTTTGGTTTGGGACATATGTGGATATGAGAAAGTGGTTGAGGGTTTTGGAGCATATCACTAAGCATTTTGAGCAAATAACTCATTAAGCAACACCTCGTCCCCTTTTAATAGTATTGGCTTTTCTATGGACTCAATGTGATCTTGGATCATTAAAAGTAAAATGTAGAGTCTTGAGCTTTAGAGATTGAGTCAATCTTTTGTCCTTAGCATTTTGAGGGGTTCATATTTCTAATCCATGTCATGCCAATCATTGAGCTTTCTTGAAATATTTATCTTGAAATAGTATTAGCTCAATGAGCTATATGTTATTAGGAATTACCAAAACCACTCAGAGATAGTTGCACTTTCAATCTCCTTCCTTTTGGTAATTGATGAAAACATATAGATCAAAGCTTCGACAAATAATTATAAGATTGAAATACATCGTCGCTTTGAGAAGTATGTGATAAGCAAGAGCTCCCCTAAATTTGTGCATTATTTAAAATTTGCTTTTGAATGCAAATACACAATCATTAAAGTAGCATATGATCTTTGTGGAGCGCTCAAAATGATGAAAATTAAAAACATGCACTCATCACCTAGCAAAGTGAATGATCGTTTACAGAATATAAGAGATAATATCATCCAAGCAAGCATTAAAGTAGCATATGATCAATCACATGATCAAGCAAGTATCTCACATAGACAAAGACATAGTATATCAACCAAGCGCATAAAAAGGTTCAACCAAAAACAAGAGAGATAAAAGGTAAAACACTCTCTCTCGAAGCCTATGATCTATATATATTTCTCCCTCTTTGGCAACAAGTTATTAAAAAGTTTGAAAATGCATAGTGCTATCCGTCTCTCAGGCTCGGTCTTCGGGAGGTGGTGTAGAGAGAACTCCAAGGACGAAGGGATCTGTTGATGTAGTTGGAGCTGGTGGAGTGGCTGCCAGAGGTGGCACTGAAGCTGTAGCTGCTGGTGCAGATGAAGTAGCTCTAGAATCAGGTACATGCACTGCAGCAGACCTCTGACTCCTTGGTACTCGCTGAAAGTCATCAGTAGTTGTCTTCCCTCTCCTCTCTTCTGCTTCCTTCTGGAGCTGCTCAACTGCAGTCTATATCTCAGTTACCTTGAGGTCAAGATCATAAAACTTTGTCTCAACAATCCTTTCCAGGCTCTCCTGATTCTGAGTCAGGATGGCCAAGTCCTTCTCAATCCTCAGTGTAGATTGGATGAGGTATGCAAGCTGATCTTTCTTGCTTTTCAGAAAAACTTGAGATGCTTCCTCCAAACTAGGCATCTTGGCAGCTTTCTCAGCCTTAACTTTAGTTCTTTTCTCTTGTGCTTGAGCTGATGAAGGTTCATTCTCATTCATGACAACTTCATTATCTTGAAACTCTGGAAGCAAGGGTAAGTGCTCTTTGTCCAACAAGTATGTTCCTGTGCCCATCTTGGAGTTGATAATCTCCTGAATATGTGGAGCATACCCACAACTTCTCTTTTTGTCAGCAGCTATTCTCTTGATTGTCTCTATAATCAAACTCATGACTTTGTACTTTTGAGGGGCATCAAAGATTTGCAGCAAGTTGATGGAATGTCCTTTAACCATCTTATGATCTCCAGACTTGGGTAACAATGTGTGCCTTAGGATGGTGTTGATGGTAGACAGACCAGACAACAAGTAACGTACTGATCCAAACTTGTGGATCTCCAAAGTTTTATCTGGAATATCTTTGTACATGTTTGCCATGGAGTTGTGGTCTTTCTTCTTCTTGGCATACACATCCAAGTCATCCTCATGTTCCTCTAGGGCATTCATCAGCTTGGCCCATTCTTCAATAGTGGATTGGTACCTAGTACCTTCAGACATCCATATGATCTTCCCATCTGGGTAAAAGTGAGTAGTGGAGTAAAACTACATGATCAACTCATCATTCCATTTTGTGAGCTTTTGTCCAACAAACGCATCTACTCCACATGCTTTGAAGCTGTCATATACTCCTGGAAAGTGATGTTCATTCTTCTTGATGAATTCCCAATCAACTCATCTCATGTCACAAACAATGGGCTTCTTGTCAAGAAAAATTGTCTTATAGAAGTCTTGCTGTTCTTTGGTATAAAATATGTAATCAACTGCAGTTCTTCTCCTTACAACATAGGGATCAAACTGTCTCCACAATCTCAGTCCAGCATCTTTTCTGATATGCATGTCTTCAGCCACTGGATGAGTATCATTGTGGTCTGGGATCTTGGATTTCAATTTCCTCAAAACAAGAGACTCATCATCCTCTTCTTCAGCTTGAGGCACTGGGGCCTTATTCTTCTCTTCTGCAGAAATACTTCTAGTGTTTCTCTTGGGCTTTGACTTCTGAGCTTGAGCTTTGGGAGCAAAATTGGGCTTCGATGTTGCAGCCCCTGACTTGATAGCATCTCCCATGAGCTTCTGAGCTTTGGGTGTTGGAGCATCCTCTTTCTCTTCCTCTTCTTCTGCTAGATCCTTAAATATGGATGATCTCCCTAAAACTCTGGCAGTGGTCTTCTTGACCCTCTCTTTTCTCTTCTTGCCTTCTCCAGCCTCTTTGGGTTCAAGAGTGAATTCCATTGTTTCTTCCAAGGCTGCTTTCCTAGGCTTGGATGTTGGCACTCTATTGGCAGGAACCTTCTTGTGCATCCATGGCTTTGTTGTAGCAGCTGACCCATATCCCTTCTTCAAGACTTTCTTCTTTGAGGTGGCCTCATCCTCAACAGCCACATAATCTTCATCCTCAGAGTTTGAGGTTCTCTTCTTCCTTGCTCTAGTGGCCACCTTGGGCAAGTTACTAGGTGTGCTTCTACTGCACTCATCATAGCTACTTGAGGGATCTGAACCCTCACTCAATTGCACATGTTCTTCAGATCTGTTCTGACTGTCACTCTGGTCAGACATCTTGGCAATCACTGACAGCAAACCCTGTGAATAGATGTATATAAGGTAGGGTGGATGAGCACCACAAAGTGCAGAGTTTTTGTAAAACAGATGAGTCAAAAACTTAGTTTTAGTTCTCCACAGAAAGCATTTCAGAGCTATCGATTTGATAAACTCGATGATACCGAAGCAGCTTTTGGAACCTAAACTAGTGAACTCGGTCAGACCGAGTCACAATTCGGTGGCACCGAGACTGCTAGGGTTTCACAGAGAATCGAACTCGGTCACACTGATTTGCAATTTTACTGTCAGACCAAAAATGCATGTGCTATGGCCTAAGCCAAATCGGTGAGACCGATTTCTACAACTCGGTCGGTCCGAGATGAGTTCGACGGAGACCTAGCCCTAAATTTTCAAATCCAATCTAACCTAAAGGAAGTTTTCAGTGGATGGATTATTTGCATACGTGGTCATGATCATGGCAAAGCAATGTGCTATGAATCAGAGTTAAGGAATTAGCACATAGAGTCGAACCCATACCCTAGTTCGGCGAGGTTCGCTACGGCGGCAACGACGGAGCAGATTTCCGTTGACGGCGATGGAAACCAGCGGCGGGAGGTCGCTGGCGGCGAGGAGACAATCCGGAGACCTGAGGAGGCAGAGCAGGATACACGCGCGGGCTGAGGAGTTTGAAGAAATTTCCAAAATCTCACCCGGGGGTATATATATTCCGACCCTGTCGGTGTGACCGAGTGGAACAACTCGGTGGCACCGAGATGCAGAATCGCAAGCGGTCTCAGTGTGACCGAGAAGTTCAAATCGGTTGCACCGAGATGGAAAACCTAGATCAACTTAGTGAACTCGGTGTGACCGAAATGGATGACTCGGTCATACCAAAATGCACAAAGAGGTTTTGGAAGTTTAAGTCTATGACGAATCAGGGACTCCGAGTGCTCCTCACACAGAGTGGTTCGAATCTGACTTGATCAAACTTTGTGATGTATCATGAATAGAGTTTGAGACGAGAAAAGCATAGATAGCTAGAGGGAGTTCTTAGACATTCTTGTCCATCCACTTGGCAGAAGAGAAAAACGCCGAACAATCAAAACAAGAAGTGGATGTCGTCGAATGAGTAAAATATGCAACCGACATACTCACACAATAAAATGGCAAATGAAATATGTGGCAAAGCATGCACAAACACTCTAGCATCTATCAAGCAATTGGTGATGACTAGGTCATCTATATATGAGTATATTGATTGAGGAGTCAAATGAGAACATTTGACCGTAGGTCATGCTCATCGTTTAAGCACAAGTGGGGTTGCCACTTTTACATAAAGCATTGTTGTATTCACATCATTAGAGTTGCTTTAGCTCAATTGATTAGAGTAAAGCTCCCCCTAGATGTGATATCCCCCCTAAGAGGGATGAAATAACCTTCGGTTTTGTCGATGATGACTTCATGTAGGTGTTGAAGATGTAGATGCTCAATGTTGATGTAGATCATTTGGAGCAATCCATTGGAGTGAGTTGCACTTTCAATACCTACACGGGTTAGTCCCACAAGAAACAAACAAGGATATCCATACACATAGACTGATGTTCACATAAGATGATGTCCATGAAAGCATTAGGTTACCTTGTCCCTTGTCTTACCAACAAGAGGGTTTGTGACTCCTTGAACTAGTGCAAGATATGGAAGTTGTTTGCACATGTCTTTGCCAAAAGATATGAGTGAAGTATGTTGGCGGAGTCACCCTGAAGAACTCTCTAATTCTTTTTCTTCGAGATCCACACCATCTTGATGGGAATCCTTGGAGTTGTAGTCATACTTGATGAAGTGGAACTTGATGTAGTCTTGGGAACCCACTTGACCAAGGCCTTGGGAGCTTCTTCAAATGCATTAATCTCTTCTTGAAGCTTGTCCTTTCCTTTTTGCTCGTGGTCTTGTGGTGGAAGATCATCTTGAGCTTGTGTTCCTTGGAAAGAAGTAGGATCATACTTCTCTTGTTGATGAACAAACTTTGTCTTGGGCATTGATCTTCTTCCCACTCAACTCCATTGGCATTGAACCTTCGTTCACAACCAATTCCTTGATTCTTCCAGTGTCTTCCTTGCTTGCGTACAATTTTCTCAAATTGCTTACTTTCGGCAAGGCTTTTGTAAACACCGTTCTCTATAATCCCCTTAAATAAGCTATTTTCTTTCTCAAGTGTAACTTGGCTAAGAGAATCATTAGTGGAATCAAGAGAACTACTAGAAGCAATAATATTGGATTTAGCATGGTTATTGTTACTACTAGAAGAAGAATCTTTCTTACTCTTGTTGCTAGATTTAACTTGTGGCATGTAAATAGACAAGAGTAAATGATTGGCAATGTAAGAAGAACTTTCTTGCGAAGATCATCATTGATTGCTTTTAAGAACACATGCTCTTGCTCAAGGTTGAGCTTTTCAAAGCGTAACTTTTCATGAGTCTTTAAAAGCTCTCGATGATTTTCCAAGGTAGTTTCATGAGCTAACTTAAGAGTGTTTAGTTCTTTTGTTAGATGCTCAATCTCCTTCTTATCATCGTCATTCGTTTTATCTTGATTAGCATGATTAATAACAAGTTCATCATAATTTTCATCACTAGAATTGTCAAGAAGTAAATCATCATCACCTAGCAAATCATCTTCATCACTATTGAAATCAACATACTCGGGGTGTGATACCTTTGGACCTTTAGCCATGAAGCATCTTCCAATTCCTTCATTTGGTGACTCAAATATGTCATAGGAGTTGGTTGACACAAGTGCTAGACCGGCAACACCTTCATCTTGAGTATATTCGGAGTCAGAGTGATAACTTCTTTCAGAGTGATTGTCGGAGTCGGAGCCGGATACCCATTCACCAACATAACTTGATGTCTTCGTTTTGTGTAGATCCTTGATGATTTGTCCTTCCTTTCCGAATCCTTGCTTCTCCGTGATGTTCTTCGTTCATACCGGTCATCTCTACTCCTTCTCTCTCTTTGTGGTGATTCTTCTCTTCTACTTCTTTTGGGAGAATCTTCTCTTCTTTTGTAGGAAGCCGTACAATCATTGGAGTAGTGTCCGGGTCTTCCACAATTGTAGCAATTTCATTCATGACTCGAAGATCTTTTGTCATTGTAGGACCTTGACTTGGAACTTCTCTCCTTACTTCTACTCTTGTAGAACTTGTTGAAGTTCTTCACCATTAGGCTCAATTCTTCATTGAAGGCTTGTTTCTCACTTGATGATGTGGGAGCATCACATGAGGCTTTGTAAGCACCACTTGACTTGTTGTGAAGCTCTTCCTTATCCTTGAGTGACATCACATGAGAAACAATT
Organism: Triticum urartu; assembly: GCF_056163025.1. Classification (NCBI taxonomy): domain Eukaryota; kingdom Viridiplantae; phylum Streptophyta; class Magnoliopsida; order Poales; family Poaceae; genus Triticum; species Triticum urartu. The sequence goes on from NC_141874.1 coordinate 322,817,944, forward strand.
CTTCCAATGACTTCCGTTGGCTTGAGACCTTTGTAATTGGGCATCATTTGGATCAATGTGCACACGGTATCATATTTTCCATCCAAGGCTCTTAGGATCTTCTTGATGATGAATCTATCGGTCATCTCTTCACTTCCTAAGCCGACAATCTCATTTGTGATGAGAGCAAGCCTAGAGTACATTTCAGCGACACCTTCACCATCCTTCATTTTGAATTTGTCAAGTTGACTTTGAAGCCCATCCAATTTGGATTCCTTGACGGAGTCGGTACCTTCGTGCATACAAATCAAAGTATCCCAAATTTCCTTTGCCTTCTCAAGACGACTGATTTTGTTAAATTTTTCGTGGCACAATCCGTTGAAGAGAATATCACAAGATTGATCATTGTATTGCAGCATCTTCAACTCTTCCGCACTAGCTTCACGGTTCGGTTCTCTCCCATCAAACAATTCACCTTGCAAGCCAATAAACACAATAACCCAAACGACGGGGTTATGTTCAAGAATATGCATTTTCATCTTATGCTTCCAACTAGCAAAATTAGTACCATCAAAGTAAGGACCTCTACGGTGGTAATTTCACTCGCTAGACGCCATACTCTCCTAGGTTGTGAAACCAAGGCTATGATCACCAAAAGCTATGGAAATCAAGGCAAATGGAGACCAAAACTCTGATACCACTTGTAGGATCGAAAGTATGTCTAGAGGGGGGGGGGTGATTAGACTACTTGACCAAATAAAAATCTAGCATTTTCCCAATTTTAAGTCTTGGCAGATTTTAGCAACTTGGCACTAGTCAAGCAATCAACCTACTGATGTCTACTACACAATCTTCTTCTTGTAGACGTTGTTGGGCCTCCAAGTGCAGAGGTTTGTAGGACAGTAGCAAATTTCCCTCAAGTGGATGACCTAAGGTTTATCAATCCATGGGAGGTGTAGGATGAAGATGGTCTCTCTCAAGTAACCCTGCAACCAAATAACAAAGAGTCTCTTGTGTCCCCACCACACCCAATACAATGGTAAATTGTATAGGTGCACTAGTTCGGCAAAGAGATGGTGATACAAGTGCAATATGGATGGTAGATATAGGTTTTTGTAATCTGAAAATATAAAAACAGCAAGGTAAGTAATGATAAAAGTGAGCGTAAACGGTATTGCAATGCTAGGAAACAAGGCCTAGGGTTAATACTTCACTAGTGCAAGTTCTCTCAACAATAATAACATAATTGGATCATATAACTATCCCTCAACATGCAAAAAAGAGTCACTCCAAAGTCACTAATAGCGGAGAACAAACGAAGAGATTATTGTAGGGTACGAAACCACCTCAAAGTTATTCTTTCTGATCGATCTATTCAAGAGTCCGTAGTAAAATAACACGGAGCTATTCTTTCCGTTCAATCTATCATAGAGTTTGTACTAGAATAACACCTTAAGACACAAATCAACCAAAACCCTAATGTCACCTAGATACTCCAATGTCACCTTAAGTATCCGTGGATATGATTATACGATATGCATCACACAATCTCAGATTCATCTATTCAACCAACACAAAGAACTTCAAAGAGTGCCCCAAAGTTTCTATCGGAGAGTCAAGACGAAAACGTGTGCCAACCCCTATGCATAAGTTAACGAGGTCACGGAACTCGCAAGTTGATCACCAAAACATACATCAAGTGGATCACATGGTATCCCATTGTCACCACAGATAAGCACGTGCAAGACATACATCAAGTGTTCTCAAATCCTTAAAGACTCAATCTGATAAGATAACTTCAAAGGGAAAACTCAATTCATCACAAGAGAGTAGAGGGGGAGAAACAACATAAGATCCAACTATAATAACAAAGCTCGTGATACATCAAGATCGTACCACCTCAAGAACACGAGAGAGAGAGATCAAACACATAGCTACTGGTACATACCCTCAGCCCCGAGGGTGAACTACTCCCTCCTCGTCATGGAGAGCGCCGTGATGATGAAGATGGCCACCGGAGAGGGATTCCCCCCTCCGGTAGGGTGCCGGAACGGGTTTAGATTGGTTTTCGGAGAGCAACTCCCGATCTATTCTGTTCCCCGATGTTTTTAGGGTATATTGATATATATAGGCGAAAGAAGTCGGTCAGTGGAGCCACGAGGGTGGGGCGCGCGCCCAAGGGGGCAGGCGCGCCTCCCTGCCTCGTGGCCACCTCGAAGCTTCCCTGACGTCTACTCCAAGTCTCCTGGATTGCTTTCGTTCCAAAAATAACTCTCCTGAAGGTTTCATTCCGTTTGGACTCCGTTTGATATTCCTTTTCTTCGAAACACTGAAATAGGCAAGAAAACAACAATTTGGGCTGGGCCTCCGGTTAATAGGTTAGTCCCAAAAATAATATAAAAGTGTATAATAAAGCCCATATAAACATCCAAAACAGATAATATAATAGCATGGAACAATAAAAAATTATAGATACGTTGGAGACGTATCAGCATCCCCAAGCTTAATTCCTGCTCGTCCTCGAGTAGGTAAATGATAAAAATAGAATTTTTGATGTGGAATGCTACCTAACATATTTATCCATGTAATTCTCTTTATTGTGGCAAGAATATTCAGATCCGAAAGATTCAAGACAAAAGTTTAATATTGACATAAAAATAATAATACTTTAAGCATACTAACAAAGTAATCATGTATTCTCAAAATAACATGGCCAAAGAAAGCTATCCCTACAAAATCATATAGTCTGGCTATGCTCTATCTTCATCACACAAAATATTTAAATCATGCACAACCCCGATGACAAGCCAAGCAATTGTTTCAGACTTTTGATGTTCTCAAACTTTTTCAATCTTCACGCAATACATGAGCGTGAGCCATGGACATAGCACTATAGGTGGAATAGAATGGTGCTTGTGGAGAAGACAAAAGGGAGAAGATAGTCTCACATCAACTAGGCGTATCAACGGGCTATGGAGATGCCCATCAATAGATATCGATGTGAGTGAGTAGGGATTACCATGCAACGGATGCACTAGAGCTATAAGTGTATGAAAGCTCAAAAAGAAACTAAGTGGGTGTGCATCCAACTCGCTTGCTCATGAAGACCTAGGGCAATTTGAGGAAGCCCATCATTGGAATATACAAGCCAAGTTCTATAATTAAAGATTCCCACTAGTATACGAAAGTGACAACATAGGAGACTCTCTATCATGAAGATCATGGTGCTACTTTGAAGCACAAGTGTGGTAAAAGGATAGTAGCACTGCCCCTTCTCTCTTTTTCTCTCATTTTTTTGTTTTTTTGGGCCTTCTCTTTTTTTATGGCCTCTCTTTTTTCTTTTTTTTTCGTTCGGAGTCTCATCCCGACTTGTGGGGGAATCATAGTCTCCATCATCCTTTCCTCACTAGGACAATGCTCTAATAATGATGATGATCACACTTTTATTTACTTACAACTCAAGAATTACAACTCGATACTTAGAATCAAATATGACTCTATATGAATGCCTCCGGCGGTGTACCCGGATGTGCAATGAATCAAGAGTGACATGTATGAAAGAATTATGGAAGGTGGCTTTGCCACAAATACGATGTCAACTACATGATCATGCAAAGGAATATGACAATGATGGAGCGTGTCATGATAAAACAGAACAGTGAAAAGTTGCATGGCAATATATCTCGGAATGGCTATGGAAATGCCATAATAGGTAGGTACAGGGGCATAGCCATGTAGAGCTAGCCGGTGTCACTGGCACCGGGTCCAATTTGAACTTGCTTAATGTAATCCATTGATTTAGTGTGTAGATCATTGAATTATTTGACATGTAGGCATGCATTCTTCTATATGGACACCGGGTAATTTCCAATCTGGATCCGCCCCTGGGTAGGTATGGTAGCTTTTTTGAGGAAGGTAAATGGTGGGTTTATGGTACCGGCGAAAGTTGCGCGGTACTAGAGAGGCTAGCAATGGTGGAAGGGTGAGAGTGCGTATAATCCATGGACTCAACATTAGTCATAAAGAACTCACATACTTATTGAAAAAATTTATTAGTTATTGAAACAAAGTACTACACGCATGCTCCTACGGGGATAGATTGGTAGGAAAAGACCATCGCTCGTCCCCGACCGCCACTCATAAGGAAGACAATCAATAAATAGATCATGCTCCAATTTCATCACATAATGGTTCACCATACGTGCATGCTACGGGAATCACAAACTTTAACACAAGCATCTCTCAAATTCACAACTGCTCACTAGCATGACTCTAATCTCACCATCTTCATATCTCAAAACAATCATCAAGTATCAAACTTCTCATAGTATTCAATGCACCCTGTATGAAAGTTTTTATTATACCCATCTTGGATGCCTATCATATTAGGACTAATTTCATAACCAAAGCAAATTACCATGCCGTTCTAAAAGACTCTCAAAATAACTCCCTCCGTTCCATAATGTAGCGCCTATAGATTTTTTACAAAAGTCAAACATTTCAAACTTTGACAATATTTATAGAGAAAAGTACGTACATCTAGAATACCAAATGCATATCACTGGATACATCATGAGTTATATTTTCAAAATATACATGTTTGATATTGTAGATGTAGACAATTTTCTCTATACACTTGGTCAAAGTTGACAAAGTTTGACTTTCACAAAAATCTATAGGCACTACATTGTGGAATGGAGGGAGTATAAGTGAAGCATGAGAGTTCAACAATTTCTTCAAAATAAAACTACCACCATGCTCTAAAACGATATAAGTGAAGCACTAGAGCAAATGACAAACTACTCCGAAAGATATAAGTGAAGATCAATGAGTAATCGAATAATTATGCAACTATGTGAAGACTCTCTAACATTTAATAATTTCAGATCTTGGTATTTTATTCAAACAACAAGCAAAACTAAATAAAATAAAATGACACTATAAGAAAAACACATATCATGTGGTGAATAAAAATATAGCTCCAAGTAAAGTTACCGATGAACGAAGACGAAAGAGGGGATGCCTTCCGGGGCATCCCCAAGCTTAGGCTCTTGGTTGTCCTTGAATATTACCTTGGGGTGCCTTGGGAATCCCCAAGTTTAGGCTCTTTCCATTCATTATTACATAGTCCATCGAATCTTTACCCAAAACTTAAAACTTCACAACACAAAACTTAACAGAAAACTCGTAAGCTCCGTTAGTATAAGAAAATAAACCACCACTTCAAGGTACTAATGAACTCATTCTTTATTTATATTGGTGTTAAACCTACTGTATTCCGACTTATCTATGGTTCATACCCTCCGATACTACTCATAGATTCATCAAAATAAGCAAACAACACATAGAAAACAGAATCTGTCAAAAACAGAACAGTTTGTAGTAATCTGTATCAAACATATACTTATGGAACTCATAAAATTCACAAATAAATTTTTGGACTGGTGGAATTTATATATTAATCATCTGCAAAAAGAATTAACTAAATAGAACTCTCTAATAAGAAATGGAAGCAAATCTTGTGAGCGCTAAAGTTTCTGCCTTTTACAGCATGATCGCAAAGACTTTCCCCAAGTCTTCCCAACGGTTCTACTTGGCACAAACAATAATTAAAACATAAAACCAGATCTAAACAGAGGCTAGATGAATTATTTAGTACTAAACAGGAACAAAATGCAAGGAACAAAAATAAAAATTGGGTTGCCTCCCGACAAGCGCTATCGTTTAACACCCCTAGGTGGGCATGATGATTTCAATGATGCTCACATAAAAGATAAGAATTGAAACATAAAGAGAGTATAATGAAGAATATGACTAGCACATTTAAGTCTAACCCACTTCCTATGCATAGGGATTTTTTGAGCAAACAACTTATGGGAACAATAATCAACTAGTATAGGAAGGCAAAACAAGCATAACTTTAAAACTTTAAGCACATAGAGAGGAAACTTGATATTATTGCAATTCCTACAAGCATATATTCCTCCCTCATAATAATTTTCAGTAGCATCATGAATAAATTCAACAATATAACCATCACATAAAGCATTCTTTTCATGATCTACAAGCATAGAAAATTTACTACTCTCCACATAAGCAAAATTCTTCTCGTTCGGAATAGTGGGAGTATCATAAAAAACTCGAATACTATAAATTGTTTCCACATTAAAGGAGTAATGTTCAGAAAAAGGGTAATCATAATCATGGCAAGTTTTATAAATATAATCATCACTACTTTTTATAGCATAAGTGTCATCACAATAATCATCATAAGTAGCAACTTTGTTCTCATCATAAACAATTGAAACCTCTTCCAAGATAGTGGAATCATTACTAAATAAAGTCATGACCTCTCCAAATCCACTTTCATAATTATCATAATAAGATTCAACATCCTTCAAAATAGCGGGATCATTACTTCCTAAAGTAGACACTCTTCCAAACCCACTTTCATCAATATAATCATCATAAGTAGGAGGCATGCTATCATCATAATAAATTTGCATATCAAAGCTTGGGAGACTACAAATATCATCTTCATTAAACATAGCATCCCCAAGCTTGGGACAAACATTAATTTCAGCAAATATATTCTCAAACCTGTCATTCTCATCAAACATAGCATCCCCAAGCTTGGGCCTTTTCATATCATAAACATAATCACTCTCATCATTAATAGTATGGATAGCACCAATAGTATAGCAATTATCATCATCACAATGAGTAATAGGGGCAACATCATTTGGAAGGGATACCTTTTCACCTTTACTTCTTCGTCTTTTCTTTTTCTTCTTCACATTATGTGTGGGTTCAATCCTCTTTTTGGAGCTCCTTATTGATGAGATTGGTTGAATAGAGGGCTCCTCCTCGTTACCTGATTCATCATAAGAAATAATAGGAGGATATTGGGAAGCCTCTTCCCTTTCATTAGTATTCTCTTCATCCTCTATTTTTTATTTTCTTTATGTAATTGGCAATATAAGGATTTTCTATGCAATTCACCGCACAATACATAAGAATTTCTTCTAGATCAATATCGAGGAATTTCTCAAGGTTATATTCTGGAATATGCTTAGTTATATGTTTCATTTCTTCATAACCCAAAATCAAACTAAGTTCATTATGATGTGCAAGGGAAATCAAATCATCACTATTTTTGGACACGATACGATCATGAAACAATTTGCATTTGAGATTTAAATGACCATGTTCATTGCAAAGTTCACAAGTATGGTGAAGAAATTTTAAATTTTCAGCACAAACATTTAGCCTCTCTTGCAACCATTTAGTTTCCAAATACTTATGCCTCTTGCAAAATCTATTTTCCCTAATTGGTGTGTACTTGCAGGCTATATATATATTCCACAAAAGTTGACATGCTTATAAGAGACATTTTCATCATGACTACTGCAATCCTCATTAGTACTATGGATATTCAAGGAGTTCATACTAATAACATTGCAATCATGCTCATCATTCAAAGATTTAGTGCCAAACATACTAATGCATTCTTCTTCTAACACTTTGGCACAATTATCGAAATCCTTATTTTCATGAAAAATATTAAAAAGATGAAGCATATGAGGTACCCTCAATTCCATTTTTTGTAGTTTTCTTTTATAAACTAAACTAGTGATAAAACAAGAAACAAAAGGATTCGATTGCAAGATCTAAAGTTATACCTTCAAGCGCTAAACTCCCCGGCAACGGCTCCAGAAAAGAGCTTGATGTCTACTACACAGCCTTCTTCTTGTAGACGTTGTTAGGCCTCCAAGTGCAGAGGTTTGTAGGACAGTAGCAAATTTCCCTCAAGTGGATGACCTAAGGTTTATCAATCCGTGGGAGGTGTAGGATGAAGATGGTCTCTCTCAAACAACCCTGCAACCAAATAACAAAGAGTCTCTTGTGTCCCCAACACACCCAATACAATGGTAAATTGTATAGGTGCACTAGTTCGGCGAAGAGATGGTGATACAAGTGCAATATGGATGGTAGATATAGGTTTTTGTAATCTAAAAATATAAAAACAGCAAGGTAAGTAATGATAAAAGTGAGCGTAAACGGTATTGCAATGCTAGGAAACAAGGCCTAGGGTTCATACTTTCACTAGTGCAAGTTCTCTCAACAATAATAACATAATTGGATCATATAACTATCCCTCAACATGCAAAAAAGAGTCACTCCAAAGTCACTAATAGCGGAGAACAAACGAAGAGATTATTGTAGGGTACGAAACCACCTCAAAGTTATTCTTTCTGATCGATCTATTCAAGAGTCCGTAGTAAAATAACACGGAGCTATTCTTTCCGTTCAATCTATCATAGAGTTTGTACTAGAATAACACCTTAAGACACAAATCAACCAAAACCCTAATGTCACCTAGATACTCCAATGTCACCTTAAGTATCCGTGGATATGATTATACGATATGCATCACACAATCTCAGATTCATCTATTCAACCAACACAAAGAACTTCAAAGAGTGCCCCAAAGTTTCTACCGGAGAGTCAAGATGAAAACATGTGCCAACCCCTATGCATAAGTTCACGAGGTCAAGAAACTCGCAAGTTGATCACCAAAACATACATCAAGTGGATCACATGATATCCCATTGTCACCACAGATAAGCACGTCCAAGACATACATCAAGTGTTCTCAAATCCTTAAAGACTCAATCCGATAAGATAACTTCAAAGGGAAAACTCAATTCATCACAAGAGAGTAGAGGGGGAGAAACATCGTAAGATCCAACTATGATAGCAAAGCTCGCGATACATCAAGATCGTACCACCTCAAGAACACGAGAGAGAGAGAGATCAAACACATAGCTACCGGTACATACCCTCATCCCCGAGGGTGAACTACTCCCTCCTCGTCACGGAGAGCGTCGGGATGATGAAGATGGCCACCGGAGAGGGATTCCCCCCTCCGACAGGGTGCCGGAACGGGTCTAGATTGCTTTTAGGTGGCTACGAAGGCTTCTAGCGGCGGAACTCCCGATCTATTCAGTTCCCCGATGTTTTTAGGGTATATTGATATATATATATATATATATATATAGGCGAAAGAAGTCGGTCAGGGGAGCCACGAGGGTGGGGCGCGCGCCCAGGGGGGCAGGCGCACCTCCCTGCCTCGTGGCCACCTCGAAGCTTCCCCGACGTCTACTCCAAGTCTCCTGGATTGATTTCATTCCAAAAATAACTCTCCCGAAGGTTTCATTCCGTTTGGACTCCGTTTGATATTCCTTTTCTTCGAAACACTGAAATAGGCAAGAAAACAACAATTTGTGCTGGGCCTCCGGTTAATAGGTTAGTCCCAAAAATAATATAAAAGTGTATAATAAAGCCCATAAACATCCAAAACAGATAATATAATAGCATAGAACAATCAAAAATTGTAGATACGTTGGAGACGTATCAGCATCCCCAAGCTTAATTCCTGCTCGTCCTCGAGTAGGTAAATGATAAAAATAGAAGTTTTGATGTGGAATGCTACCTAACATATTTATCCATGTAATTCTCTTTATTGTGGCAAGAATATTCAGATCCGAAAGATTCAAGACAAAAGTTTAATATTGACATAAAAATGATAATACTTCAAGCATACTAACAAAGTAATCATGTCTTCTCAAAATAACATGGCCAAAGAAAGCTATCCCTACAAAATCATATAGTCTGGCTATGCTCTATCTTCATCACACAAAATATTTAAATCATGCACAACCCCGATGACAAGCCAAGCAATTGTTTCAGACTTTTGATGTTCTCAAACTTTTTCAATCTTCACGTAATACATGAGTGTGAGCCATGGACATAGCACTATAGGTGGAATAGAATGGTGGTTGTGGAGAAGACAAAAGGGAGAAGATAGTCTCACATCAACTAGGCGTATCAACGGGCTATGGAGATGCCCATCAATAGATATCAATGTGAGTGAGTAGGGATTACCATGCAACGGATGCACTAGAGCTATAAGTGTATGAAATCTCAAAAAGAAACTAAGTGGGTGTGCATCCAACTCGCTTGCTCACGAAGACCTAGGGAATTTTGAGGAAGCCCATCATTGGAATATACAAGCCAAGTTCTATAATGAAAGATTCCCACTAGTATATGAAAGTGACAACATAGGAGACTCTCTATCATGAAGATCATGGTGCTACTTTGAAGCAAAAGTGTGGTAAAAGGATAGTAGCATTGCCCCTTCTCTCTTTTTATCTAATTTTTTTTTTGGGCCTTCTCTTTTTTTATGGCCTCTCTTTTTTCTTTTTTTTGTTCGGAGTCTCATCCCGACTTGTGGGGGAATCATAGTCTCCATCATCCTTTCCTCACTAGGACAATGCTCTAATAATGATGATGATCACACTTTTATTTACTTACAACTCAAGAATTACAACTCGATACTTAGAATCAAATATGACTCTATATGAATGCCTCCAGCGGTGTTCCCGGATGTGCAATGAATCAAGAGTGAAATGTATGAAAGAATTATGAAAGGTGGCTTTGCCACAAATACGATGTCAACTACATGATCATGCAAAGCAATATGACAATGATGGAGCATGTCATGATAAAACGGAACGGTGGAAAGTTGCATGGCAATATATCTCGGAATGGCTATGGAAATTCCATAATAGGTAGGTACAGGGGCGTAGCTATGTAGAGCTAGCCGGTGTCACCGGCACCGGGTCCAATTTGAACTTGCTTAATGTAATCCATTGATTTAGTGTGTAGACCATTGAATTATTTGACATGTAGGCATGCATTCTTCTATATGGACACCGGGTAATTCCAATCTGGATCCGCCCCTAGGTAGGTATGGTGGCTGTTTTGAGGAAGGTAAATGGTGGGTTTGTGGTACTGGCGAAAGTTGTGCGGTACTAGAGAGGCTAGCAATGGTGGAAGGGTGAGAGTGCGTATAATCCATGGACTCAACATTAGTCATAAAGAACTCACATACTTATTGAATTTTTTTATTAGTTATCGAAACAAAGTACTACGCGCATGCTCCTAGGGGGATAGATTGGTAGGAAAAGACCATCGCTCGTCGCCGACCACCACTCATAAGGAAGACAATCAATAAATAGATCATGCTCCGATTTCATCACATAACGGTTCACCATACGTGCATGCTACGAGAATCACAAACTTTAACACAAGTATCTCTCAAATTCACAACTACTCACTAGCATGACTCTAATATCACCATCTTCATAGTATTCAATGCACTCTCTATGAAAGTTTTTATTATACCCATCTCGGATGCCTATCATATTAGGACTAATTTCATAACCAAAGCAAATTACCATGCCGTTCTAAAAGACTCTCAAAATAATATAAGTGAAGCATGAGAGTTCAACAATTTCTTGAAAATAAAACTACCACCATGCTCTAAAACGATATAAGTGAAGCACTAGAGCAAATGACAAACTACTCCGAAAGATATAAGTGAAGCACCATGTTCTGACGGCTCTCCTCACAAATGAAGAGTGGGTGGAGGGGTATATATAGCCTCCACACAAAATCTAACTGTTACACACAAATCACCAAACTCGGTGGAACTGACTAATGAAACTCGGTTGGACCGAATAATGAAACTCGGTTGGACCAATTTAGTTCATACTGCGAATGTTAGGATTTTCGGTGGGACCGACATGTCAACTCGGTGAGACCCATTTCAGTAGGGTTAGGGCATAACATAATCTTGGTGAGACCGATTACATAAACTCGATTGGACCGATTTTGGTAATAAGCTAACCAGAGAGTTGGTAAGGCAAACTCTGTGAGACCGATTCGCTCATCTCGGTGAGATCGAAACGTTACGAAGGGGAAACAGAGAGTTTGCATTGCGAACTCGGTGGGACTGATCGCTCATTTCGGTTTGACTGAAATGTTACGAAGGGAAACAGAGAGTTTGCAATCCCATCTCGGTGAGACCGAGATCCCTGTCGATGAGACCGAAAATACTAGGGTTTTGTGGCAGTGGCTATGTCAACTAAACTCGGTGGTGCCAGATAGAAAGTTTCGGTGGGGCCGAGTTTGACTTTTGGTTTGGGACATATGTGGATATGAGAAAGTGGTTGAGGGTTTTGGAGCATATCACTAAGCATTTTGAGCAAATAACCCATTAAGCAACACCTCATCCCCTTTTAATAGTATTGGCTTTTCCTATGGACTCAATGTGATCTTAGATCACTAAAAGTAAAATGTAGAGTCTTGAGCTTTAGAGCTTGAGCCAATCTTTTGTCCTTAGCATTTTGAGGGGTCCACATTTCTAATCCATGCCATGCCAATCATTGAGCTTTCCTGAAATATTTATCTTGAAATAGTATTAGCTCAATGAGCTATATGTTGTTAGGAATTACCAAAACCACCCAGGGATAGTTGCACTTTCAACACCTAAGTAGCGCATTTAATGTGTTTTGTCCCATAATGTCAGGCGATATACTCGACTATTGTACAACTTTCCACCTCCTGTGTGCCACCGTGGCAGCCCCTTTGACTATAAAAGGAGGCTCGCGGCGTACTATGGAAGGATTTAGACTTTTTGGACCCTGCACGCTTTGTAGCTAGTCCAAGAACACTAGATAAACAAAACCAGCAGGAGTAGGGTATTACGCACGATGTGCGGCCCGAACCTGGATAAACTCCCCCTGCGTTGATTTTCTAAACCTGCTCTTTTTACAGCCCCGCGCCCCAGCAACCATAGTAGGGATTCCTTGTGATCCCATAGGTGTCGTTCCTGAGCCCCGACATCTTTGGCGCGCCAGGTAGGGGGCGCAAGCTGTGAAAATCCGGTTTTGGAGTAAACTTATCGACTCCTTCATTGCAATGGCTCGAGAGGAGAAGGCGACGTCAATCAGCCGCGCTCTGGTGCCGTACGTAGCCGCAACAACCGTCCAGGTGGTCGTAAAAAGCTAAGTCACACACAACCTTGAGCATTTCTTCTTAATATAAGGTTATACTCCTTGAAAGATCTTGCTCTTTGTACGGAAAACCTGCACGCAATGGGACCCTTACGCTATTGGCAATGCCCTTGTTCTGTTTCGAGTCTGATCAACAGTTCGAGCAGCCACGCTGAGAACGGCAAGGTGACCTGCCCGCTATTAGCAACGTCCTTATTCTGTTTCGAGTCCGCTCAACAGTTCAAGCGGCCGCGCTGAGAGCAGCAAGTTGGTTTGTCCGGTAGCAAGCGTGCCCCGGCAGGTTGCTAAGGATCCGTCCTCAAAGCGCCATAGCATGGGTTTATGCGCCGGCGAACCTATCCTACTGGGCGTAGGGTGTATACGTACAAAGAAAGATCGATACAGGAAGATAACACGTTTCATCTTAAAGTACTGCAGAGTTATATTACATCCATAATTGCCGCGGTTCTAACTTAAGATAAAAATTGTCTTGGTCATGAACTCGCAGCGGCAATGAGAAACGGGGTGGCTAGTCCCGGCGTTGGACCTCCACTCTCTAGACTCCGTCGACGCAGCTGATGATGGGCTCGATACGCTCTCTGAGCGCCGCGAGGTCCGTCCCTTCCGGCAAGCTCTCTAACGCGTCGGCGAGGTCGACGCCGGGGTTCCAGAAAGCCACCTTGGTGAGTACCTTGGTCAGGGCACCCCGGCAGAGCCTCCGGGACTCATTGGCCAGATAGGTTGCTTGATTGGAGCGGAGTCTCTCCAAGGCTTCGAGGATGCCCTCGAAGAACTGGGTCAGCCTGGCATTGGGGCTCACGTTCGGCTCCTGGGAGTACCTGACATTCGGTATCCCCATGGAAGCCAGCTTCGTGGTGATCCTGCCAGCGACATCGACGAGGCGGCTGATCCAGAGGTTTACGCCCTCCGCGTACTCCTTGTGCTCGGCGGCGTCATTCCTCTGCAGCTGCTTCTTGTCCTCCAGGACCTTGTTCAGGGTCTCTTCACGAGCCCCGGCCTCCAAAAGCTTCCCCTCCAAACCGTCCAGCTTCAACTTCAGGTCGTTGATGAAGTCGTTGGCCTCAGTGAGCAGCTTGTCCTTGTCGGAGATGGCGACCTGCGCATCCGCTAGAGTGTGGTTGGCCGCGTCCCTCTCCTCCGTCAGCACCGAGGCTCTCTTCTCCAGCTCCTCCCGCTCCCGCTCCAGCTCCTTCACCTTGCCGGCATGGACTAGTGCTTGAGCATCAAGTGCCTCCTTGTTCCTCTGCTCCAGCTCCTGGGTTCGCTACGCGACGAGCTTCTCAACCTCCTTGTCCTTGCCGCGGAGCGTGGCGGCGAGCGCCTCCTCACGAGCGCCAAGGTCCTCCTCCTGGGATTCCAGCAGGGCCTGCTGATGTTGCCGGGCAGCTTAGTCTGCCGTGGCCTGATTCTTCGCCACCTCCTGGGCCTTCTCGATATCGGCCTGCTTCAGGATGAGCTCGCGCTTGCGCTCCTCCAGCTCACCCTGTGCGGCCCTTAGTTCATCCATGGCCTTGCCGAACCAGACCTGCGTCTCGGCAACACGCTCCTCAAAAGCCGCCTCCGCCTTGTCCACCGATGCCATCCTGGATTTTACCTTGTCTTGTCGGGCTTGGTGGAGCACCTGGAGCCTCTAGAAGTTGGCACTCATGGCTCGAAGGAGCTGCTCCTCTTGGGAACCGCCAACACCGGCGCTTGGTTCATCAACAACCTGGAGCCCGGCGGAGGCGAGCGCCTCGTCATCGAACACCTCCCCTCGGTTGGCACCTTGGTGCTCGCCGTCCCTGGGAGGTGGACGAACAGGTCGTCGCCCACCTTCAAGTACTTGCCCGGGCCAGGGGCGGCAGAGGAGGAAGGCTGGTCGTCAACCACCTTGAGGGAGTCCTGGATTAGGGGGTGTCCGGATAGCCGGACTATACCTTTGGCCGGATTCCTAGACTATGAAGATACAAGATTGAAGACTTCGTCCCGTGTCCGGAAGGGACTTTCCTTGGCGTGGAAGGCAAGCTTGGCAATACGGATATGTAGATCTCCTACCATTGTAACCGACTCTATGTAACCCTAGCCCTCTCCGGTGTCTATATAAACCAGAGGGTTTTAGTCGATAGGCGAACAACAATCATACCATAGGCTAGCTTCTAGGGTTTAGCCTCCTTGATCTCGTGGTAGATCTACTCTTGTACTACCCATATCATCAATATTAATCAAGCAGGACGTAGGGTTTTACCTCCATCAAGAGGGCCCGAACCTGGGTAAAACATCGTGTCCCCTGCCTCCTATTACCATCCGCCTAGACGCACAGTTTGGGACCCCCTACCCAAGATCCACCGGTTTTGACACCGACATTGGTGCTTTCATTGAGAGTTCCTCTGTGTCGTCACTTTTAGGCCCGATGGCTTCTCCGATCATCAACAGCGATGCGATCTAGGGTGAGACTTTTCTCCTCGGACAGATCTTCATATTCGGCGGCTTTGCACTGCGAGCCAATTCACTTGGTCATCTGGAGCAGATCGAAAGCTACGCCCCTGGCCATCAAGTCAGATTTGGAAGTTTGAACTACACGACCGACCTCCGTGGAGACTTGATCTTCGACGGATTCGAGCCGCAGCCGAGCGCGCCGCACTGTCACGATGGGCATGATCTAGCTCTGCCGCTGAACAGTGCCCTGGAGGCCGCACCCGCATAAGCTCCGACCCTTAATTCGGAGCCAACTGCGCCAATCGAGGATGGGTGGTTGGACACCGCCTCGGGGGCTGCAATATCTACGGCGATCGAGCCGAACACCAGCCCTATTCTCTGCGAAGCCCGTGACTCCAAGGAGCCGGACTCTTCTCCAGACTCCGAGCCCTCCGCGCCCCTACTGATCGAACCCGATTGGGCGCCGATCATGGAGTTCACCGCCGCGGACATCTTTCAGCACTCGCCCTTCGGCGATATTCTGAATTCACTAAAGTCTCTCTCTTTATCAGGAGAGCCCTGGCCGGACTATGGTCAACAAGGTTGGGGTGCGGATGATGAAGAAATTCAAAGCCCACCCACCACCCACTTCGTAGCCACTGTCGATAATTTAAACGACGTGCTCGACTTCGAATCCGAAGACATCGACGGTATGGACGACGATGTAGGAGATGAACATGAACCAATGCCTATAAGGAACTGGACAGCCACCTCATCTCATGATGTATGCATGGTGGACACACCCAAAGGAAGCAACGACGAGGAACACAGGGATGCAACGAGGGATCGTTCACCCGAAAAGCAATCAAAGCGGCGACGTAAGCGCCGCTCCAAGCCCCGCCTCGACAGAGACAACAGCCATACAGACCCAGCCATAGAGCAGGACGAGCCGGCGGATGACGAACATGCCTTCGAGCAAGCGTCCGAACAGGGCAACTTGGATAAACAAACCGAACACCCCGTCCCCGGCGAAAACAATAGTCCGGACGACCTTACGCCGGATAAATTCATGGAGCAGAAGAACCTCCACAAAAGGCTCGTCGCCACTGCGCGTAGCCTGAAAAAGCAGAAGCGGAAGCTCAAAACTGCGGAAGATGCACTCAGAATCAGATGGAGCAAAGTACGCAACACCACAGACAAATATGGCGGCAGTCGCCGCACAAAAAGCTATCCAAAGCGAAAGCTACTGCGTGAATTTGATGAGGAGGCCTTAGAGCCCCCGCAGTCAAAAAATAGGAAAGCCACCCGATCGGATAGACGACCGCATGGCCAGCATGGAGCGGCAAGCGACGCCGCACACAAGCCGGCACGCGATCCACCAAAGGATCCACATCAAAAAGACGGCCCAGCCAAATCTATCTACGGGCCGAGAAAGCAAGCTCTAGTAAGCAATGCAACACAACAAATATCCGAACATCACGGCACACCCAAATATAGGGGTGCCGCACACCCCCTATGTTTCACCGATGAGCTGCTGGACCATGAATTTCCAGCGGGATTCAAGCCCGTAAACATAGAGGCGTACGACGGAACAACAGACCCTGGGGTCTGGATCGAGGATTATATCCTCCACATACACATGGCCAGAGGAGATGACCTCCACGCCATAAAATACTTACCCCTCAAGCTTAAAGGGCCAGCTCGGCATTGGCTCAAAAGCCTTCCTAAAAACACCATTGGAAGTTTGGAAGAGCTTGAGGATGCTTTCCAGGAAAATTTTCAAGGGACTTATGTCCGCCCTCCGGATGCAGACGATCTCAGTCACATAACTCAACAGCCCGGAGAGTCAGCCCGGAAATTCTGGAACAGATTTCTTACTAAAAAGAATCAGATAGTCGACTGTCCGGACGCCGAAGCCCTAGCAGCTTTTAAGCATAACGTTCGAGACGAATGGCTCGCCAGACACCTCGGCCAAGAAAAGCCAAGAACAATGGCCGCATTAACAAGCCTCATGACCCGCTTTTGCGTAGGAGAGGACAGCTGGTTGGCAAGATGTAGCACTAGCGACCCAAGTACATCTAAAGTTAGGGATGGAAACGGAAAACCCCGACGCAGCAAGGACCAGCGCCGGAATAAGGGAAACAACCCAAAGAGCACGGCGGTCAACGCCGGATTCAAAAGCTCGTGGCAGAATCAGAGAAAGCCGCCCCTCAAGGATAACAGGGACGAGCTATCCAACTTAAACAAAATCTTGGACAAGATATGCCAAATACACAGTACTCCCGGGAAGCCTGCGAACCATACCCACATAGATTGTTGGGTTTTCAAACAATCCGGCAAACTCAACGCCGAACACAAGGGGCTCGACACACCAAGTGAGGACGACGACGAACCCCACAAGCAGAGCACCAGGAAACAAAAGGATTTCCCACAAGAAGTCAAAACAGTAAACTTACTTCACGTGATGAACAGAATGGCGCCAACAGAGATACGTGCCATACGGCCTATCCCAAAAGAGTCTCGCCAATGGTTTTTAAAACCGATCACCTTCGACCATCAGGATTACTCTAGAAGTATCCGGAACGCAGGCTGGACTGCCTTGGTATTAGATCCAATAATTGGCGGAGTCCACTTTACAAATGTCCTGATGGACGGCGGCAGTGGTCTAAACCTGTTATACCAGGACACAATCCGCAACATGGGGATAGACCCAACAAAAATTCGCCATAGCAAAACCTCCTTTCAAGGGGTAACGCCAGGCCCGGATGCCCGTTGCATGGGTTCTCTCCGGCTAGAAGTTATGTTCGGCTCCCCCGATAACTTCCGTTGCGAACAGCTAACTTTCCACATCGCCCCATTCTCAAGTAGCTATCAAGCACTGCTGGGACGCGAAGCTTTTGCCCACTTTAATGCAATACCACATTATGCATCTCTTACGCTTAAGATGCCTGGTCCACGAGGCATCATCTCATTAAAGGGAAAACATTGAGTGTTCCCCCCGCGCGGTGGACAGTGCGGCTGCCTTGACAGCCCCACAATAAAGCGGCTTCACCAGCCAAAGCACCTAAACAGGTCGTCAAGACCACAAACACGGCTAGACAAGTCCGGCATAAACATACAATTGATAAAGGCTTAATAGCCGTATACCCCTATACTAGGGGCTCCGCGCATATAAAACAAGAGACAATAAAGCTCAATTTTACCCATTTCGATTTATACTTCGTTTATTTAGTATAACTCATGTTCGGCACGATCTTTCCTAAACTAAGTTCCTCTCTTTTATAGATGAACACCGTGCTACGCCCGTCCAGGATACGGCACAACGGAGACACAGGCGCAAACCTGCAGCAAGGACCCGTTCCAAGGATTCTTTTCAGATTAAGACCCTGCGTAAACCTTTTTTACTGTCTCTTGTTGATACACATCCCCTGGTTTCTTGGTATAACCAAGGAGGAGGCTGGCGTTTTGGCATGTGGCCACGTCAGAATTTTGCGCGTACCTTGAACACTAGGGGCTTATTACTAAGGGCGTTATCCTGCCCGCCCTCTTAAAGACCGAATACCTTAGGGAGTGTTCGGCGTTGCGAGTTTGGCCTTATATGCATCAGCTCCGAATCATGTCTTTGGTCAAATGTTGGGTTTGCCCGGCTCCCGTGTTTTGCTACCTTACGTTTCGCTCTATCGGCTAAGGCGGCACCAGGAGAACTACTGCGATTGTGCCCCGGTTCGGCCAGGCGAGCACCTCAGTAGAGAAAGCCGAAAACTGACTGTCATGATATAGCGTGAGACTGGTCAACCACTCGATGACTTACCAGAATCTTTAGGATTCCTCCACATTAACGAAGGGCCGCTTCCCGGCTAGGCACATACGCGCCCCGAGTTCGGGCGAGCGCAGGCGCCACCAGTGGCTATATAAGTAGCCTCACTGTCAAACTCCTATGGCTAAGTGAAAGTGATAAAGCATCATAGTCCGATTGCCTAGTTCGCTGTGCTATCACCTCGTTTATAGGACCAAGACGTTGGATCAAGTGTGAAAATGGGCCTTCTGCGAACACCCCCGCATTATGTGCATGGGGGCTGAAGCCGACGACTGCCATCTTTCAGATTATATATACATACATGTTAAACGGCTGCACAGGAGGTACTATAATACTTGCAGGCACAAGTATAAAAAGCTTCTACAATTTATCAAAATATTGTTTTACAATAATATATGCTATTCGAATATAGTATCCTTCGAGCATTGCGTCTCTATTAAACGAGCGCCTTGCAGAACTTCCTGAAAATAGTGCTCGGCAGGTACTCGACTTCCATCCGAGTCTGGGGATGCAATAGCGGTGGCCTCCATTTCCGCCCAGTATGTCTTCACACGGGCAAGATCCATCCGCGCACCCTCTATGCACGCTGACCTCTTCATCGCATTGATATGCGGCGCCGCACCAAGGAACTGCTACACTAAGTTGAAATAACTTTTCGGCTCTGGCCTCTCTGGCCACAGATGACTCATCACATACTTCATGGCGAGTCCGGACAACCTATTTAGCTCGGCCCATTCGGCCAAACGATCGGCTAATGATAGTGGACGCTCCGGATTGTGGAACTGTGACCAAAAGAGCTTTTCCACTTCGCGATCTTCTTGATCTCGGAAGTGTTCGGCCGCATCTGCGGCACTCGCTGCCAAATCCAGATAGGTGTCCGCCGTACTCCACATCCGGTCTAACAGAGCATGTTTAGGATCACATAACTTCCTCCGCAGCATAAAGGGCTTTCCAGCCGCGATCTCTCCGGCCTGACGCAGCTCCTCCTTCATAGCTCTCATCATAGAGCGAGCATCCTTGGCATCGGCAATGGCCTTCTCCAGGTCCGTCTATTCCGCCCGATATTCTTTTTCAAAAAGCTTGCAACAGTCAGCAGCGTTCTTCAGCTTCATAGCCATCTTGGCCATTTCCTTCTTGCTTCGGCAGTGAGCAGCCTGTTCGGCTTTCAGCTCTTCAATTGCCTTTAAGGCAGCCGCATCACATTTCCTGGCTTGCTCCTTGGCTCGGGCAAGTTCCGCCCGAAGATTCTCCATGGCTGCAGCACCATCTGCATCAAGCGCACACATTGTAAGATACTAGCATAAAGCTCCTCTTACCAGGTGCCGCCGGAGGAATTACATACGTTGTGCCTCGTCAAGCCGCTTGTTGACAAGCGCGATGTCGGCATCTGCCACGTCAAGTTGCCGCTTTAGCTCGGCAACTTCATCAGTCCGGCTGGCCACCGGACACTTCGCCACCTACGTATGAAGGCGGCATGTTAGACCTGGGATTATGATCCTCTGCGCGCCGTCACTTTTGACAACGCACAGAGTCTCAGGGGCTACTATATACAGAGGGCGCATCTTATTTATGCGCAACTGTCCAAAAAGGGTACATTATTTCGCGTACCTCAAAACCTGTCAGTAAACTCCTGACGGCCTCGTGCAATCCGCTCTCCTCAGATGAAATCCTCTCAATCACCGTACCCATCAATGCACGGTGCTCCTCTGAGATAGATGCTCGCCCTAGCAGATCCTTCAGCTCCTCTGACCACGCACCAGACGGCGCCGGACTCGTCCGATGGCCCTTTTCGAAAGCCGGACGCGGAGGGCTTTGGGGGGCCATATGACTACCTTTCGGCCCTGCCGGATTCGGAGAAACCCTCCGCGACGATACCTCAGGGTCGCCCGCCTCGCAAGGCGGTACGGCAGGGGGAGGCGTTCCGCTCTCCATCATCTCCGGAAGAAGATCCCCCGAAGAGGAGCTCTGCTGAGAAGGGCTAAGGTCCGAGCTACAAGGTAAATTTTTGATTACTTTTCTCAGATATAAAGCAAGGATTTCTCTCGTTTCTTAAAAAGAAAACTCCTCTCTACTTACGGCTCGGTGGAGGGCTGATCCCCTTGAGGGCATAATTCGGCCGAAGTATCCCCCAGCACAGGACCCTCTGGCGAAGATTTCTTCCCCCGCTTTGAGGCCATGGTCTCCGGGTCTTCAGAGGCGGTCCTCTTCTTCCCCTGAGGAGAGGAATTTTCGATTCCTCCCTTCCGGACAACCTCCTTCGAGGAGGCTGTAGCTCCTTGTCCCCTCCCTCGCTTTCCTTTGAAGGCACAACCTCCAACATCCTGACTAGCACGGGACCCGGCGTGGTCTCGGGGAGGGGGGCCGGACACCTAATTAGCTTTGCTTTCGCTATCCACTCCTGTTTAAAGGACAACTCTTTTAGGGGCAATTTTATGATAAATATACGGATAGCAAGTCCGGGCACAAGGCTACTTACTTGAGTATCCAGATGATTGCAGCTCAGACCTGCGTCCTCCGTAGAATCCGGACACACTACTTGTGGTCCGAAGAACAATTTGTACATCTCCACGGGCGTCATGCCAAGAAAATGTTGGAGAACTCGTGGTCCCTCCGGGTTGAACTCCCACAAGCGGAGGGGCGACGTTTGCAGGGCAGAACTCGGCGAATTAACATAACCTGCGTCACCACGACCAGACTGATGTCTCTTTCTAGGAGATCTCAGATGCGGCCCTGCAACAGGGGCATGTCCTTTGCCGACCCCCAGTCCAGCCCCTTATTGACCCATGATGCCAGTCGTGGCGGGGGACCCAAGCGGAAAGCAGGCAGCGCCACCCACTTGGTGCTCATGGGAGATGTGATATAAAACCACTCTCGTTGCCATAAGCTGGACTCCCCTTGAAAAGAGCCCTCGGGCCATGGAGCACCAGCATTCTTGCTTATAAACGCACCTCCGCACTCCGCGTGCCGTCCCTCGATCATCTTTGGCTCTACTTTGAAGGTCTTGAGCCATAGTCCGAAGTGAGGAGTAATACGGAGGAAGGCTTCACACACGACGATGAATGAGGAAATATGGAGGATGGATTCCGGAGCTAAGTCGTGAAATTCCAGCCCATAATAAAACATGAGCCCCCTCACGAAGGGATCCGTCGGGAAGCCTAGCCCCCGAAGGAAGTGAGACATGAACACCACACTCTCACCAGGCTTGGGAGTGGGAATGATCTGCCCTTGAGCAGGCAGCCTATGCGAGATTTTTCCGGTCAAGAACCTGGCCTCTCTCAACTTCAGCACGTCCTCCTCCGTGACGGAGGAGGGCATCCATCAGCCTCGAAGGTCGGAACCGGACATTGTCGAAGGTCCGAAGCGCCTGAAATCTGGAGTCTTGGGTGTTGGAACTCGAGGCGAAGGGCGAACTCGTTTGAGATTGAAAGAAAGGAGTAAGGCCTTGGTCTCTTTATAAGAGGTTGAATACCAAGGGCCCTCCCCGTGACCGTTTGGGACTCGCCTTTGATCGAGAAAACATACCAACGGGTACAGTTGGGTTACCCACGCCCGTATTAATGAGAATCCCGGAATAATGGGACACGATCTCTGCTTTGACAAGACGTGCCAAGGAAACCGCCTCGCTAAACGCACTGAGGAGGGACAGTAAAATGACTCGAATAAAGACTTGGCCGTGGTGTGATGTCATGCTACGGAATACGTCAGCAGATTAGATTTGTGTAAATATTATTCTCTCTATGGCAATATGTGGAAACTTATTTTGCAGAGCCGGACACTACCTTTATGTTCAAAATCTTCTATGAAGTACTTGGAGGAGGAACCCGCCTTGCAATGCCGAAGACAATCTGCGCGCCAGACTCGTCGTCATTGAAGCCTGGTTCAGGGGCTACTGAGGGAGTCCTGGATTAGGGGGTGTCCGGATAGCCGGACTATACCTTCGGCCGGACTCCTGGACTATGAAGATACAAGATTGAAGACTTCGTCCCGTGTCGGGAAGGGACTTTCCTTGGCGTGGAAGGCAAGCTTGGCGATACGGATATGTAGATCTCCTACCATTGTAACCGACTCTGTGTAACCCTAGCCCTCTTCGTGTCTATATAAACCGGAGGGTTTTAGTCCATAAGACGAACAACAATCATACCATAGGCTAGCTTCTAGGTTTTAGCCTCCTTGATCTCGTGGTAGATCTACTCTTCTACTACCCATATCATCAATATTAATCAAGCAGGACGTAGGGTTTTACCTCCATCAAGAGGGCCCGAACCTGGGTAAAACATCGTGTCCCCTGCCTCCTGTTACCATCCGCCTAGACGCATAGTTCGGGACCCCTTACCCGAGATCCGCCGGTTTTGACACCGACACACCCCCTCCTCGGCAGGCCCATTGCCGGCCTCCTTGACAACGGCCTTGCTAGCCTACCCAGCAGGCCCCTTGCCGGCCTCCTCGGCAACGGCCTTGCCGGCTTCCCCGGCAAGCCCCTTGGCGGACTCCTCAGCGGCGGTCTTGGCGGCCTCCTCGGCGGCAATCTTGTTGGCCTCAGCCTCGACATCCTTAGCGACCTCCTTGATGATGGTGTCAATATCCTCCCCGGTCCGTCGAGGAAGGGTCTGGATACCAAGAAAGGGAATGAGACGGAGCCAAGATCAAGGTTCGAAAAGAAGAAGAAAGAACAAGGACGGGAAGCAAACAACTTACCCGCACCGGGCTGGGAAGAAGTGGCGCTCTCCCCGCCAAAATTCGTTGCCGGGGCAGAACCATGGCACCCAAGCTTGCCTCCTCCTCCATATGCGTGGGCTTGGGGGTGGACGCCCTTGCCGGGGACGCCCCTCTAGGCGCCATAGTAGAGGGGGGCGGCGTGTTGGGAGTGGCCCTTGGTGGCTCCTCCTGCTGCCGTTCCCCTCCTGCAAACCCGGCAAGGTCAGCATCAAGAATTCACACCCCGATGCTCATCAGTGAAGGAGTGAGTGATGAACTCATGCTGGGGGCTGAAGCTATTCTGCGTCGGGGGCTGCTGTCCGGGCTGCTCTCCACCAACACCGGCGTACGCGAAGTACTCGCCGGGGGCTTGTCCCCCGTCGAGGCCTTGGCCCTCTTCGCCACCCTCTGGGCCAGCGTCTCTATGTCCGTGTGAAGATAACATCAAATCAAAAGAGGATAACACGGGCATAAGGTCAGGAGATGATGGGGGGCGAAATATTTACTCGTCCTCCACCTCGTCCCCCACTGGCTTCCTCTTCCTCTTCGGGCTAAAAGATCCAAGGTCGAATTCGGCCTCCAGGGTACTGTCCGAGGGAGGGGGAGAAGGAGATGGGGTCTGGTGCCACTTGGATGAGGAGGAGGCAGTCGCCGTCTTCTTCGCCACCACGGCCTTCACCGTCTTCTTCGCTGTCGCGGCCTTCATCGCCCTCGTCTGGCGCACGAGCTGCTCCTGAGCCGTTTGCCGCTGTGCGGTCCTGCCGGGCTGGACCGGCTCGCCGGAGCTGGCCCACCACAGGACGCGTTTCTTCCCCGCGGACGAAGGGTCGCCCGCTTCGGCTTCCTCTTTGGGCGACTCGTCGCCCGCTTCGGCTTCCTCTTCGGGTGAGTCGTCGCCCGCATCTTCAATAAGGGGGGCCCCGGCACCGGCGCCACTGGCCTCCCAGGCGGACTCCGCCCAATGGGTGAGCTCCTTCTCCTCCGCATCCACGTCGGCCTCATCCTCCATGGCGCCGGCGCTGCCGGCCTCCTTGGCAAGCACCGCTTCCGCCGCCCTGGCAGCGATGTAGTCCAGCTCCTCCTTGGTGATGTCGCGGATGAGTAGCAGCTCGTCGCGGACATAGCCCTCCGCCAAGTTGTCAAAAACTCCTGCACTTGCTCTGCTGGCGGCTCGGCCCAGGCTGGGTCGAGGCCGTGCGCGTTGAAGTCCGGCATCATGGCGATGATGGTGAACTAGCGAGAGTTGTTGCTCAGCGGGACCACTCCTGCCGGCAATCCAAACAGGGTCCCCTTGACGGCC
This sequence comes from Triticum urartu, assembly GCF_056163025.1. Classification (NCBI taxonomy): domain Eukaryota; kingdom Viridiplantae; phylum Streptophyta; class Magnoliopsida; order Poales; family Poaceae; genus Triticum; species Triticum urartu. The sequence goes on from NC_141874.1 coordinate 322,843,052, forward strand.
TTGCCGGCCTTCGCGGCCCTGCCGGTCCTCTTAGCCCCGCCGTCGTCGTCCACATTGAGCTGGAAGAGCCTCCGACAAAAATGGGCATGCCCCAGCATCATGAAGTTATGCTTCAGGCCAGGCCAGAGCCTCATGACATCGGCCGCATTCCTGAAGTCCCAGGCCAGCCTCCCCTTGTTGTGCAGCGGAGCGATTTGGCGACGAATGAAATCGGCCCCAATCATCTCAAGGGTGATCCCGGCCATAGTGAGGCGATGGATCCTGGTGGTGGCGACCGTGAGCTTCTTGTCGTTGGCATCGAGGTCGCTCCAGTCCTTGTGGTGGGTTGGCGGGCTCTGACGAACTTGGCAGAACTCCTGCGGATCCTCCTCCCTGATCCAGAGCCACCAGCCCCGCCACTCGTCCCACTTCTCCTTCTGGGCACCCTCCGGGTACGTGCCCTTCTCCTGGGTCCTCGGGATCTAGGTGATGCACCCAGAAATGGCGTCCCCTGGCTGGATGCGAGGATAGAAGTAGTGGCGGAAGAGCGCCGTGCTGGGGAGCACTCCGGCAAAGCCCTCACAGAGATGTGCGAAGAGGGCCATGCACGCCACGACATTCGGCATAAAGTCGAGGAGGTGAAAGCCGTAGGTGTGCATGATGTCGTTGAAGAAATCAGAGAAAGGGGGGCACAGCCCGCAAGAAAAGTAATCGACGAAGAAGGGGTACCGATTTGTGCCGGCCTTGGCGAAATAGGCAGGGATGATGTGCGTGGCAGGGTGCCCTGTCGTCTTCCTCCCCCACTGGGGCTTGAAGTAGTCCCTGAGGTGGACCGCATCGACCGTCGGGGGAAATAGGCGTGCTGTGTCCGCAGCGCCGCCAACACTCTCTCCGACGCCTCTTTCTCCTCGGCGTCCTTGGCCACCCCTTTGCCTTTGCCTCTCTTGGGCGCCATGGCAACTGAGAGGGGATGGAGGATTAAGGGCAGTGAGGGCGCGGCGGTGGCGAGCAAAGGCAAAAGCTTGAGGAGGAAGAAGGGAGCGGCGGTTCCGAGATCGGAGAAGGCACAAGGGGTAAATGAGCAGCGCGCCTGCGGTTTCTCCTTTTTATGGGGAAGGCGCGGGCCGCTTCCTTACCATTTACCATGATGTGACACAGGCATGCAGCAACCGCACCACGCACGACCCCCACGTCACGCATTCAACGCGGGTCGTGGGGAAGCGCAACTAGCGAGGGAATTACTACGGTAAAACTCCACCGCCCACGCGCCCGCACACCGTTCTGGGCTTGGCCCAATAATGCTCCGCGCTTATATGTGACCCAGACCCGGGGGCTCCTATCGGTGTACAAAAGTAGGGGTCCTTTTTGTACCCCTTTACTTGTGCGCGGGCAGTCGCAGCCACATGCCTGCGGCCGCGCTTGGCCGGACAAAAGAGGAAGCAAAGACACAAGACTACCAGAGCCATGCTCGAGGCCAGAGGCATGAAGAGCAGAGGGGCGAGGTGAAACTCCCCCGGCAAGAGCCTTGCTGGGGCGACTTTCCCAACACCAACAAGACCGCCAACCTTGAGTCTAAGAGTCTCGACGCCATCGACCACATCAGAACCAAGGCTTGGGAGGCGCCTCCATGGTGGCATACAGATCTTTGTGAAGACGAACCAAGAAACAAGACAACAGCAAGGCTCCTTGCCGAGGATGCCCAAGAGGCCCCGACAAGGCTCCTACCAAAGATATCCACGAGGCCCCGGCAAGACTCTTGCCGAGGGCACCCACAAGACCCCGACAAGACCCTTGCTGGGAAGATCCACAAGGCCGAGGCAAGGCCTTGCCGCCCCGTCGCCACCCCAGCTCAGCGGCCGACCCACTAACTAAGCAGGTATCCATGTGGCAGTACGTGGCTGAGGGAGTCCTGGATTAGGGGGTCCTCGGACTGCCGGACTATATACTTTGGCCGGACTGTTGGACTATGAAGATACAAGATTGAAGACTTCGTCCCATGTCCGGGTGGGACTCTCCTTTGCGTGGAAGGCAAGCTTGGCAATTAGGATATGTAGATCTCCTCCCTTGTAACCGACTCTGTGTAACCCTAGCCCCCTCCGGTGTCTATATAAACCGGAGGGTTTAGTCCGTAGGACAACAACAATCATAATCATAGGCTAGCTTCTAGGGTTTAGCCTCTACGATCTCATGGTAGATCAACTCTTGTAATACTCATATCATCAAGATCAATCAAGCAGGAAGTAGGGTATTACCTCCATCGAGAGGGCCCAAACCTGGGTAAACATTGTGTCCCCCGCCTCCTGTTATCATCTGCCTTAGACGCACAGTTCGGGACCCCCTACCCGAGATCCGCCGGTTTTGACACCGACATTGGTGCTTTAATTGAGAGTTCCACTGTGTCGTCACCATAAGGCTTGATGGCTCCTTCGATCATCGGCAACGATGCGATCGAGGGTGAGGTTTTCCTCCCTGGACAGATCTTCATATTCGGCGGCTTCGCACTGCGGGCCAACTCGCTTGGCTATCTGGAGCAGATCAAGAGCTATGCCCCTGACCGTCAGGTCAGGTTTGGAAACTTAAACTATACTGCCGACATCCGCGGAGACTTGATCTTCGACGGATTCGAGCCCATGTCAGGTGCGCTGCACAGTCACGACGAGCATGACTTAGCTCTGCCGCCGAACGGTGTTCGGGAGATCACACCTGTGGCTACTCCGGCCCTCGAGCCGGAGCAGATCGTGCCGTCCAAGGACGGGTGGATGGACCCCGCCATGGAGGCCGCACACTCAGTGGTGATAGAGCCGAATGCTGACTTCACCTCCTATGAGACCTATGTTGCCGGACCCTTGGATTCGTCCTCGGCCACAGGCTCCGAACCGCCTGCGTCCGTGCCTATCGAATCTGATTGGGCACCGATCATGGAGTTTACCTCCATGGATATCTTTCAGCACTCGCCCTTGGGCGACGTGCTAAATTCATTGAGGTCTCTCTCCTTGTCAGGAGACCCTTGGCCGAACTATGTCCGGCTTGAGTGGGAAGCGGACGACGAAGAAATTCATTCCCCACCCACCACCCACTTAATAGCCACTGTCGACAACTTAACCGACATGCTTGATTTCGGCGCCGAAGACATCGACGGTATGGACAATGATGCAGGAGAAGAACAGGAACCACCGCCCACAGGGCGCTGGACAACCACCTCATCATATGATATATACATGGTGGACACCCACAAAGAAAGCAATGGCAATAAGGCAACAGAGGATAATCCTCTCAAGAAGTAATCTAAGCACCGGTGTCATCGGTGCCGCTCTAAGTCCCGCCATAGCAAAAGCAGTGATACCGGCACAAGAAACAATAACGCTGCGGATAGTGCCGAAGACGAAGACAATCCCCTCCAGCCAGGCTTCGAGCGGGAGGATGGGCAAGCTAGCCCTAAGGAACAGGCGGCATACGGAGAATCAGAGGATGAAAATTACATGCCCCTCTCCGATGATGAGGTGAGCCTCGGCGACGAAGAATTTATCGAGTCTGAGGATCCCGTCGAGCAGGAGTGCTTCAAGTGCCGACTTATAGCCACATCAAAAAGCCTGAAGAAAAAGCAACAATAGCTTCCAGCTGATCAAGATCTGCTAGCGGATAGATGGACCGAGGTGCTGGCAGCCGAGGAATACGAACTCGAGCGCCCAACCAAAAGTTACCCAAAGCGTAGGTTGCTACCCCAACTCGAGGAGGAAGCATTAAAGCCTACACTACCAGCGTATGATGCGGCTGACCGGCCACCTCATGGCCGAGACAAAGCGGCATATCAGCCTGAAGTCCAGCCCGCACCCCGTCGCCAGTCAAACAAAAATACCAAGGCCCGGGGTAACACGCAGAACCTGCGAGAAGTATTGGAAAAAAATCAGGACATAAAAGATCGGTGTACGGATCACGGGGGCGCCCCCCAACGCGTGACGACAACCGTCACGCCGGATATACTAAAAGCAAATCCGGCCGGGCCGAACACAACAGACAAGACTCGTATGAACTGCGTCGTGATATAGCCCAGCACAGAGGCGCCACACACCCCCTATGCTTCACTGATGAAGTAATGGATCATGAATTCCCAAAAGGATTTAAACACGTGAACATTGAATCATATGATGGTACTACGGACCCCGCGGTATGGATAGAGGATTTCTTCCTCCACATTCACATGGCCCGCGGGGATGATCTATACGCCATAAAGTATCTCCCGCTAAAACTCAAGGGGCCAGCTCGGCATTGGCTGAATAGCTTGCCGGCAAACTCCATCGGAAGCTGGGAGAACCTGGCAGACACATTCCTGGACAACTTCTAGGGTACTTATGTTCGGCCACCGGATGCTGACGATTTAAGTCACATAACACAGCAACCCGGACTCTGTTCCTAATTAAAAAGAACCAAATTGTCGACTGTCCGGATGCCGAAGCCCTAGCGGCCTTTAAACATAACATCCGTGATGAGTAGCTCGCCCGATATCTCGGCCAAGAGAAGCCAAAATCCATGGCAGCCCTCACGACACTCATGACCCGCTTTTGCGCAGGCGAAGATAGCTGGTTGGCCCATAGCAACAACACAGCAAGCAACCCTGGCACATCAGAAGCCAGAGATAGCAACGGCAAACCCCGACGCAACAAACACAAGCGCCGCAAAAATGGTGGAAACGCCGAAGATACGGTAGTCAATGCCGGATTTAGGGGCTCTAACTCCAGTCAGCGGAATGGGCCACTCAAAAATGACAATTCGGGTCCGTCCAGTCTGGACCGCATACTCGACCGCCCATGCCAAATTCATGGCACCCCAGGAACACCAGCCAATCATACCAACAGAGAATGCTGGGTCTTCAAACAAGCCGGCAGGCCAGGTGCCAAAAACAAAGATAAGGGGTTTCAAAGCGACGATGGCGACGAGGAGCCCAGATCACCGAGTACAGGAGGGCAAAAGAAATTTCCACCAATCCAAACGGTGAACGTGGTAAACGGCACCTACACTCCCAACCCAGACCGGACGCACACCCTTAGGGATGTCGACTTAACGGAACCAGTCGTCCCACAATATAAACTAGGGCCGATCACCTTCAACCGCACGAATCGTCTGGTTAACACCAATCAGGGTAATCCAGCCGCACTAGTCCCCGACCCAATAATTGATGGGTTCCACCTCACACGAGTCCTTATGGACGAAGGGAGAAGTCTAAACCTGCTTTACCAGGACACAATGCGCAAGATGGGCATCGATCATTCAGTGATCAAGCCCACTAAAACCACCTTCAGAGGTATTATACCAGGTATGGAGACCAGCTGTACAGGCTCCATCGCCCTTGAGGTAGTCTTCGGATCACCAGACAATTATTGTGCCGAAGAGTTAATCTTCGACATCGTCCCCTTTCGCAGTGATTACCAGGCACTGCTCGGACGAACCGCGTTCGCTCGATTCAACGCGGTACCACATTATGCCTACCGTAAGCTCAAGATGCCCGGTCTGCGCGGCGTCATCACGGTTAATGGCAAGGCCGAACTTCCCCTCGGCACCAAGGAGTATACCGCTGCTTTAACAACAGAAGCTACAAGTGGCACCTTCCAACCGAACCTTGAGTCGACGGCCTGATTCCCGGACACTGCCAAAGGACTTTGAACTACTTGACGACAGGATAGCCCGACTCGTCTAGAGCCCAATTAAACACTCCGGCGAAGGCCAGGACAGGCCACATACCGCGGCTCAACCGCTCTGCGGCACACAATCATTTCTTACATTTTGTTTGCAGGTTCAACTTTGCGCAGACCAGGACTGGCGATATGGAAGGAGCTCAAACGCACAAGGGAATCCATAGATATTCCCCGCGATGACCATCCGACTATACTCCGGATCCGCACACAGCTTCTTCCCCCTGGTCTCAGCAGGTTCCACAGTCATATTTCTTTTTATCACAATACCTGTACTCACACGCGTCGACGTACTATTCAAATACAACATGTGGATTTATACAACGCTTATCTAGTATTATTTATTGTTGAAATTCTTTTGTCAAGTGGCATCCATACACCGCGATATGCCTTAAATATGCCAGGGGCTTCGTTTTACCCATAATACGGCAATAAAGTCCGAACACCTTCATGGAAGTTCGGCACCCCGAACTTATAGCATTATATGCATCAGCTCCGAATCATGTCTTTGTTCAAATGTTAGGTTTGCGCGGCTCCCATGTTTTGCTGCCTTACGTTCCACTATATCGGCTAAGGTGGCACAAGGAGAACTACTGCGATTGTGTCCCGGTTCTTCCGGACGAGCACCTCAGTAGAGAAAGCCGAAAACTGACTGTCATGATATGGCGAGAGCTGGTCAGCTGTTCGAGAGGTTGTAAAATCTTTAAGGATTCCTCCCGCATAATGCCATAACCAACACAGCGTGCGATGGATCGGCTTTTCTTCCGATCGGGTGCTTATATAGCCCCTCGTGAGGTCTTCCGAACACCAGGGGCTGCGCCTACTTTCCTTTTCTAAAGCTCCTATGGCTAAGTGAGAGTGATAAAGCCCTATAGTCTGATTGCCTGGTTCGTTGTGCTGAACACCTCCTTTGAAGGACCCAAAATTGGGATAAAGAGTGATCAGGTTTATCCCGAACACCCCCGTACTTCCTACATGGGGGCAGAAGCCGACGACTGGCCAACTCTCAGGATTAATATATAAAACGGCCGCGCAGGAGGATAAACTTTTATATAACAAGCAATAAATAATAGAAATGACCTTGTTCAACATTACAAAGGACAACATGATTGTATTCATGGAAATATAATGTCCCTCGTTGTAACTTACCATATTTGTACTCCAACCCTGGCCAACTCGCAAGGCATGATCCTTTCAGGACACTTTCATAATATAATTCGGGCTTGCAGTGCTCCTTCCCCTCTGGCTGTAACGCCCCAGATGTAACTTACCATATTTGTACTCCAACTCTTGCCATTTTCGGCTCTAAGTTATGATATTTCCTCGTGATTGGGTTTTGTCTCCGCTTTGCATTTTTGTCCATGTCATGCATCTCATATCATGTCATCATGTGCATCGCACTTGCATACGTGTTCGTCTCATGCATCCGAGCATTTTCCCCGTCATCTGTTTTGCATTCCGGCACTCCTACGTCCTCGACACCCCCTTTTGTCTCTTTTCGTGTGCGGGTGTTAAACGTTCTTGGATTGGACCGAGATTTGCCACGCGGCCTTGGTACACCACCGGTAGACCGCCTGTCAAGTTTCGTGCCATTTGGAGTTCGTTTGATACTCCAACGGTTAACTGAGGAACCATAAAGGCCTCGTGTGTGTTGCAGCCCAACACCCCTCCAAAGTGGCCCAAAACCCATCCAAACCCCCTCCATCCTCTCGGCCGTTCGATCATGATCGCGTGGCCGAAAACCGTACCTCATTTGGACTCTCCTAGCTCCCAGAACCTATAAATATGCGCACCCTCCTTCATTTTCGGGTCCCAAACCATAATTTTCTTCCCCCGCCGCCGCCGGACACGTCCGTAGCGGGCCGGACACGTCCGCCACCGTCGCCCGACGAACCAGGACACACCGCGTGGCACCCCGGCCAGCGCGCGCGCTGCCGGCCCACCAGGCCCGCGGCCGGCCCACGCCTCCGCCGCTCCGGGCCCGCGCCCTCTCCGCCTGGCGCCCGAGCGCGCCACCCGTCGCCCCGCGACCGAAGCTCCGGCCGCCGCGTCGCGTCGCCCTGCCGTCGTGCCGGACCTCGCCGGCCGCCGCTTCTCGTCGCCAGCACGTCGTCCCCACCACCCGCCGCGCGCCTCACCGACCGCGTCCGGCGCCGCCCTCCGCGCGCTCCAGGAGCTCCAGCGACGCCCACCTCGCCGCCCGGCTCCTCCTCACCACCTCGCCGGCCGGATCCGAAGCTCCGGCGAACCCCTCCAACTCTGGCGACCTCCAACGCCAACGAACCTCGTTCCACGCGCCAGATCTGGATCGGGTCAAACCCTAGGGTTGACCTTTGTTTATATCTCTAAGTCATTTTTTAACTTTCTGAGCCCCTATTCATCATGCCATAACTCCTCATTCGTAGATCCGTTTCGTGCATGTGGCGTATCAAAATGTTCGTTAGGATGTGCTCTTCATTTTGTTCCATTGCACCATGCTTGTTTGAGTCCATCTTGATGCCCAAACGACTGTTGCAAGAGTGCTTCATAATGTTAGTTCCTGTTTCTTATCAGTTTATGAGCATTTGTCATTTTTGCCATGATTATTGTGTGCTGCATATGAACTTGAGCCCTACATGTGTTTTGGGCTATGCCATGCCATATTTACAGGGGTGTATGCCATGAATTTTGTGATAAATTTGGTGACTATCACAAGCATGCAAAGTAGCTCTCGTGATGTTGCTGATTTCAGGGACTTAGAATTTCACTAAGTCATTTCCCTGCTGTTATTTTAATGCCAATGTATTCATGTTGCTACAGAGTGATCCATGCTTCTTTTGAGTATGTTTAGTAAGGATGATTTTTTACATATTGTTATGATCTATCCATCCATGTCCCTGTTTGCATTTATGGAGTATCCTAGCATGACTCAATCTTGCTCTACTTTTTCTATAAAGTGTTCCTGGCAGATTGTTTACGTGTTAATCAATTTTGCCAAGGTTGTTGTAGTTGATCCATGCATGCTATGAGATTGTTCTTGCCGTGGTTAGCTACTTGATCATGTCTTCTTGTTGTGAGTATGCTTAGTTTGTCATGCAATGCATTGTTTTGAGTGCATCGAGCTCGCAAACATGCCTTCATAATTCTGTTTATGCCATGTCCAGTTTTTCTGCGAAGTCTGAATCTGTTAACGAAACTTGCTATGTTTACATGGGTGCCATCATATTTTCTGTGCCCTTTCGGCTTATGGTCAGTAAGGGACTTTTGTTATATGTTGTGAGTAGATTCATGCCATGCCTTGTATTGCTATGATCTAATCCTGTAGCATGTTGTTATCTTGCTCTAAACATTGCTTCCTGATGTTAAATCCTGACATGTTTGTATTTTCACTAAGTCTGTGATGCCGTTATCTTTTGCACTTTTGCCATGCTTGTTTGAGCCTGCTATTGTGTGATTTAGCCGTAGCTCAGTGTTCATATTTTGTCAAGCATCTTGAGTAGATCACTTCAATGTGCTTTGTTGCTATGTTGGAGTGCAGTAGCTTAGTTTCTTGTTGCATTCTAGATGGCATCGTGCTGTTAATCGCAGAATTGTGATATTATTGTTTTGCTTGCCATTTGCAAACCGTGCATCCGATTCCTGTGATCTTTATATTGATTTCGACCAAAATCAACTCATTTTCCAGCGGCACACTTGGTTTGCCAAGTTGAGGCCTGGTTCAATCTTTTCCTTCCGGAGCTCGCATATGCATTGCATATCACATCTCACATATCATGCCATGTTTTGCATCATGTTGCTTGCGCATTGCACCGTGGTTGATTGTTGTTTCCTTTGCTTGTGTTATTGCCTTGGGTAGAGCCGGGAGACGAGTACGTGATCAAGGAACCCGTTGAGTACGCTTATGAGGATCAAGCTTACGTCAACTCGGAGAACTTTGCAGGCAAGATGACCATACCCTCAAAATCACTTTTATCTTTGCTTGCTAGTTGCTCGCTCTATTGCTATGCCGCGATATCTACCACTTGCATTATCATGCCTCCCATATTGCCATGTCAAACCTCTAATCCACCTTGTCCTAGCAAACCGTTGTTTGGCTATGTTACCGCTTTGCTCAGCCCCTCTTATAGCGTTGCTAGTTGCAGGTGAAGATTGGAGTTTGTTCCTTGTTGGAACATGTTTATTGTTGGGATATCATTATTATATATTGTTTACTTTAATGCACCTATATACTTGGTAAAGGGTGGAAGGCTCAGCCTTATGCCTGGTGTTTTGTTCCACTCTTGCCGCCCTAGTTTCCGTCATACCGGTGTTATGTTCCTTGATTTTGCGTTCCTTACGCGGTCGGGTTATAATGGGAACCCCTTGACAGTTCGCCTTGAATAAAACTCCTCCAACAAGGCCCAACTTTGGTTTTACCATTTGCCACCTAAGCCTTTTTCCCTTGGGTTCCGCGGACTCAAGGGTCATCTTTATTTTAAACCCCCCTGGGCCAGTGCTCCTCTGAGTGTTGGTCCGAAACGGGCAGCCTGCGGGGCCACCTTGGGGCAACTCGAGGGTTTTTTTTACTCGTAGCTTGACCTATCTGGTGTGCCCTGAGAACGAGATACATGCGACTCCTATCAGGATTTGTCGGCACATCGGGCGGCTTTGCTGGTCTTGTTTTACCATTGTCGAGATGTCTTGTAACCGGGATTTGAAGTCTGATCGGGTCGTTCTGGGAGAAGGAATATCCTTCGTTGACCGTGGGATCTTGTGATGGGCTAAGTTGGGACACCCCTGCAGGGATTTGAAATTTCGAAAGCCGTGCCCGTGGTTATGGGCAGATGGGAATTTGTTAATATCCGGTTGTAGAGAACCTGACACTTAACTTAATTAAAATGAATCAACAGCGTGTGTAGCCGTGATGGTCTCTTTTCGGCGGAGTCCGGGAAGAGAACACGGTCTCATGTTATGCTTGAACGTAAGTAGTTTTAGGATCACTTCTTGATCTTTATAGCTTCTCGACCGTGCTTTGCTTTCTCTTCTCGCTCTCATTTGCGTAAGTTAGCCTCCATATATGCTAGTGCTTGCTACAGCTCCACCTCACTACCTTTTCCTACCCATAAGCTTAAATAGTCTTGATCGCGAGGGTGTGAGATTGCTGAGTCCCAGTGACTCACAGATTACTTCCAAAACCAGATACAGGTGCTGACGATGTCAGCCCAGGGGTTACGACCAAACTCAAGTGGGAGTTTGACGAGGATTCAGGACCTTACTATGTTTCCTTTCCAGACGATTCAGTAGTGGAGCCAGTTGGGGGATCGTGGATCTTATGCATTTGGGGTTGTCTTTATTTTGTTTCCGTAGTCGGACCTTGATTGTATTCTGGATGATGTAATGTTATATTTATGTATTGTGTGAAGTGGCGATTGTAAGCCAACTCTTTATCTCTTTCTTATTCAGTACATGGGATGTGTAAAGATTACCCCTCTTGCGACATGCCTACTATGCGGCTATGCCTCTAAGTCGTGCTCCGACACGTGGGAGATATAGCCGCATCGTGGGTGTTACACTGGCGGTCCCTCGGTCATCAGCTTTTCAGCATCCATCTTCCCCAGTGCACCTTTGCGCGGGTGAAGGCCATTCGCGCACCCTCTATACAGACCGACCGCTTGATGACGTCAAGTCGAGGGCAGGCACTCACAAGCCACTTCACGAGCCCGAAGTAGCTGCCTAGAATTGGCTCGTCAGGCCATAGCCGGATGATCAAATCTTTCATGGCTAGCTCGGCTGCCCTATGCAGTTCGATCAGCTATTTCAGTTGGTCGGCAAAAGGCACCGGATAATTCTGTGCTAGATACTGTGACCAGAAGAGCTTATCCGCAGTGTTCCCTTCTTCGGCTCGGTAGAATTGGGCGGCATCCGATATGCTGCGGGGCAGTTCCGCAAATACCCCTGGAGAAATCTGAACTCAAGGTTAGAAACATGATTTTCTCCTCAAATACTTGCTTTACATGGAAAAAAGCCTTACCCGCCGCGATCGTCCTCGCCTCTTGTATCTCCTGCTGGGCGCCTTGGGTTCCCCCCTGGGCATCGCGCGCGGCCTGATGAGCCCTGGCGAGTTCGGATTCTTTCTCCCTTAAACTCTGCTCCAAGGTCTCGCATTTCTTCACGGACTCTTGAAGCTCCTGCTTAGCTTCAATAACCCTGGCCTCGTGCTTCTCATGAAGAGCCTGCTCTGTGGCTGCCTTTTCCTCGGCCTCGGCAACAACCTTCCTCAGAGCCTCGACTTCGGTCATCGCCCCTGGCGCAAATAAAGAAACATATTTGATCATACTAGAAATTTGCTCGCACTGAATGCGAACAAGGCTTGCGCATACCTTGCTTATCTTCCAACTGCCTTTTCAACTGGCCAAGTTCTTCTTTGGCCCTCTCCAGACTTTGATTCAGTCCGAAGACCTCCGCAGTATGAGAGGTAGTAGCCGCTGCAGACGCCTGCTTATAAAAGAAGAGAGATCGATGTCATCAAGTGAGTCTTCCTGCGAACATAAAATTGATCCTCTGCCCGGTCCTTTCTTGCACCGAACAGTGTATCAAGGGCTACTATCTATACTATGACACTCTTCGAAACCTCACAAAACATACCTCAAAGCCTTTCATAAGGCTGATACAAGCTTCATTTAGTCCACTCTCAGCTGACTGAATCTCCTTAATCACCACACCCATCAGGGCACGGTGCTCATCGACGAGGGAGGCGCTCTTCAGCGCCGCCAACAAAACATCCGGCACCTCTGGTTGGACAGAGATTGCCGGTGAAATAGGCACGCCCCCTCCAGCCGAGGGAGGCCGCCTATTTGATTCTGGAGCCATATTGGTATCCGGAATTGCGTCCGGCTGGGAGCCGAATTCAAGATGGCTCCCGCCGTCGACCCCCATGGGAATCTTCTCCCCCATGTATCCGGCCCCCGAAGTTTGACCTCCAGGCGCCGTTTTCACAATCTCTTCCCCCTCCTTGGCCGGGGTCCTTCTGGGATGAAGCCTCGGTGTTATTCACATATTTGGGGGAAGGGGCCTTCGGGGGCGTCCCGCTCTCCATAGCATCCGAGACCAGCAAATCCTCGGATGAGGATCGTCCGGTGCGGGACCTCGCCGGACTACAAAAAATATAGCTCAGGTTAAAATATTATGCCATGATGAGTCTGGACGCGTAAACGTGCTCGGATTTTATACTCACGAGTTCACCAGGGGCTGGGCCCTGGGATCCCACGCCGGGCTGCTGTCGGCGGTGGCAGTGGACTCTTCCGGAAGAGGAGCTTTTCCCCTTTTAGGTGACTCGGCCTCCAAGTGTATGGAAGCCGCCCTTTTCTTTCTTCCCCCCGCTGGGGATTCGTCTTACTCCTCGTCCTCGTCCTCTTCGGAGGTAGAACGAACGTTGGAGCCTTCGGATATTGTGTCCGAAGTGCCGCGGCGACGAAGGCCGCCCCGGGCCTTTTTGGCCTCCTTCTCGGGCTTCTTCTTCGGTGCCTTGTATGGCGCTGTGACCAGCATCTTCGTCAGAAGTAGGCCGGCCGGTTCTTCGGGCAACGGGGCCGGACAGTGGATCCGCCCCGCCTTCTTCGTACAGCCCTAGGTGAGTCGAGGAAAACACATTAAGTATTTCCCTTGGGTTATGTGGATAAAACACGTAAAAACTTACCGAGCTTGCAGGGCGGGACAGTTGGTACCCGCGGTCCTCAGCCGAGTCCGGCCATGATTTGCCAGACTAGAAAAGCACCTTCCAGATGTCTTTGTGCGAGGAGCCAAAGAGCTCTCGCAGCGTCTGGTGCTTGGCCGGATCGAATTCCCATAGATTGCAAGTCCGGTGCTGACAAGGGAGGATTCGACGAACTAACATCACCTAGACTACATTGATAAGTTCGATGTTCTTGTCTTCCATATCTTTAACGCACGTCTGGAGCACAGACAGTTCGTCGGGCGAAGACCAGTTCAGGACCTTCTTGGGCCAGGACGTAAGCCGCAGAGGAGCTCTGGATCGGAACTCTGGTGCAGCGGCCCATTCCGTGCCGCGAGGCTCAGTGATGTATAACCACTGCTGTTGCCACTCTTTGACGGAATCATTAAAAGTACCTGTTGGCCATGTGACGTTGGGCATCTTGCTCACCATAGCGCCCCCGCACTCAGCGTGCTTGCCGCTCACCACCTTGGGCTTCACATTAAAGATCTTCAGCCACAAGCCAAAGTGTGGCGAGATGCGGAGAAAAGCCTCGCACATGACGATGAATGTCGAGATGTTGAGGAAGGAATTGGGGGATAGATCATGAAAATCGATCCTGTAATAATACATGATGCCGCGAACAAACGGGTGGAGGGGAAACCCTAGCCCACGGACAAAATGAGGGAGGAATACAACCCTCTCTTGGGGTTCTGGAGTAGGAACGATATGTCCCACCGTTGGGAGACGGTGGCCGATTTTTTTGGCCAGATACCCGACCTCCCGAAGCTTTTTGATATGCTTCTCCTGGACGGTAGAGGCCATCAACTTGCCTCCTGCTCCGGATCCGGACATTTTTGGAAGGCCTTTGTGGGCGGAGAAGACGAATGCTCGGGCGCTGGAGCTCGGGCGAAGGGGAATGGATCGGGAAGAAGAAAGCATGGGTGCGAAAGGGAGTCCTTATCCCCTAATAAAGGCCGCAGGGATTCTACGCCTCCCCACTTGCCTGGTAAACTCGCTTATTCCCCAAGCGCCGTGATTGATGGCGCGGGTTACCCACACCCGTATTGATGAGAATCCCGTGATAAGGGGACACGATCTCTGCGTCGACAAGACGTGCCAAGAAAACCGCCTCGCAATATGTGCAGTAGCTGGTTGAGAAAAATGGTTCGAATAATGACCAGGCCACGGGAGGACGTCACGTTATGAAAAGTTGTCAGCAGATTAGATTTGTGGAATAATATACTCTCTACGGTGGTATGTGGAATTTGTTTTGCAGAGCCGGACACTATCCTTGTGTTCGAAATCTTCTATGGAGTATTCGGAGGAGGAACCTGCCTTGCAATGCCAAAGACAATCTGCGCGCCGGACTCATCTTCATTGAATCCTGGTTCAGGGGATACTGAGGGAGTCCTGGATTAGGGGGTCCTCGGATTGCCGGACTATATACTTTGGCCGGATTGTTGGACTATGAAGATACAAGATTGAAGACTTCGTCCCGTGTTCGGGTGGGACTCTCCTTTGCGTGGAAGGCAAGCTTGGCAATTCGGATATGTAGATCTCCTCCCTTGTAACCGACTCTGTGTAACCCTAGCCCCCTCCGGTGTCTATATAAACCAATGGGTTTAGTCCATAGGACAACAACAATCATAATCATATGCTAGCTTCTAGGGTTTAGCCTCTACGATCTTGTGGTAGATCAACTCTTGTAATACTCATATCATCAAGATCAATCAAGCAGGAAGTAGGGTATTACCTCCATCGAGAGGGCCCGAACCTGGGTAAACATTGTGTCCCCCGCCTCCTGTTACCATCCGCCTTAGACGCACAGTTCGGGACCCCCTACCCGAGATCCGCCAGTTTTGACACCGACAATGTTTCCTAGGTCAACTAGTCAAGCACCTACGTGGTGGCATGCAGATCTTCGTGAAGACCCTGCTACCACACCAGCTCAGCAGCCTGCCAGCCTACATGGCGCTGCATGCCTCATTGGGCTAGACGCGTGTCGGAACAAGGCGAAGCAGCGATGGACGAGACGGGCTTCGCTGCCATCCCCGATAAAGCAAGAGGACACCTAAGTAGCACATTTAATGCGTTTTGTCCCGTAATGTCAGGCGATAAACTCGACTACTGTACAACTTTCCACCTCCTGTGTGCCACTGTGGCAGCCCCTTTGACTATAAAAGAAGGTCCACAGCGTACTGTGAGAGGATTCGGACTTTTCAGACCCTGCACGCTTTGTGGATAGTCCAAGAACACCAGATAAACACAAACCAACAGGAGTAGGGTATTACGCACGATTTGCGGCCCAAACCTGGATAAACTCCCCCCCCCCGCGTTGATCTTCTAAACCCGCTCTTTTTACAGCCCCACGCCCCAGCAACCGTAGTAGGGATTCCCTATGATCCCATTGGTGTCGTTCCTGAGCCCCGACACGCCACGACGCTTTGCTTGCAACTGCGCCAGCTGACTGCCCCACCATTCAAAATGTACACGTATCCGGTTTTTGACTTGGAGTCATCCAGATCTGTGTCGAAGCTAGCATCGACGTAACCCTTTACGACAAGCTCTTCGTCACTTCCATAAATGATAAACATATCCTTAGTCCTCTTCGTCAAGGCAGAGGTGTTGCCGCAGTCGGAGCCAAATGAGAGGATTTTTCTTCCTCATCCGTGGTTTGGGTTTCCTAATTCATCTCTTCTTTCAAGGCCTTTTACAGTTTTACTGCATTCAGCTTCAATTTCCCCGCAAATTTCATCCTGCACATTGCGTGCTTTATCACGCTCTACGAAGCCTTTCTCCCCAAACTTCAGCTTGTTGAGGAAGTATTTCTACGTAAAGCTCTGGATGAACATAGACAAGACCTAAGCATAGGGCATAATCGTCATTAGCAAGCACGTCGGATCTGATTACCTATGTGGAGAGTTCTTGAAAACCAACAAGATATGGCAGGAGGAGTGGTTTGATACGTCTCACATGTATTTATATTTTTTGATTGTTCATGCTATATTATACTCCCTCAGTTCCACAATGTAGTGCATATAGATTTATTAAAAGGTGTTTGGAGCATTCCACAGTCATCCCCATGGACACATCGTCGTCTCCCCAAGTGCCAAGTGGACCGATGACAAGAGCACGTGCAAGAGCTATCGAGACTGAGGTGACATCTCTCCTTACGGACTTCCATATGAACCACATGAGACATAGCTACTACCTCAAACGGAAGTGTTGTGCGTGCGTGCTTAGGTATCAACAATGTGAGTACGTGACCTCGGAGACCCTCGGAACGAAGATCAAGTCCCCACGGATGCGCATGAAAAAGCACAAGGAAAGGAGTTGCTGAAAGTCTACAGCGGCCGGACATCCGGCCAGCAGCCCATACATTCGGCGCCCCAACACGCAAGCAACAATAGCGAGGATGCACTGCAAAAGCTACATGAGCTGGATATCCGGCCCCGCCCCAGAAATATGGCACCGACCGCCCGGACATTTGTCGTCCGCCCGGATATCCGACCTGAGGACACTGGAAGCTTACAGAAATTGGACAAGCCCCAGGCCGGACATCCGGCCCCAGCCCTGGACATCCGACTCCCAACCCAGACATCCGACACCTGCGAGTGCACAGCCGGGCCAGAGGCCCATGTAACCCCTCTCCTCCTCTCTTATTTCGCCCAAGACTATATATAGGACCCCCTCCTCCTTCTAGCTAGGGTTAACAAAGGTTTAGCTCATTTGAGATTGAGTTTTGCTCATCCACCATCCCTCTCCCATGCATATCAAGGCCTCATGCGAGAAGATCCCCTAGTGGATTCTATACCCCTTCTAGGGAAGATCCTCTTGGATATCAAGCCCTCAATTCCTCTAAGGATTGGGATGAACTAGTTCCTCTTTTGCCTTCTTGTGTTGGATTTGAACCTTTGTACCCCTCTATGTGTATGTGGATTTAGCACATGTGTGATTGGATCTTTATCAATGGAGTGTTCTTCTTGTGTTTATCTCTTCATTTGCTCCTTTCCCCACCTCCAAGTGTGATAGGTTCATGAACTAGGGTTTCACCCTACAACATATTGGATCAAATATTAGGTTAATTCACAACTTGGAGCCCCAATCCCCCACTTTTCTAGCCTAATTTTGTTTGCTTTTGCCCAAATTCGAAAATCCCCACAAAAATAGACATACCATTTTTTTGTGATTTGTTGGTTTGATGATGTTTTGTTGATTTTGATCCATGGATTCAAAGTGGTGCAGGTGGATCTAGCTTCTCCACATCTCCCCCACCATTTCCATCCATGAAACTCACCCAATCTCATAAAAATTCGTCCCCAAGTGACGGTGTCCTAGACTAGGGGGTACTAACCTAGTCGGCCCATAGTCCTCAGGCTGGGCCAGTGGGCCCTCATTCCCATTAAGGTGGACTCCGGAAGCTACACGCCTGAACATGACCAAGACCGCCTCTGCCGAAGACTTGATGTATACTCCAAGACATCTGCCGCCGCTTCCATGCGATCCCTTGGATACCGACCATGTAACCCTAGATGCCCTACCTGGCATGTATATAAGCCAATGGATTTAGGCCGTAGAGGGGACCGAATCACAATTACATTCACCTAGCCCCAGGGTTAGAACACAACTTACAATCTCGATGTAGATCAAGCTTGTACTCGATACTCTCCATCAATATTAACAAGAGTTGGACGTAGGGTTTTACCTCCATCAAGAGCGCTCGAACCTGGGTATACATCTGTTGGGGAACGCTGCATGGAAAACAAAAAAATTCTATGCACACGCAAGATCTATCCATGGAGATGCATATCAACGAGAGGGGAGAGTGTGTCTATGTACCCTCGTAGACCGTAAGCGGAAGCGTTTAGTAACGCATTTTATGTAGTCGAACTTCTTCGCGATCCAACTGATCAAGTACCGAACGTACGAGACCTCCATGTTCAGCACACGTTCAACTCAGTGACGTCCTCACCTTCTTGATCCAGCAAGATGGGCTAAGTAGTAGATGAGTTCCAACAGTATGACGGCATGGTGACGGTGGTGATGCAACTATCTCCGCAGGGCTTCGCCGAGCACTACGAAAATATGATCGAGGATGAACTAAAGGGAGAGGAGCGCCGCACACGACTAGAGAATCGTGGTGTGTGTTGCCCCTCTCCCTCCTCTAATACATATATAGATGGAGGGGGGAGGGGAGGCAGCCCCTAGGGTGCCCCAAGTGGCCAGCGGCTGCCCTAGGGCGCCTGCCCTGGCCGAATCCCCCCTTCCATATTTGTGCATGGGGGAGGGGGAAAGGGGGGCTGCCTGCCTTTGGGGCACCTCCCCATCCTCCCCTCCCTCTTTGGTGTATGGGAAAGGGGTGGAGGAGCGCACCAGCCCCCTTGTGGCATGGTGTGCTTCCCCCCTTTGGACCATACGGCCCACCACTTGTCGGTGGCCTCCCGGAACCACTTTCGGCACCCTGATAAAATACCCGGTACTTTCGAAATCTTTCCGGTGACCAAATACTATCGTCCTATATATCAATCTTTACCTCTGGACCATTACGAAGCTCCTCGTCATATCTGTGATCTTATCTGAGACTCCGAGAAACATTCAGTCATCAACTCACATAACTCCTAAAATACTATATCGTCAATGAACATTAAGCGTGCGGACCTTGCAGGTTCGAGAACTATGTAGACATGAGCGAGACACCTCTCCTATCAATAACCAATAGAGGAACCTGGATGGCCATATTGGTTCCAACATTTTTACGAAGATCTTTATCGGTCGAACCTTATGACAACATACACAATTCCCTTTGTCTGTCAGTATGTTACTTGCCCAAGATTCGATCGTCGGTATCTTCATACCTAGTTCAATCTCGTTACCGGCAAGTCTCTTTACTCGTTCTGTAATACATCATCTCATAACTAACTCCTTAGTCACTTTGCTTGCAAGCTTCTTGTGATGTGTATTACTGAGAGGGCCTAGTGATACCTCTCTGATACACGGAGTGACAAATCCTAATCTCGATCTATGCCAACTCAGCAAACACCTTCAGAGATACCTGTATAACATCTTTATGATCACCCAGTTATGTTGTGATGTTCGATAGCACACAAGGTATTCCTCCGGTATCCGAGAGTTGCATAATCTCATAGTCGAAGGAATATGTATTTGACATTAAGAAATCAATAGCAATAAACCGAATGATCAAATGCTAAGCTTACAGATGGGTCTTGTCCATCACATTATTCTCCTAATGATGTGATCCCGTTATCAAATGACAACTCATGTCTATGGTTAGGAAATCTTAACCATCTTTGATCAATGAGCTAGTCTAGTAAATGCTCACTAGGGACACGATATTTGTTTATGTATCCACACATGTATTTAAGTTTCCGGTCAATGCAATTCTAGTATGAATAGTAAACCTTTATCATGATTTAGGAAATATAATAATAACCATTTTATTATTACCTTTAGGGCATATTTCCACCAGTCTCCCACTTGCACTAGAGTCAATAATCTAGTTCACATCGCCATGTGATTAACACCCATAGTTCACATCGCCATGTGACCAAGACCCAAGGAGTTTAGTAGAGTCAATAATCTAGTTCACATTGCCATGTGATTAACACCCAAAGAGTACTAAGGTGTGATCATGTTTTGCTTGTGAGAGAAGTTTAGTCAACGGGTCTGTCACATTCAGATCCCTATGTATTTTGCAAATTTCTATGTCTACAATGCTCTGCACGGAGATACTCTAGCTAATTGCTCCCACTTTCAATATGTATCTAGATTGAGACCCAGAGTCATCCGAATTAGTGTCAAAGCTTGCGTCGACGTAACTCTTTACGATGAACTCTTTATCACCTCCATATCCGAGAAATATTTCCTTAGTCCTCCTAGGTAACTAAGGATAATTTTGACCGCTTTCCAGTGATCTACTCCTGGATCACTATTGTACCCCTTTGCCAAACTCATGGCAAGGTACACAATAGGTATGGTACACAGTATGGCATACTTTATAGAACCTATGGCAGAGGCATAGGGAATGCCTTTCATTCTCTCTCTATCTTCTGAAGTGGTTGGGCTTTGAGTCTGACTCAATTTCACACCTTGTAACACAGGCAAGAACCCTTTCTTTGACTGATCCATTTTGAACTTCTTCAAAACTTTGTCAAGGTATGTGCTTTGTGAAAGTCTTATTAAGCGTCTCGATCTATCCCTATAGATCTTGATGCCCAATATATAAGAAGCTTTACCGAGGTCTTTCATTGAAAATTCTTATTCAAGTATCCGTTTATGCTATCCAAAATTTTTATATCATTGCCAGTCAACAATATGTCATCCAGATATAATATTAGAAATGTTATAGAGCTCCCACTCACTTTCTTGTAAATACAGGCTTCACCATAAGTCTGTATAAAACCATATGCTTTGATCACCTCATCAAAGCGTATATTCCAACTCCGAGATGCTTGCACCAGTCCATAGATGGATCGTTGGAGCTTGCACATTTTGTTAGCACCTTTAGGATCGACAAAAACTTCCAGTTGCATCATATACAACTCTTCCTCAAGAAACCCTTTAAGGAACGCAAGTTTTTGACATCCTTTTGCTAGATTTCATAAAATGCGGCAATTGCTAACATGATTCGGACAGACTTAACTATCGCTTAGGGTGAGGAAGTCTCATCATAGTCAACCCCTTGAACTTGTCAAAAACCTTTTGCAACAAGTTGAGCTTTGTAGACAGTAATATTACCGTCAGCGTCCGTCTTCCTCTTAAAGATCCATTTATTCTTTATGGCTTGCCGATCATCGGGCAAATCCACCAAAGTCCACACTTTGTTCTCATACATGGATCCTATCTCAGATTTCATGGCCTCAAGCCATTTTTTGGAATCTTGGCTCATCATAGTTTCTCCATAGTTCGTATGTTCGCTGTTGTCCAACAACGTGACTTCCAGGGCAGGATTGCCGTACCACTATTGTAACATCCCAATTTTCAATTTGGATGTTATACATAGGTCATCATATGCATATCATATTTTATTTGCATTTTGGTTGTGATCCTAGAAATCTTAAGCAACTCAAGGACGCAAGGAGAGAGTTGGGGATTTCATAAATTTTCATATTTGAATTTTATCAAATTTGAAAAGAGGATCAATTTGCTTTTAATACTTTTTCTCTCCAATTATTTCCAATATTTAAAATAAAAGAGAGAAGATAATATGACTTCTTCAAAAGAAAGGAATATTGGAGAAGGAAATTTAAAATCAAATTTATATTTTATTCGGATTTTATTTGCTATTTTATTTGAATTTAGAAAGAATATGCATTTTTGAAAATTGCATTTTAGGGCTAGAAAAATGTTCACTTTGTTCTAAATAATAGGTTTAGACGATGAAAATTGTTTCTGGTATTTTTAGTTTTTTTAATATTTTATTAGGATTTTTTCTTCGGGCGAAATTTTATTAAAAAAATCTTCTTCCCGCCCAACTAGGCCGAAGGCCCAGCCGAGCAGGCCGGCCCGCCTGCGCGCCACCTCCCTCTCCGACTAGGGCGAGAGTCCCGAGCTTCGCCGTCGCCGCCGCCGTGTCCGGCTCGGACACGCGCCGCCTGCGCCCCTCCCGCAAGGCATCGCGCCCCCTCTCGCCCTTATATACCGCCCACCCCACCGCCTCCTCCCTCACCTCGTCCCGCCGCCGCCGCCCGCAGCTGCGGCCGCTACCGCAGTTTCCCGCCGCCGCCGTCGCCTAGTGTCGCTGCGCCGCCCGCCTCGCGTCGCCGGAGCCACCACCTCACCGGAGTCGCTGGACTCGTCGCCATCGTAGATCGGTATGAAAAGGCCGTCCGGTTTGCCGGTTTATTTTTGTTTTTTCGATCTTTTGGTTTTTCTCCGGTCTAGTTTTTTTGGGGTTTCTCTCGGTTTTTCCGGTTGGATCTAAATGGCGGACGTTTGTCCATTAACACTCGGTAGCGAAATTTTCGTTCGATAGGTTTTTCTTTTTATTTTATTTTCGACCAGGGACCTATCCACAATTAATTTTATCACAAATTAGTCCCTGATCTTCAAACCCTCACAACTTTTTGCTCGTTCGTCCAAATCAAGTGAAACCAACGCCAAAATCTTTGTCTTGTTCCCCTCTTTGCAGATAATCAACTTGAACATGGTTTTGACAATTCAAAATTTGGTTTCAAGCAGATTTGAATTTGAACTTCTTTTGATCATAGTTTGAGTTTCGTTGCTCCGATTCGATTGATTCTTTTTGCAAATCGAAGCTCTTTAGTTGAACTTTGAGTTTGGAACTTCACATTTGAGTTCAATAATGCATGTTATTATTGAGTGCTTATGTATGTTATTGTTTGTTGACGATAGAGTTTCCGGAGTGCGAAGCGTGCTACTACGAGTCACTAGGGTTTTCAGATCGTCAGCAAGGCAAGTAACACTTTGATCATACCCCTTTGTTACCCAGTTTTATGCATTAGTTTCAATCCTCAGACATTGCATGAGTAGGATCTATTTAACATGTGGGTATTGGGAAGTAGTTGATGAGCTAGAACCTATTGTCTTTGTTTCAAACCTTGGGAGTTACTTCTACGTTATGCTTATATTGCCATGCTATGCTCATGGATGTGGTTTGGGTTTGAGTGATCCATGAGAGATGTGAGAGTTTTAACTAATGGTTGAACTTAAGGTGGCTACTTTAATACACATCTGAGTGGATTGGTTGAGGCACCCTGGAGCACCCAATGGTTTTCTGGGCACCTGGAGCAATCCAGTGTTGTCCTGGGATATCCTGGAGTACCCGTGTGATCATCCTAAGGTTTGCCACCCAGGCTCAAAGGGATCATAAGATTATTCATGCTAGAAACTTCTGTGTGCAGCCACAAGCCATGATGGGCTCTGGCATAGTTGAGTAAGTTGTGTGACCTCTTTTAGTGGTAGGCTAGCAGATGTAGGGGATGTAGGTGGTACTGTCTACCCAGAGTAAAGAGTTAATACTTCTGAAAGACAGTGTCTCGGTCATCCGTTTCTCAAACACTGTGTAGTGCGAGAAATCCAATGGAGGAGATCGAGTCTTGTGGGGAAAAGTGCACAAACCTCTGCAGAGTGTATAAACTAATCATGGTTAGCCGTGTCCCCGGTTATGCACATCTTGAGTATCTGGTACTTGAATTATTGATTTGATCTCATCACTCTATTTTAATTAATTTGATGGGTTGATGATAATAATTAATTTGGATTGAGTTGGAGGAACCTTCTCAATGTTTTCAAGAAACTTTGTAGTTAAATAAAAATATATTCCTTTGTTGTAGGGAAAAACTAGCTTTCTGCAAAAATAACCCTAGAACGTCCACCAGCCATATATGCATATAGTTATAGGTGTTACATGTTCATTGCTCTATAGTGTTATTTTGCCAGCATATTCCATGTGCTGACCTACACAGGCTGCAACGTATTATGTTGCAGAGTTTTCAGACGAGGAGTAAGGTGTGCTAGGTCGTTGTCATGCACTCAGCTATGCCGTTGGAGTTGATGGACTCATTTTACCTTCGAAGCTTCCGCTGCTATCTTCTTTAGATGGCCTTCAACCATATTATTGTAATAAGTACTCTCTTTTGGAGACATTCGATGTAATAACTGTGTGATTGAACTCTGTTATAAATCCTCGAGTACTGTGTGTGTCAGCATTATCGATCCAGGGATGACACTTATACACAGAGATTTGACCGTTTGAGGTTGGATCGCTACAAGATGGTATCAGAGCACACACTGACTATAGGACGTGACCACTAAGATAAGCCATAGGACACTCTTCTCTACTCATTTTTGACTCTTCTCCACTTTCTACTCTATAGATGGCAGACCCAAAGAACAAGTTTGTTCAACCGGATGAAGACACACCTTTTGGACGACACTTGCAGGAAGCCACTCGATACCTGAACATCGGAATACCAAGCTTCACCAGGACCTACACTGCCACTCTACCGGAAGAAGAGTGTTGGACAGTTCGAGTACATGTTCCAGGAAGGACATTCACACCAGTTACAGAGCCCATAGAGTTTTCCTTTGACTCACCAACCTGGAGTCTAGGAAAGAGCATGGCAACTCACATCGCCATGGGACGCATCAGCGAAGTTTACCACAAGGATCTTAAGGACACCATCTACCAAATATGTGGACGCCGAGATGAGCAATGGGAGATGATTTGCACCAGGAGGGCCAAGTCCATTGCAGCCTACATCCAGGAGGTGAACCAACACATTCATTGTCAGGAGAACCAGATGTGCGCCAGCATGATAGACCTGAAGAAGGTGATGACCAGGAACATGGAGCTAGAAGAGGAACTCAAGTCTACACGCGATGGATATGAAGAGGAAATTGCAGTACTACTGGAGAAGAATGAAGACCTGAAGAAGAAACTGAAGGAAATATGCCCTAGAGGCAATAATAAAGTTATTATTTATTCATTATTTCATGATAAATGTTTATTATTCATGCTAGAATTGTATGAAACGGAAACATAATACATGTGTGAATACATAGACAAACATAGTGTCACTAGTATGCCTCTACTTGACTAGCTCATTGATCAAAGATGGTTAAGTTTCCTAGCCATAGACATGAGTTGTTATTTGATCAACGGGATCACATCATTAGGAGAATGATGTGATTGACTTGACCCATTTCGTTAGCTTAGCACTTGATCATTTAAGTTTACTGCTACTACTTTCTTCATGACTTATATATGTTCCTATGACTATGAGATTATGCAACTCCCGAATACCGAAGGAACACTTTGTGTGCTACCAAACATCACAACGTAACTGGGTGATTATAAAGGTGCTCTACAGGTGTCTCCGATGGTGTTCGTGGAGTTGGCATAGATCAAGAATAGGATTTGTCACTCCGATTGTCGGAGAGGTATCTCTGGGCCCTCTCGGTAATGCACATCACTATAAGCCTTGCAAGCAATGTGACTAATGAGTTAGTTGCAGGATGTTGCATTACAGAACGAGTAAAGAGATTTGCCGATAACGAGATTGGCTAGGTATTGGGATACCGACGATCGAATCTCGGGCAAGTAACATACCGATGACAAAGGGAACAACGTATATTGTTATGTGGTTTGACCGATAAAGATCTTCGTAGAATATGTAGGAATCAATATGAGCATCCAGGTTCTGCTATTGGTTATTGACCAGAGACATGTCTCGGTCATGTCTACATAGTTCTCGAACCCGTAGGGTCCGCACGCTTAAAGTTCTGTGACGATCGGTATTATGAGTTTATATGATTTGATGTACCGAAGGTAGTTCAGAGTCCCGGATATGATCACGGACATGACGAGGAGTCTCGAAATGGTCGAGACATAAAGATTGATATATTGGAAGCCTACATTTGGACATCAGAAGAGTTCCGGGTGAAATCGGGATTTTACCTGAGTGCCAGAGGGGTGACCGGAACCCCCCGGGGGTTAATGGGCCTTGTTGGGCCCTAGTGGAGAGTGAGGGGCCGGCCAGGATAGGCCGCGCGCCCCCTCCCCCTCTAGTCCGAATTGGACTAGGAGAGGGGGGGCGGCGCCCCCCTTTCCTTCTCCTTCTCCCCCTTCCTTTCCCCCTCCTAGTAGGAGTAGGAAAGAGGGGAATCCTACTCCTACGAGGAGGAGGATTCCTCCTCCTGGCGCGCCCTCTAGGGCCGGTCGGCCTCCCCCCTTGCTCCTTTATATACGGGGGCAGGGGGGCACCTCTAGACACACAAGTTGATCATTAATCTCTCCCAGCCGTGTGCGGTGCCCCCTCCACCATAATCCACCTCGGTCATACTGTAGCGGTGCTTAGGCGAAGCCCTGCGACGGTAGCTTCATCAACATCGTCACCATGCCGTCGTGCTGACAAAACTCTTCCCCGAGCTCTACTGGATCGTGAGTTCGTGGGACATCACTGAGCTAAACGTGTGCTGAATGCGAAGGTGCTGTACATTCGGTACTGAGGATCGGTCGATCGTGAAGACGTACGACTACATCAACCACGTTTTCATAACGCTTCCGCTTAACGGTCTACGAGGGTACGTGGACGACACTCTCCCCTGTCGTTGCTATGCATCACCATGATCTTGCGTGTGCGTAGGAATTTTTTTAAAATTACTACGTTCCCCAACAGAAGCTAGGAGTATTCATGGGAGACCCTGCGCCAGGAGGTGACGACCATCCGGAAGACTACATCATCATCGACGACACTAACTCTAATCCCGACATTGATGATGATTATGAAGATGAAGCAGGAGCAGATATCATGGAGTCTTCTTCCGATCAAATTTTTTAGTCGAGCACCATATTATCAGTAGTATTCCCCCATGTATGTAGTAGTAGCCCGAGTACTTTGTAACGGTAGCTAGATCGATTGTATGCCCTTGTTTGAATTGAGTGGTGTGATATGAATGTGTTTGTCTCATGTGCATATGGGTAGTGATTTTCTCCTTAGACCTCACTCTATTCTAATCTCTCCCCTCTAAACCTATCAGATGCCTCCGAGATGTGACCCCGGATTTGTCTTCCCACCAGAGCTCACCTAGTTGATTAAACAGCAGAATGCCTTGATGCAGCTGCTAGTCCAGAACCAAGGCAACAACAACAACAACAATAACAACCAACCACCACCACCTCCAGTTGACAACTTAGCCCATTTTCTGAGGTTGAATCCTCCGGTGTTTTCCAGTAGCACTGAGCCGATTATTACTGATGACTGGCTCCATAGGATTGGAAGGGAGCTGACCACCGCAGGTTGCACAGATGCTGAGAAGGTGCGCTTTGCCGCACATCAATTGGATGGACCAATAGCCTCATGGTGGGAGAATTACACATCCACTTTTCCCATAGCCAATGTCACATGGGATCAATTTCAGCAAGCTTTCCGTACATCCCATGTCTCAACTGGAGCAATGAGTATGAAGAAGTGTGAGTTTCGCAACTTACGCCAGGGAAATCATACTGTGGGGCAGTACATGGATAAGTTTAGTAAGTTAGCTCGCTATGCCCCAAATGATGTGGCCACAGACGCTGCGAAGCAGGAGAAGTTTATGGAAGGGCTGAATGATGAGCTGAGTATGCAGTTGATGGTGGCAACATTCAACAACTACCAGGATTTGGTAGATAGGGCCCTCATGATTGAAGGCAAGAAACAACAGAAAGAGAGCCGCAAAAGGAAGTATGGACAAGGGAAGTACAATTCTGGAGCTCAGCAGAAGCCTCGTTTTACCCCAAACTCGGGAGGACACACTCATAACCATGGAGGCCATACTCATAATGGAGGGAGTTCGCATAACCATAGTGGCCCCAAGAATGGGAATGGGAATGGAGGAAGCAACGGATAGAACCGTTCCAACCTAGCAACGCCCGCGAGGAAGGATTTAAGTCACATTACTTGTTTCAAGTGCGGGAAGACTGGACACTACGCCACTAAATGTCCTGAAGCAAAGAATGGAAATGGCAATGGAAGATCAGGGAAGAATCCAAACCCTTTCACCAGAGGTCAGGTGAACCACATCAACGTGGAAGAGGTTGAAGAACAGCCTCACGCAGTGATCGGTAAGTTTTTAATTAAGTCATTTACCACACTCATTCTTTTTGACACCGGTGCATCGCATTCATACATATCAAGGGGATTTGTGGACAAGTTTAAATTGCCAACCTTAGCCCTTAGGTCACCCATGTTAGTAAGCTCGCCAGGAGCAGAGTATATGGCTAGCCGATGGTGTGATCGGTTACCCCTTACCATTGGTAGCCACGTTTTCCTCTCAGACCTAATAATTTTGGAGTCCCAAGAATTGGATATAATATTAGGCATGGATTGGCTATCGAAGTATGGAGGAAACATCGACTGTGCTAGTAAGTCAATTCTACTCACCACCCCGGAGGGGAAAAGGCTCAAGTATGTGTCTAGGAATGCGCCAAGGAGGACCCAAGTGAATTCTCTCTCAGGAGTTGTTCAGGAAGAAGTGCCTGTTATGAAGGATTACCCAGATGTATTTCCAGAGGAATTACCAGGCACGCCGCCCGATCGAGACATAGAGTTTTTGATAGAGCTGTTGCCAGGCACCGAACCAATATCGAAGAGACCGTATCAGATATCCGCAAATGATCTAGAGGAAATTAAGAAGCAGATTAAGGAGTTATTGGAGAAAGGTTACATCCGACCAAGTTCATCACCTTGGGGAGCCCCAGTGCTCTTAGTTGAGAAGAAGGATGGATCTTTGAGAATGGTTGTTGATTATCGGGCTTTGAACGAAGTGACGATCAATAACAAGTACCCGCTACCGATGATCAATGATCTATTTGACCAGTTGCAAGGAGCTAAAGTATTCTCCAAGATCGATATTCGATCAGGATACCACCAGTTGAAGATTTGAGAACAGGATATACCTAAGACAACTTTTACCACAAGGTATGGGCTATATGAGTACACTGTCACGTCTTTTGGATTGACTAATGCCCCTGCTATTTTATGAGTATGATGAACAAGGTGTTTGTCGGTGTCAAAACCGGCGGATCTCGGGTAGGGGGTCCCGAACTGTGCGTCTAAGGTGGATGGTAATAGGAGGCAGGGAACACGATGTTTACCCAGGTTTGGGCCCTCTTGATGGAGGTAAAACCCTACGTCCTGCTTGATTAATATTGATGATATGGGTAGTACAAGAGTAGATCTACCACGAGATCGGAGAGGCTAAACCCTAGAAGCTAGCCTATGGTATGATTGTCTGTTGTAGTTGTCGTTCTACGGACTAAAACCCTCCGGTTTATATAGACACCGGAGAGGGTTAGGGTTACACAAGGTCGGTTACAAAGGAGGAGATATCTATATCCGTATTGCCTAGCTTGCCTTCCACGCCAAGTAGAGTCCCATCCGGACACGAGACGAAGTCTTCAATCTTGTATCTTCATAGTCTAATAGTCCGGCTGTCCGGAGACCCCCTAGTCCAGGACTCCCTCAGTAGCCCCTGAACCAGGCTTCAATGACGATGAGTCCGGCGCGCAGTATTGTCTTCGGCATTGCAAGGAGGGTTCCTCCTCCGAATACATCAGAGAAGAATTTGAATACAAGGATAGTGTCTGACCCTGCAAAATAAGTTCCACATACCACCGTAGAGAGAATAATATTCCCGCAAATCTAATTTGTTGACTTGTTTTGGCAACACGACATTATGCCATGGCCCGGTGATTATTCGAACCGTTTCCTTTAACTAGCCCCGCACATAACGCGAGGCAGTTTTTTGACATGTCTTGTCAAAGCAGAGATCATGTCCCCTTATCACGGGATTCTCATCAATACGGGCGTGGGTAACCCAACTGCGCCATCGATTACGGTGCTTGGGGGATAAGCGAGTTTTACCAGGCTAGTGGGGACGCTTAGTTTCGTCCGCCCATATAAAGGGATAAGGATTCACCTTTTCATCCATGACTTCTTCCTCCTTTGCTCATCCGTTTTTGCACACTCGAGCTCTAGCGCCCAAGTCCGCACTTCCCACCTCAACCTTCTCCAACCATGTCCGGAGCGGGAGGCAGGTGGATGGTCGCCTCCGTCACGGAGGGAGACATCAAGAAGCTGCGCGGAGCCGGATACTTAGCCGCGAATATCGCGCATTGGCTGCCCGCTGCGGGGCAGATCGTCCCTACCCCAGAACCTCACGAGAGGGTAGTTTTCCTCCACCACTTCCTCCGCGGACTGGGGTTTCCCCTCCATCCATTTGTCTGTGGTCTCATGTTCTACTACGGGCTGGACTTTCATGATCTGGCCCTGAACTTCGTCCTCAACATTTCGGTGTTCATCGTCGTGTGTGAGACTTTCCTCCACATCCGGCCCCACTTTGACCTGTGGTTAAAGACCTTCAATATCAAGCCGAAGGTGGTAGGAGGCCAACAAGTAGAATGCGGTGAAGCCATGGTGGGCAAGATGCCCAATGTTATATGGATTGAAGGCTCCTTTGTGGAGACAATAAAGGTATGGCAATCGGCGTGGTTCTACATCACCGAGCCGCGCGATGCCAAATGGGCGGCAGCCCCTGAGTTTCGAGCCGGATTCCCTACACGGCTCACTTCCTGGAAAGAGAAGGGCATGTCGTGGGGTTCATCAGTGGAGCTGGATGGACTCTAGAAATGTATCCGGAGTATGGCAAGCAAGAAGCTCAAGCTTGTCAACATAGTCCAGGTTATGCTCATCCACCGGATCCTCCCGTGTCAACAACGGGATTTTAACTTGTGGGAGTTCGACCCGGCCCGACACCAGACTCTGAGCGAGCTCTTTGATACGACGCACAAGGACATCTGGAAGGTGCTATTCAAGGGCGCCGAGGACCGCGGACTAAGCGCAAAGCGCCTAGCGCGTTTGGTGAGTTCAATACGTCCCATAGGACATTTATTTCCCCTAGCTTAATCATGTGCTGGTCTAATCTCCATGCCTTTGACAGGACTGGGTGGAGACGTCGGGGCAGATTAATTGTCCGGACCCTTTGCCCAAAGACACTGCGGGCGCTCTCCTGACGGAGATGCTGACTCCGGCTCCTTACAAGGTGCCGGAGAAGACCAAGAAGGCCAAGGGAACCCGAAAGAGTTCCCGGCGCCAGGTGTTATCGGACTCATCGTCCGATGACCCTGCAGCACACTCCTGCCCCGAAGACGAGGAGGAAGAAGAAGATGCTCCCCCTCCAGGCGGGGGAGACAAGAAAAGGAAGGCCGTCCCAACTGGGGGGGCCGAAGGGTCCAAGAAGGGAAGGACTCTCCTTCCGGACGGTTCCACCGCCGCCGACGAAGACGAAGACGAGTGGTTGCCCAGGGCCAAGCCCCTGGGGAGATCATAAGTATTCAGATACTAGAGTAACTCGTAGCATTCCTTTGTCGCACTGCTTTCCCTAACGCCGAACATGATTATGCAGGCCGCCACGAGCCAGTATCGATGTATCATCGGACGGCTCCCTGGGCTCGTCGGACATGGATAGCGATCCAGTCCCAACCGCCACCTCCCCTCATCCTGCGGACGATGCCGAGGTGCTGTCTCACGAGGTACCGGGTCGAGGGGAGACAGTCCCGGAGGCGCCTCAAGGTGGCCTCCCGGACTCCGGGAGCCGAGGGGACAAGGCCCCTGAGAGCTCCGAGTTCGGCCCTCAGCCGAACACCACGCCGGAACCTCCAGTGGTTCCGGGCTCGGGCAGGCGGCCTCCTTCCAAGAGGGGCAAGAAACCTGTGCCGGTGACCTCTGTCCATCCAGAGGTGCTGGACAATCTGCTGGAAGCGCTTCACAGCGCTTCCATCAACGAGGAGCACCGTACTATTATGAGTGCGGTGGTCCAGAAGGTTCAGTCCGCCAAGAGCGGATTAACTGAAGCCTGTGCCAGCCTTCTAACAGGCTTTGAGGTAAGTGTTTTAAAATATAGGAAAAATATTACCGCATAGACAGTAGCCCCTGATGCTTTGCTCAGTGTTCACAAAGAAAAGTCGAACAGAGGATCAAATAATATCCCAGGAGTCTAATATAAGTATGTCAATATGCGTATGCAGGCCTCGCTGCCGGCGCCCGCCGTACTGACTGCGGAGGTCGCCGTACTGATGCAGGACCTCGAGGGGTCCAAGAAAGAGCTCGGCCTTGCCAAGAGGCAGTTCGAGGAGAACAAGGGTAAGTAATACCCTGTCTATAGATATGTATATATAAAAGAAGACGCGATTGCAAAATGACAGGATCATCGTATATTTGCCAAGGGCCACGACCGAGGTGGCGACCCTGAAGCAAGCACTAACCAAGGCCGAAGATAAAGCGGCCAAGGAGCGCACTGAGCGGGAAAAAACAAGAGGCTCGTGTGGGCGAGGTGCAGCAAGAGCTCCATGCTCTCGTGACGAAGCACGAGGCGTTGGAGCTTGAATCGAAGACGCGAGAGTCTGAGCTTGCCGCGGCCCTCGAGAGCGCAAAAAGTGCCAAGGCCGAAGCCCAAAAGGCCCTCCAGGAGATTGATGCGATGAAAAAAATAGCGGCGGGTAAGGCATTCTATATGCAAAGCAAGCATGTAAAAGTAAATTACCGATTACTTACCCGAATTCGGAGCTCTCTAGGAGCATTCGCAGATTTGCCCCGCAGCGTGTCGGATGCCACACAGTTTTACCAGGCTGAGGAGGGAAGCTCAACGGAGAAGCTGTTCTGGTCTCAGTATACTAAGACCGAACACCCGATGCCTCTGAGCGACTAGCTAAAGCAGTTGGTCGAGCTGCACAAGGCGGCCGAATAGGCCATGAAGGGCCTTATAGTCCGGCTATGGCCTAGCGACGCCCTTCCAAACAGCTACTTCAGCCTGGTGAGGCGGCTTGTGGATGCCTGCCCACGGCCGGAGGTCGTCAAGCGGTCCGTATGCATCGAAGGTGCACGCCGGGCTTTCGCCCGTGTGAAGGTGCAGTGGGCCAAGCTAGACGCTGTGAAGCTGATGAAGGAAGGGCCACCGCAGGGCAAGGAGCATCGCACCCCCGAAATTTATTATGAGGGTGTCCTGAAGGGTGCCCGTCTTGTAGCGGACGAATGTTCCAAGGATGTAATATTTGAGTAAACTTGCTCGTGTGATCCTGTATGATGAAAACTTGTTTCATATGGGCTATGCAACGCTTGTGTGAATTTAAAATATTACCTTCTGTTTGGCCGTTTATCCAATCTGAGAGATGGCCAGTCCTCGGCTTCTGCCCCCATGCCACGAGTGCTGGGGTGTTCGGGATAAACCTGAGCACTCTTGTTCCCATGTTTGGGTCCTTCGAGGGAGGTGCTCAGCACAACGAACAAGGCAACCGGACTAATAATGCTTTATCACTCCCACTTAGCCATAGAATTCTATAATTTTAAATTTCGGCGAAGCCCCTGGTATTCGGAAGGCCAAATTCGTGGCGCGATACATGCCTTTAAGCCGAACAGGGTCGGCCCCTCGCCCTAAGCGGCATAAGTCTTTAGGGACTCGAAAACCTCGCCGAACAGCGACCAGTCTCTCGCCTTATCATGACAGTCAGTTTTAGCTTTCTCTATTGAGGTGCTAAGCCCGGCAGAACTGGGGCACAATCGCAGTAGTTCTCCTAGCGCTACCTTAGCCGATAGAGCGGAATGTAAGGTACCAAAACATAGGAGCCGGGCAAACCCAACATTTGACCAAAGACATGATTCAGAGCTGATGCATATAATGCTATAAGTTCGGGGTGCCGCACTTGTGGAAGTGTTCAGACTTTTCACACCATATTGTGGGGTATGTAAGCCCCTGGTGTATTGGCCATACCAAAGTGTACGGTTGCAAGGCGTCATTAATGAACACACATATATATATATATATATAACAAGAATGCAATAATAGTCGTAATGTTATGCATTGTTTATTCAAAAAGGTGCGTTAAAGCAAAATGATACAGATGGTGCGATAAGCAAAGAGTAGGACTATGTCCCTTCCAAGGGCAAGCTGAGGAACAGTATTAAATCAAATATTTCGCTCGTTATTGTAATCCACCTGGGAATTCCGTGGTGTGACGTAGCTTTCTGCCTCCTTGGTTGCTGCATCATGTGTTCGGCGATAGTGCTGCCGGACAGGGTTTCCAGAGATTAAGGTCCTGAAAAAGAGAAAAATAACCAAACGGGAAGCCCCTAGTGCGGTTTAAGCCGCGTCTTGGGGCGTGCCGCAGTGTGTCCCCCTCCCCACCTATGCCCATGGTATTTTTAATGCATAATTATGTACGCGTGGCACGAGTTTCGCCATTCGGCTGTGACTGGGGTGGGGGCCGCATTGCTACGCGAGCTCAGATCACGCCGGGCGGTCTAGTTGCCGATTGCTCCGAGCGCGCTTGAAGGTGTCCGGGTCTTGAAACACCGAATTGGTGGATTGGCTTGAGAGGCTGCTTTGCGCTGCTGCCGCGAGGGCCGCGGTGTGCTCCTCTGTTCGGAGAGAGCCCTCTGTGTTTCCATTGACTGTAATAACCCCGCGAGGTCCTGGCATCTTGAGCTTGAGGTATGCATAATGCGGTACCGCATTGAATCTCGCAAATGCGGTTCGCCCGAGCAGTGCATGATAACCACTGCGGAACGGGACTATATCGAAGATTGACTCTTCGCTTCGGAAGTTATCCGGGGATCCGAAGACCACTTCCAGTGTAATTGAGCCTGTGCAATGGGCCTCTACGCCTGGAGTGACGCCCTTAAAGGTCGTTTTTGTGGGTTTGATCCTTGAGGGGTCTATACCCATTTTGCGCACTGTGTCCCGATAAAGCAGGTTCAGGCTGGTGCCACCATCCATAAGGACTCAAGTGAGGTGAAATCCGTCAATGATTGGGTCCAGAACCTGTGCGGCGAATCCGCCATGACGGATACTAGTGGGATGGTCCCTGCGATCGAAAGTGATCGGATAGGAGGACCATGGGTTGAACTTTGGGGCGACTGGCTCCAACGCATATACATCCCTGAGCGCATGCTTCCGCTCCCTCTTGGGGATGTGGGTTGCGTATATCATGTTCACCATCCACACTTGTGGGGGAAACCTCTTCCGTCCTCCGGTGTGTGGCTATCGGGGCTCCTCCTCGTCTTCGCTATGTGGCCCCTTGTCTTTGTTTTCGGCAATTAACTTGACGGCCTGCTTGAACACCCAACAGTCCCTGTTGGTGTGATTGGCTGGCTTTCCTGGGGTGCCGTGTATTTGACATGAGCGATCGAGTATACGATCCAAGCTGGACGGACCCGGCGTACTTTGTTTGAATGGCTTTTTCCGCTGACCGGGTTTAGAGCCTTTGAATCCGGCATTGACTGCCGTATCCTCGTTATTATTGCTGTTAATGCGGCGCTTATGTTTGTTGCGACGTGACCTGCTATTGCCGTCCTTGGTATCCGAAGTACCATGGTTCTTTGATATGTTATTACTGCGAGCCAGCCAGCTGTCTTCTCCCGCACAAAAGCGGGTCATGAGTGTCGTGAGGGCTGCCATAGATTTCGTCTTTTCTTGACCAAGGTGCCGGGCTAGCCATTCGTCGCGGATGTTGTGTTTGAAAGCCGCTAGGGCCTCTGCATCCGGACAGTCGATGATTTGATTTTTATTTGTTAGGAACCGAGTCCAGAATTGCCTGGCCAATTCTTCTGGCTGCTGAATTATGTGGCTCAAGTCATCGGCATCTGGTGGCCGCACATAAGTGCCCTGAAAGTTGTCGAGGAATGCGGCTTCCAGATCTTCCCAACAGCTAATGGACTCTGCTGGCAAGCTGTTAAGACAATGCCGCGCTGGTCCCTTGAGCTTTATTGGGAGGTATTTGATGGCGTGTAAGTCATCACCGCGGGCCATGTGGATGTGGAGGAGGAAATCCTCGATCCATACCGTGGGATCTGTTGTGCTGTTGTATGATTCAATATTTACAGGTTTGAAACCTTCTGGAATTTGATGATCCATTACTTCGTCTGTGAAGCATAAGGGGTGTGCGGCGCCTCTGTATTGGGCTATATCGCGACGCAGCTCGAATGGGTCTTGCCCGCTGTGTTCGGCCCGGCCGGATTTACTTTTACTGTATTCGGCGTGGCGTTTATCATCTCGCATAGTGGCGCGCCCTCGTGATCCGTAGATCGATCTTGCATGCTTTGCTTTGTCCTCCAATATGTCTCGCAGGTCTGGCGGATCTCCCCATGCCTTTTTATTTGAATGGCGTCGGGGTGCAGGCTGAGTTTTTGGCTGGAATGCCTCTCTATCGCGGCCACGAGGTGGCCGATCAGCTGCATCATACGCTTCTTCCTCCAGTCAGGGTAGCAACCTGCACTTTGGGTAACTCATGAAGGGGCGCTCGAGTTTATATTCCTCGGCCGCGAGGACTTCAGTCCATCTGTCAGCTAGCAGATCCTGATCAGCTTGAAGCTGCTGTTGCTTTTTCTTAAGGCTATTTTCTGTGGCTATAAGCCGGCGTTTGAAGTGCTCTTGTTCGACGGGATCCTCTGGCACAGCGAATTCATCGTTGCCGAGGCTTGCCTTGTCTTCGGAGGGGGGCATGTAATTATCATCCTCCTCCTCTCCATCTGCCGCTCTCTCAGGAGGCTTGGCTCCTCCATCCTCCTGCTCTAAATCTTGCTGGAGGGGATTGTTGTTGTCTTCGGCACTATCCGGAGTGTTATTATCTCCTGTGCCGGTATCACCACTTTTGCTTTGGCGGGACTTAGAGCGGCGCTGCTGATGTCGGCGCTTGGGTTGCTTCTTGGAGGGGTCATCCTCCGCTATATCATCGCCATTGCCTTCTTTGGGTGTATCCACCATGTATATATCGTATGATGAGGTGGCTGTCCAGTGCCCTGTGGGCAGTGGTTCCTCTTCGTCTCCCGCATCATCGTCCATACCGTCGATGTCTTCGGAGTTGAAGTTGAGCATGTCGGTTAAGTCATCGATAGTGGCTACTAAGTGGGTGGTGGGTGGGCCGCGAATTTCTTCGTCGTCGGCATCCCAGTCCTGCCGGACATAGTTCGGCCAGGATCCTCCTGACAAGGAGAGAGACCTTAATGAGTTCAGTATGTCGCCAAAGGGCAAGTGCTGAAAGATATCTGCGGAGGTAAACTCCATGATCGGCGCCCAATCGGATTCGATAGGAACGGGCGCAGGCGGTTTG
This sequence comes from Triticum urartu, assembly GCF_056163025.1. NCBI lineage: Eukaryota > Viridiplantae > Streptophyta > Magnoliopsida > Poales > Poaceae > Triticum > Triticum urartu. The sequence continues at coordinate 322,880,013 of NC_141874.1, forward strand.
GAGTACGTGGCTGGAGAAGGATCCGACAGTTTAACAACACGGCTCTTGTGCAAGGTAAGGTCGATGTTTGGCTCGATCGCCGCTGAGGGTAAGGCCTCCGTGGCGGGGTCCATCCACCTGTCCATGGACGGCTCAACTGGCTCCGAATTGAGGGTCGGAGCGGCTGCCTGTGCGATCTCCTGGACACTGTCCGATGGTAGAGCTAAATCGTACTCATCATGACCGCGTGGCGCACAAGGCAGAGGCTCGAATTCGTCGAAGATCAAGTCTCCACGGATATCAGACATGTAGTTTAAGCTTCCAAACCTGACCTGGTGGCCGGGGGCGTAACTTTCAATCTGCTCCAGATGGCCAAGCGAATTGGCCCACAGTGCAAAGCAGCCGAACACAAAGATCTATCCGGGGAGAAAAGTCTCACCCTGGACTACATCGCTATCGATGATAGTAGGCGCCATCAAGCCTAACGGCGACGACACAGAGGAACTCTCAATGAAAGCACCAATGTCGGTGTCAAAACCGGCGGATCTTGTGTAGGGGGTCCCGAACTGTGCGTCTAAGGCGGATGGTAACAGGAGGCAGGGAACACGATGTTTTACCCAGGTTCAGGCCCTCTTGATGGAGGTAAAACCCTACGTCCTACTTGATTAATATTGATGATATGGGTAGTACAAGAGTAGATCTACCACGAGATCGGAGAGGCTAAACCCTAGAAGCTAGCCTATGGTATGATTGTTTGTTGTAGTTGTCGTTCTACGGACTAAAACCCTCCGGTTTATATAGACACCGGAGAGGGTTAGGGTTACACAAGGTCGGTTACAAAGGAGGATATATCCATATCCGTATTGCCTAGCTTGTCTTCCACGCCAAGTAGAGTCCCATCCAGACATGAGACGAAGTCTTCAATCTTGTATCTTCATAGTCTAACAGTCCGGCCAATGGAGATAGTCCGGCTGTCCGGAGACCCCCTAGTCCAGGACTCCCTTAGTGTTCATGGTGTTTTTCGATAAGTTTGTTGTGGTGTTCATTGAATATATTTTGGTGTACTCGAAGAATGAAGAGGAACACAAGGAACACTTACGCTTAGTTCTCGAGAAGCTCAGGGAACATCAGCTATATGCTAAGTTCAGCAAATGTGAGTTTTGGTTGAAGGAAGTTGTATTTCTTGGACATGTTATATCAGGAGAAGGTATAGTAGTAGACCCTACCAAGGTTCAGTCTGTCACTGAGTGGCTGGCACCCACCTTAGTTGGAGAGATCCGCAGTTTTCTGGGACTCGCAGGATATTACAGGAGGTTCATTGAGAATTTCTCCAAGATTGCGAAACCCATGATAGAGTTGTTGAATAAGGACACCAAGTTCAAATGTACCAAAGATTGTGAGGCCAGTTTTCAGGAGTTGAAGAAACGTTTGGTTACAGCCCCCGTGCTGATTCTTCCAGATATATGCAAGGATTTCCAAGTTTATTGCGACACTTCTCGCCTAGGACTTGGAGGTGTACTTATGCAAGACAGAAGAGTTGTTTCAAATGCCTCACGGCAGCTTCGACCTCATGAGTTGAATTATGCCACAAATGATTTGGAGTTAGCAGCAGTAGTGCATGCACTCAAGACCTGGAGACATTTTCTGATTGGAAATAGATGTGATGTGTACACGGATCACAAGAGTTTAAAGTACATTTTCACATAGAAGGAGTTGAATCTCAGGCAGAGGAGATGGTTGGAGCTCATAAAGGATTATGATATGAAGTTTCATTATCATCCAGGAAAGGCCAATGTCGTAGCAGACGCTTTGAGCCATAAGAGTTACGCCAATACCCTCATAGCGGAGGATTACCACAGGAGTTAGTTGACGATCTCAAGGAACTTCGTTTGGAGATAGTTCCGAGAGGTTTTGTTGCAACCATGGAGTTTCAGTCTACATTATTGGGAAAGATTCAAGAAGCTCAAAAGGATGATAAGGAAATCGCTGAGATAAAGGAGAAGATGAGCAAAGGAAAAGCCAAAGGTTTTCGTGAGGATGAGCACGATACCTTATGGTTTGAGGATCATGTATATGTGCCCAATAATGCGGAGATCAGGAAGTTAATACTTCAGGAAGCTCATGACTCGCCATACTTGATTCACCCCGGAGACACCAAGATGTATTTGGATTTGAAGGACCGTTTCTGGTGGACAAGAATGAAGAAGGTTATTGCCGAGTACATAGTAGTATGCGATGTATGTCAGAGAGTGAAGGCAGAACATCAGAATCCAGCCAGATTATTACAGCCCATGCCGATACCCGATTGGAAGTGGGATAAATTTGGCATGGATTTCATCACCGAATTACACAGGACCCGATTAGGATATGATTCTATCTGGGTAGTAGTTGATCGCTTGACCAAGGTAGCTCACTTTATCCCAGTGAAAACCACCTATACAAGCGCGAAGTTGGCCAAGATATATATGATCAGGATCATATGCCTGCATGGAGTTCCGAGGACCATCGTATCAGACAGAGGGACACAGTTTACCTCGAAGTTTTGGAATCAGCTGCACCAGACTTTGGGTACTAGGCTGGAGTTCAGTACAGCCTTTCATCCGCAGACAGATGGACAGACCGAGAGAGTCAATCAGATCCTGGAGGACATGTTGAGAGCTTGTGCGCTAGATTATGGATCTAGTTGGGATGAAAATTTGCCTTACACAGAGTTCTCATACAACAATAGTTACCAGGCTAGTTTGAAGATGGCCCCCTTTTGAAGCCTTGTATGGAAGGAGATGCAGGACACCGTTAATGTGGGATGAAGTTGGAGACCGTCAGTTGTTTGGACCAGATTTGATCAAAGAGTCTGAAGAGAAGGTTAAGTTGATTCGTGATAGACTGAAGGTAGCTCAGTCCAGGCAGAATAGTTATGCCGATACTAAATGCAAGGAGGTAGTCTATGAAATTGGAGATAGAGCATATCTTCATGTGTCACCACTCCAAGGAGTTAAAAGATTTGGAGTTAAGGGAAAGTTAGCCCCGAGGTTTGTAGGACCCTATCGAGTTCTGGAACGTATGGGAGAGGTTGCCTACAAATTGGAGTTACCCGAAGAATTGTCAGGAGTACATGATGTGTTTCACATATCCAAGTTGAAGAAGTGACATGCTGAGATGGCCGATATTCATCTAAGAGATACAGTGCCCGTGAAAGCAATTCAGTTGGAAAGTGATCTGACCTACGAGGAGAAACCCGTCAAGATTCTTGAGTTTGCCGGCTGAGTTACCCGCAACAAGGTTATCAAGTTTTGCAAAGTCCAGTGGAGCCACCATACCGAGGATGCAGCCACCTGGGAGCGAGAAGAAGACCTACGGAAAGACCACCCACACCTATTTTCTAGCCAACCCGAATCTCGAGGGCGAGATTCATCTTAAGGGGGGTAGGTTTGTAACATCCCAATTTTCAATTTGGATGTTATACATAGGTCGTCATATGCATATCATATTTCATTTGCATTTTGATTGTGATCCTAGAAATCTTAAGCAACTCAAGGACCCAAGGAGAGAGTTGGGGATTTCATAAATTTTCATATTTGAATTTAATCAAATTTGAAAAGAGGATCAATTTGATTTTAATATTTTTCTCTCCAATTATTTCCAATATTTAAAATAAAAGAGAGAAGATAATATGACTTCTTCAAAAGAAAGGAATATTGGAGAAGAAAATTTAAAATCAAATTTATATTTTATTTGCTATTTTATTTGAATTTAGAAAGAATATGCATGTTTGAAAATTGCATTTTAGGGCCAGAAAAATGTTCACTTTGTTCTAAATAATAGGTTTAGACGGTGAAAATTGCTTCTGGTATTTTTAGATTTTTTTAGGATTTTTTCTTCGGGCAAAATTTTATTTAAAAAAAAATTCTTCTTCCCGCCCGACTGGGCCGAAGGCCCAGTCGAGCAAGCCAGCCCGCCTGCGCTCCGCCTCCCTCTCCAACTCGGGACAGGAGTCCCGAGCTTCGCTGCCGCCGCCGAAGTGTCCGGCTCGCACACGCGCCGCTGCCGCCCCTCCCACAAGGCACCGTGCCCCCTCACCCTTATATACCGCCCATCCCGCCGCCTCCTCCCTCACCTTGTCCCGCTGCCTCTTCGCCGCCGCAGCTGCAGCCGCCGCCGCCACCGTTTCCCGCCGCGAAATGTGTTCTGGTCGACCTACGAGGTCCAGTAGTAACTTGATCTGTAGTTTCATGGTCATCATCATTAGCTTCCTCTCTAGTTGGTGTAGGCATCACGGGAGTGGTTTTCTTTGACGTGCTACTTTTCAATTCGGTAGAAGGTACAATTACCTCATCAAGTTCTACTTTCCTCCCACTCACTTCTTTCGAGGGAAATTTCTTCTCTAGGAAGGATCCTTTCTTAGCAACAAAGATCTTGCCTTCGCATCAGTGGTAGAAGGTGTACCCAATATTTTCCTTAGGGTATCATATGAAGAGGCACATCTCCAATTTAGGTTTGAGCTTATCAGGCTGAAGCCTTTGGACATAAGCATCACATCCCCAAACTTTAAGAAACAATAGCTTAGGTTTCTTGCCAAACCACAGTTCATACGGTGTCGTCTCAACGGATTTACACGGTGCCCAATTTAACGTAAATGCGGTTGTCTCTAATGCATAACGCCAAAACGATAGTGGTAAATCGGTAAGAGACATCATAGAACACATCATATCCAATAAAGTACGATTATGATGTTCGAACACACTATTATGCTGTGGTGTTCCAGGTGGCATGAGTTGTGAAACAATTCCACATTGTTTTAAATGAAGGCCAAACTCGTAACTCAAATATTCGCCTCTACGATCAGATCGTAGAAACTTTATTTTCTTATTGCGATGATTCTCCATTCCACTTTGAAATTCTTTAAAATGTTCAAATGTTTCAGACTTGTGTTTCATCAAGTAGATATACCCATACCTACTCAAATTATCTGTGAAGGTCAGAAAAATAACGATACTTGTCGCGTGCTTCAACACTCATCAGACAGCATACATCGGTATGTATTATTTCCAATAAGTCATTAGATCGCTCCATTGTTCTAGAGAACGGAGTTTTAGTCATCTTGCCCATGAGGCATGGTTCGCAAGTATCAAATGATTCATAATCAAATGATTCCAAAAGTCCATCCGCATGGAGTTTCTTCATGCACTTTACACCAATATGACCTAAACGACAGTGCCACATGTATGTTGCATTGTCATTATCAACTTTGCATCTTTTGGCATCAATATTATGAATATGTGTATCACTATGATCGAGATTCAATAAACCATTCATATTGGGTGTATGACCATATAAGGTTTTATTCATGTAAACAGAACAACAATTATTCTCTGACTTTAATGAATAAGCGTATTGCAATAAACATGATCCAGTCATATTCATGCTCAACGCAAACACCAAATAACATTTTTTTAGGTTCAACACTAATACCAAGGGAGTGTACGATGGTGATCGTATCAACCTTGGAATCACTTCCAACACACATCGTCACCTCGTCCTTAACTAGTCTTTGTTTATTCTGCAACTCCTGTTTCAAGTTACTAATCTTAGCAACTGAACCAGTATCAAATACCTAGGGGTTGCTACGAACACTAGTAAAGTACACATCAATAACATGTATATCAAATATACCTTTGTTCACTTTGCCATCCTTCTTATTCGCCAAGTATCCGGGGCAGTCTGGCTTCCAGTGACCATTCCCTTTTTAGTAGAAGCACTTAGTTTTAGGTTTAGGTCCAACTTTGGGCTTCTTCACAGGAGTCGAAACTTGCTTGCCATTCTTCTTGAAGTTCCTTTTCTTTCCCTTGCCCTTTTTCTTGAAACTAGAGGTCTTGTTAACCATCAACACTTGATGCTCTTTCTTGATTTCTACCTTTGCCGATTTCAGCATCGCGAAGAGCTCGAGAATCGTTTTCGTCACCCCTGCCATATTATAGTTAATAACGAAGTTCTAGTAGCTTGGTGATAGTGACTAGAGAACTTTGTCAATCACTATCTTATCTGGAAGATTAACTTCTACTTGATTCAAGTGGTTGTAGTACCGAGACATTTTGAGCACATGCTCACCGGCTGAGCTATTCTCCTCCATCTTGTAGGGAAAGTACTTGTTAGAGGACTCATACCTCTCGACACGGGTATGAGTCCGAAATACCAATTTCAGCTCTTGGAACATCTCATATTCTCAGTGGCGTTCAAAACATTTTGAAGTTTCGTTTCTAAGCCGTAAAAAGCATGGCGCACTAAACTATTAAGTAGTCATCATATCGAACTTGTCAAACATTCATAACGTCGGCATCTGCACCTGCAATAGGTCTATCACCTAGCGGTGCATCAAGGACATAATTTTTCTGTGCAGCAATGAGGATAATCTGAGATCACGGACCCAATCCGCATCATTTCTACTATCTTCTTTCAACTTAGTTTTGTCTAGGAACATATCACAATAGGGGAGCGATATTGTGAGCTATTTATCTACAACATAGATATGCAAAAACTATTAAGACTAATTTCATGATAAATTAAGTTCAATTAATCAAATTACTAATGAACTCCCACTTAAATAAACATCCCTCAAGTTATCTAAGTGATACCGATCCGAATCAACTAGCCTATGTCCGATCATCACGTGAGATGGGGTAGTCATCAATGGTGAACATCTCTATGTTGATCATATCTACTATATGACTCACGTTCGACCTTTCGGTCTCTAGTGTTCCGAGACCATGTCTGTACATGCTAGGCTCGTCAAGTTTAACCCAAGTATTCTGCATGTGCAAAACTGTCTTACACCCGTTGTGTGTGAACGTAGAGTCTATCACACCCGATCATCACGATACTTTGAAACGACGAACTTTGGCAACGGTGCATACTCGGGGAGAATCATCTTATAATGATACCACCGTTCTAAGCAAAATAAGATGCATAAAGGATAAACATCACATGCAATCAAAATATGTGACATGATATGACCTTCATCATGTTGTGCTTTTGATCTCCATCTCCAAAGCACCGTCATGATCTCCATCGTCACCGGCACGACACCTTGATCTCCATCATTGCGTCAGGGTCATCTTGCCAACTATTGCTTCTACAATTATTGCTAACTCATAGCGATAAAGTAAAGCAATTACATGGCTCTTGCATTCCATACAATAATTAAGAGACAACCCAAAGGCTCCTGTTGGTTGTCGATATTACAAAACATGATCATCTTATACAATAAAGTATGTCACATCACATCATGTCTTGACCATATCACATCACAATATGCCCTGCAAAAACAAGTTAGACGTCCTCTACTTTGTTGTTGCAAGTTTTACGTGTCTTCTACCGGCTTCTAGAAAGAATCGTTCGTAACTACGCAAAAGCCAGAACGGTGATTTATCAAGTTTGTTGTTTTAACCTTCTTCAAGGACCGGCCGTAGTCAAATTCGATTCAACTAAAGTAGGAGAAATAGACACCCGCCAATCACCTTTATGCAAAACAAGTTGCATGTCAGTCGGTAGAACCGGTCTCATGTACGTGGACATGTAAGGTTGGTCCCGACTGCTTCATCGCACAATACCGCCGAATCAAAATAAGACGTTGGTGGTAAGCGGTATGACTATCACCGCCCACAACTCTTTGTGTTCTACTCGTGCATATCATTTATGCATAGACTTGGCTCGGATGCAACTGTTGGGAACGTTGCATGAAAAACAAAAAAATTCTACGCACATGCAAGATATATCCATGGAGATGCATAGCAACGAGAGGGGAGAGTGTGTCTATGCACCCTCGTAGACCGTAAGCGGAAGCGTTTAGTAACGCGGTTGGTGTAGTCGGACTTCTTCGCGATCCAACCGATCAAGTACCGAACGTACAACACCTCCGCGTTCAACAAACGTTCAGCTTGGTGAGGTCCTCGCCTTCTTTATCCAACAAGACAGGCGAAGTAGTAGATGAGTTCTGGAAGCACGATGTCGTGGTGATGGTGGTGATGCAACTATCTCCGCAGGGCTTCGTCGAGCACTATGAAAATATGACCGAGGATGAACTAGAGGGAGAGGGGGGCCGCACACGGCTAGAGAATCATGGTGTGTGTTTCCCCTCTCCCTCCTCTCATATATATAGGTGGAGGGGGGAGGGGAGGCAGCCCCTAGGGCGCCCCAAGTGGCCGCCAGCTGCCCTGGCCGAATCCCCCCATATTTGTGCATGGGGGGGGGGGAGGAAAGGGGGGCTGGCTACCTTTGGGGCGCCTCCCCCTCCTTCCCTCCCTCTTTGGTTTGTGGGCAAGGGGTGGAGGGGTGCACCGGCCCCTTATGGGCTCGTGTGCTTACCCCCTTTTGCCCATAAGGCCCACCGCTTGCCGGTGGCCTCTCGGAACCCCTTCCGGCACCCCGATAAAATACCCGGTACTTCCGAAACCTTTCCGGTAACCAAATACTATCGTCCTATATATCAATCTTTACCTCCGGACCATTCCAGAGCTCCTCGTCATGTTCGTGATCTCATCCGGGATTCCGAACAATATTCAGTCATCAACTCACATAACTCATACAACACTATATCATCAACGAACATTAAGCGTGCGGACCCTACGGGTTCGAGAACTATATAGACATGACCGAGACACCTCTCCCGTCAATAACCAATAGCGGAACCTGGATGCCCATATTGGTTCCTACATATTCTACAAAGATCTTTATCGGTCAAACCTTATGACAACATACATAATTTCCTTTGTCTGTCGGTATGTTACTTTCCCGAGATTCGATCGTCGGTATCTTCATACCTAGTTCAATCTCATTACTAGCGAGTCTCTTTACTCGTTCCATAATAGATCATCTCGTAACTAACTCCTTAGTCACTTTTCTTGCAAGCTCCTTGTGATGTGTATTACCGAGAGGGCCAGAGATACCTCTCCGATACACGGAGTGACAAATCCTAATCTCGATCTATGCCAACTCAACAAACACCTTCAGACATACCTATAGAGCATCTTTATGATCACCCAGTTATGTTGTGACATTTGATAGCACACAAGGTATTCCTCCAGTATCCGGGAGTTGCATAATCTCATAGTCGAAGGAATATGTATTTGACATTAAGAAAGCAATAGTAATAAACTGAACGATCAAATGCTAAGCTTATAGATGGGTCTTGTCCGTCACATCATTCTCCTAATGATATGATCCCGTTATTAAATGATAACTCATGTCTATGGTTAGTAAACCTTTACCATCTTTGATCAACGAGCTAGTCTAGTAGAGGCTCAATAGGGACACGGTATTTGTTTATGTATCCACACATGTATTTAAGTTTCCGGTTAATACAATTCTAGCATGAATAATAAACCTTTATCATGATTTAGGAAATATAATAATAACCAATTTATTATTGCCTCTAGGGCATATTTCCATCAACATCGTCCCCTTTGTTCCTGTTACCACCAATTCGAGATCCATAGCTCAGGACCCCTACTCCGAGGTCTACCGGATTTTACATCGGCACTTGTGCTTTCATTGAGAGTTCCACTGTGCGATCAATAGAGGGATCGATGGCTCATCTGCAGATCTATTGTGGCACCGGCTACGGGAACGTATACGTCCCCGACCAACTAATTTTGTTCAGTAGCATGATCTTTTGCGCCGACTCGGCGGGTGATCTGGCTTCCATCGAGAACTATGCCCCGGATTAGATCGTGACTTTCAGAGGCTTGGAATACACTGCGGACTCCCGCGGCGAGCTCGTTCTGTCAGGTTGGACTCCCGGTTAGACTGAAGGTCTATCAGACATCGGAGGCTCGACACCGGAACCGATTTCCTTCGAGGATGTCGGACCAGGCTCCCCGACACCACCGGAGGAACCAAACATATCAACCCAGACGATCTCTTCTCGACATCATGCCCTGCCAGTAATCTACCCTCATCTCATAAACTACATCGAATTTAGAACCGACCCTTGTGCTGGATCTAGAGTTAACTTTGGATCCTCACCATGCTAAAGACACGCCGGGCGTACTTCGAATAAGCCTCGCCTATGGCCAGGCCATGAACCCCGAGGAATTCTCTCAGCTAAATGAGATGCTCGACCGCATCCAGAGCTTATCTATCTCGGATGGCAATACCTCAGTTTATGACAGGATCATACTTAAAGCCGACGACCGAGAAATTTACATCCCACCCACCAGCCACCTAGTCGCCATGGCCAATGATTTAACCAACGTGTTATACTATGACGAGGCCACTGGCATGGAAGATGTCGATGACCCTAAAGAAAACACTTCACTGTTAATAAACACCGGCAAGTGGACCGCAACATCTACTTACGATGTATATATGGTCGACACTCCTCGAAACCCATCCAGACTTCGGTGCAGACGAGGACGGGGCACCAAGGGGACCCCAGCGGGAACAACGCCACCGCCGATAATGGCGGTGCGGCAGTCGAAAAGATGACGACCCAGGGGAGGAGGATCTTCAAGGTTCCCCAGAGCGACATGCCAGCCCTGAAGGAATCCTCAAGGACCTGGACCCCGACGACCTCTTTGAAGGGGCCGACGACAATCATATGCCGGAACCCTAGGAAGACGAGAGCCTTGGTACCAAGAACTTCATAGTCCCCGAAGACCTTATCGAGCAGGAACGCTTTCGACGGCGCCTCGTCGCCACCGCCCGAAGCATGAAACGGAAGCAGCAACAGCTGCAGGCCAATGAAGATGCACTGATTGACAAGTGGTTCGAAATACTCTTGACCGAGCAAGAACTCGAAGAACGGCACTGTAGTGCACCTAGATCTTATCCACGCAAGCGTTTGCTGCCTGAGTTTGATGAAGAATTGACCGACGATGTGCCTTTTACGCGCGGCCAGGTGGATCAACCTGACCGACCCCCTAGAGGGTAGACAAGCCAGCACGGGAAAGTTTCCACACCCAACCAGCGCCACGCCGTCACGACAAGGACCCTGTTGACTACTTAGATCCTCACGACGTTCGACGTCGTATAGAGGCAAACCGGGTGCCGCCTTGGTCCATTTATGGATCAAGAATACGTGAACCTCCGGGACTCGACGGCTATGAGGCCTAGCTGGACTGGAATGACCGAGTTCGGGACCAAGCCTACGCATGGATTTCTCCTGATGTCCGGCGTGACACTGCTCGGACCCGAGGCCCCGCTCACCCGATCTGTTTTACAGACAGGGTAATGGAACATCAATTCCCATACGAGTTTAAACCCATTAACATAGAATCAGACGATGGCACAACTGATCCAGCTGTATGGATCGAGGATTTCCTTCTACATATACATATGGAAAATGGAGATGACCTCCATGCTATCAAGTATCTGCTGCTCAAGTTAAAGGGGCTGATGAGGCATTGGCTGAATAGCCTGCTTCCTCACTCCATCAGGAGCTGGGAAGCACTCGAGGACGCCTTTAGGGAAAATTTCCAGGGCACCTACGCCCAACCTCCGAACGCCGATGACCTCAACCGCGTCATTCAGCAACCCGGCGAGTCAACCCGAAAATTTTGGAACCGGTTCCTTACCAAAAAGAACAAGATCATAGACTCCTTTGATGCCGAGGCCATTGCAACATTCAAGAATAATATTCGAGATGAATGGCTCGCCCGCCAGCCCGGGCATGATAAGTCGAGGACCATGGCGTCCCTTGCCACACTCATGAGCCGCTTTTGCACGGGAGAGAATAGTTTGCTGGCCCGCAACACTCACAATGGTGAGGCTGGTACCTCGGAAACCCGCGACGCCAATGGCTAGCCTCGACGGAATAAAAACAAGTGCATGCATAAAAATGGCGAGAGCGACACAGAGGGTGTCACAGTAAATGTAGAGTTCAACGTACCTAGATCTGGCCAGAAAAATAAGTCCTTTAAAGGAAGCAGAGACGGACCCAGCCATCTCGACAAGATCCTTGATAGGCCATGCCAAATTCACGGTACCTCGTACAAACCAGCAAACCATTCAAACTGGAATTGCTAGGTTTTCAAGAAGGCTGAAAAGATGGCAATGAAGGGGAATAGTAAAGCCCAGCCTCACAATGAAGATGGGGATGATCCTTGGCAGCCAAATAATGGAGGCCAAAAACAGTTTCATCATCAGGTGAAGGAAACAAACATAATATACGTCACCTGTATCCCCAAGTAGGAGAAGAAATGCACACTTTGGAACTTCTATGCATTAGAGCCCGTCGCCCCGAAGTTCAATCTATGGCCGGCTTACCCGAACACATTTGACAAGCATAAACGTCTGACTAGCATCAGGCATGGAGGATCGACGGCTATAGTCTTGGATCCATTCGTGGATGGATTTCACCTGACGCGTGTCCTCATGGATGGAGGTAGCAGCCTCAATTTAATTTACGCGGACATGATCAGAAAGATGGGCATCAACTGATCTCGGATCAAGCTTAGCACCACCACCTTTAAGGGTGTCATACCAGGTGCTGAAGCGTGTTGCACGGGAACAATGACACTGGAGGTAGCCTTCGGGTCACCCGAGAACTTCAGAAGCGAGGAGCTAATCTTTAACATAGTTCCCTTTCACAGTGGATACCACACGCTTCTAGGAAGCACCACATTTGCTTGCTTAAATGCCGTCCCACATTACGCATACTTAGAGCTAAAAATGCCAAGACCAAACGGTGTTATTACAGTCAATGGCAACACCGAACGCTCTCTCCGAACGGAGGAGCAGACATCGGTTTTCGCAGCTGAGGTGCTGGGATCCGTGGAGGCAGCCTGTGCGGGCAAGCGCACCCCAAGCTCATTGAAGTGTATGCGGGCCGCGCCAACTGAACTCAGACAAGCATTCCCACACTGTAAATAGGGGTACAGGCTCCTTGCGTGCCTCCCTAGAAGGGGCATTACGCCCCAAGGGTGTATAACTTTGCACATAAAATTCCCTGGGTTGCCGATGAGCTAAAACAATGAAAACGTCGGGATCGACTTGACCAAGCAGTGAATCACTTCGGGCTTGCACACCAGCGGGGCTGTGTAGAAGACCCAACCAAGAGTAGCAGTGAATCACTAGAGGCCTCTCTCTTGAAAAATAGTAATTCGGTGGGCGAACAAATTATTGTCGAGCATTTTATAGAAAAGCGCAAAGTTATGACGATATCCAAGGCAATGATTATGAATATAGGCATCACATGTGTGTCAAATAGATCAAAACGATTCTGCATCTACTACTATTACTTCACACATCGACGGCTATCCAACATGCATCTAGAGTATTTAGTTCATAAGAATGAAGTACGCCTTAAGTAAGATGACATGATGTAGAGGGATAAACTCAAGCAATATGATGAAAACCCCATCTTTATACCCTTGATAGAAACAATAAAATACGTGCCTCGCTACCCCTATGTCACTCGGGGAGGACACCGCAAGATTGAACCCAAAACTAAGCACCTCTCCCATTGTGAGAATAACCAATCTAATTGGCCAAACCAAACCGATAATTCGAAGATAAGTACAAATATATCAAATCGTGCATATAAGAATTTAGAAGAGACTCAAATAATATTCATAGATAATATGATCATAAATCCACAATTCATCGGATCCTGAGGAACACACCGTAAAAGAATATTACACCAGATAGAACTCCAAGAACACCAAGAAGAACATTGTGTTGAAGATCAAAGAGAGAGAAGAAGCCATCTAGCTACTTGCTATGGACCCATAGGTCTGTGGTAAACTACTCACGCATCATCGGAAGGGAAATATAGTTGATGTAGATGCCCTCTGTGATCGAATCCCCCTCCGGCAGGGTTTTGGAAAAGGCCCCAAGATGGGATCTCATGGGATCAAAAGGTTATGGTGGCGGAAAAGTATTTTGGTGGACGCTTCTGGTGGTTTGGGAATATTTGGGAATTTATAATGCAAGAATTAGGGTTAGGGTTGGAGGACTCCCGACAAGCCCACAAACTAGGGAGGCGTGCCCCTAGGGTGGGACCTCAGGGCTTGTGGGTCCCTCAGGACTCTTCTGGCCCCCACTCCAAGCTCCGTGGATGTCTTCTGGTTCAAGAAAAATCATTGTAAAGTTTTATTCCGTTTGGACTCCGTTTGATATTCCTTTTCTGTAAAACTCAAAACAAGGAAAAAATAGAAACTAACACAGGGCTCTAGGTTAATAGGTTAGTCCCAAAAATAATATAAAATAGCATATTAATGCATATAAAACATCCAAAACAGATAATATAATAGCATGGAACAAATCAAAAGTTTAATTCCTACTCGTCCCGAGTAAGTAAAATGATAAAAACATAATTATTGATTTGGAATGCTAGCTAACATATTTATCCATGTAATCTTATTTACTGTGGCATGAATATTCAGATCCATAAGATTCAAAACAAAAGTTTAATATTGACATAAAAACAATAATACTTCAAGCATACTAACAAAGCAATCATGTCTTCTCAAAATAACATGGCCAAAGTAAGTTATCCCTACAAAATCATATAGTCTGGCTATGCTCCATATTCATCACACAAAGTATTTTATCATGCACAACCCCGATGACAAGCCAAGCAACTGTTTCATACTTTTGGTGTTCTCAAACTTTTTCAACTTCCACACAATACATGAGCGTGAGCTATGGATATAACACTATAGGTGGAATAGAATATGGTGGTTGTGGAGAAGACAAAAAGGAGAAAGTCTCACATCAACTAGGCGTAGTAACGGGCCATGGAGATGCCCATCAATAGATATCAATATGAGTGAGTAGGGATTGCCACGCAACAGAAGCACTAGAGCTATAAGTGTATGAAAGCTCAAAAAGAAACTAAGTGGGTGTGCATCAACTTGCTTGCTCACGAAGACCTATGGCAATTTGAGGAATCCCATCATTGGAATATACAAGCCAAGTTCTATAATGAAAAATTCCCACTAGTATATGAAAGTGACAAAATAGGGGACTCTCTATCATGAAGATCATGGTGCTACTTTGAAGCACAAGTGTGGAAAAAGGATAGTAACATCTTCCCTTCTCTCTTTTCTCTCATTTTTTGTTTGGGATTCTTTGGCCTCTTTTATATTTTTATTTGGGCTTCTTTGTCCTCTTTTATTTTTTATGAAGTCCGGATACTCATCCCAACTTGTGAGGGAATCATAGCTTCCATCATCCTTTCCTCACATGGGACAATGCTCTAATAATGATGATCATCACATTTTTATTTACTTAAAACTCAAGAATTACAACTCGATGCTAGAACAAAACATGACTCTAAATGAATGCCTCTGGTGGTGTACCGGGATGTGCAATGATCAAGAGTGTCATGTATAAAAAATTATGAACGGTGGCCTTGCCACAAATACTATGCCAACTACATAATCATGCAAAGCAATATGATAATGATGAAGCATGTCATAATAAACGGAACGGTGGAAGTTACATGGCAATATATCTCAGAATGACTATGGAAATGCCATAATAGGTAGGTATGGTGGCTGTTTCGAGGAAGGTATATGGTGGGTTTAATGCACCGGCGAGAATTGCGCGATACTAGAGAGGCTAGCAAAGGTGGAAGGGTGGGAGTGTGTATAATCCATGGACTCATCATTAGTAATAAAGAACTCACATACTTATTGGAAAAAATCATTAGTTATCGAAACAAAGTACTACACGCATGCTCCTAGGGGGATAGATTGGTAGGAAAAGACCATCGCTCATCCCTGACCGCCACTCATACGGAAGACAATCAAAAAATAAATCATGCTCCGACTTCATCACATAACGATTCACCATACATGTGAATCACAAACTTCACCACAAGTATTTATACCAATCCACAGTTACTCACTAGCATGACTCTAATATCACCATCTTTATATCTCAAAACAATCATAAGGAATCAAACTTTTCATAGGATTCAATGCTCTCTATATGAAAGATTTTATTATATCCCTCTTGGATGCCCATCATATTAGGACTAAATTCATAACCTAAGAAAATTACCATGCTGTTTAGAGACTCTCAAAATAATATAAGTGAAGCATGAGGGTTCAACAATTTCTATAAAATAAAGCCATCGCCATGCTCATAAAAGATATAAGTGAAGCACTAGAGCAAATTTCCTAGCTCAAAAGATATAAGTTAAGCACATAGAGTATTCTAATAAATTCACGATTCATGCGTGTCCCTCTCAAAAGATGTGTACAACAAGGATGATTGTGGAAAACTAAAAGGCAAAGAGTAATATCATACAAGATGCTCCAAGCAAAACACATATCATGTGGTGAATAAAAATATAGCCTCAAGTAAATTTACCGATGGGCGAAGACAAAAAGGAGATGCCATCCGGGCATCCCCATGCTTAGAGGATTGGTTGTCCTTGAATATCACCTTGGGGTGCCTTGGGCCTCCCCAATCTTAGGCTCTTGCCACTCCTTATTCCGTTGTCCATCAAATCTTTACCCAAAACTTGAGAACTTCACAATAGAAAACTCATGAGATCCATTAGTATAAGAAAATAAATCACCACTTTTTGGTACTATTGTGAACTCATCCTTTATTTATATTGGTGAAATATCTACTACATTCCAACTTCTCCATGGTTCATACCCCCCGATACTACCCATAGGTTCATCAAAATAAGCAAACAACAAATAGAAAATAGAATCTATCAAAAACAGAACCGTCTGTAGCCATCTGAAAACTTCGTATACTTTTGTAACTCCAAAAATTCTAAAAACTTAGGATAATCTAGGAAATTTGTATGTAAATCTTGTGTCAAAAATTCAGATCAAAAGCACGCTTATGCGATTTTCAAAATTGTTTTACTGGGCACAATTTTGTTTTTTTAGCAAAATCAAACCAACTATCACCGAAGACCATCCCAAAGGTCTTGCTTGGCTCAAACTCTAATAAACCCCCCCCCCCAAAAAAAATTATTACAGAGTTAATAATGTGTTTTTATTGAAAAACATAACCAAAAACAAAAACATAAAAAATAAATTTGGTTGCCTCCCAAGAAGCGATATTGTTTAACGCCCCTAGCTAGGCATAAAACATATATCTAAGTATTGTCATCTTTGGTCATAAGTAGCCCTCATAATAGATTCATATGGCAACTTAATTTTCTTTCTTGGGAAGTGTTCCATGCCGTTCGTTAACGCAAATTGAAATCTAATGTTTCCTTCTTTCATATCAATAATTGAGCCAATCGTTCTAAGGAAAGGTCTACCAAGAATCATAGGACATGTAGGGTTGCAATCTATATCAAGAACAATAAAATCTATGGCCACATAATTCCTATTTGCAACAATAAGAACATCATTAATCCTTCCCATAGGTTTCTTAATAGTGGAATCCGCTAGATGCAAATTCAAAGAACAATCATCAAATTCATGGAAACATAGCACATCACATAAAGTTTTTGGAATCGTGGAAACACTATAACCCAAATCACAGAAAGCATGGCCCTCTTAATATTTAATTTTAATCTTAATAGTAGGTTCCCACTCATCATAAAGCTTTCTAGGGATAGAAACTTCCAACTGAAGTTTTTCTTCAAAAGATTTCATCATAGCATCGACGATATGTTCAGTAAAAGCTTTATTTTGATTATAAGCATGAGGAGAAGTCAACATGGATTGCAATGAGGAAATATAATCTATCAAATAACAATCATCATAATAAAAGTCCTTGAAATCCAGAAGAGTGGGTTCATCGCTACTTAACATTTTGACCTCTCCAATCCCACTTTTATCAATTTTTGCGTTGAGATCTATAAACTCTGAATCATTGGAACACCTTCTAGCTAAAGTTGTCTCATCTCTAGTCCCATATGTATCAAGATTTATATTAGAAAACAAAGATTCAATACGAGTCACACCAATCACTTTAAGATCTTCATCATTATTCTCACAAAAACTAGAAGAACACGCTTTTACAAACCAATCTCGCTTAGCACGCATCCTAGCGGTTCTTTCTTTACACTCATCATTAGAAATTTTAATAGCTTTCAGAGATTCATTGATATCATGCTTGGGTGACATAGATCTAATTATCAAAGAATCAATCTCAATAGAAATTCTATCAACGTTCCTAGCCAAATCATCAATCTTGAGCAATTTTTCTTCAACCATAGCATTGAAAACTTTTTGGGAAGTAATGAAATCTTTAATATTGTTCTGTATATCAGAGGGTATTTTATTATAATTTCCATAAGAATTGTTGTAGGAATTACCATAATCATTAGAGGAATTACTAGGAAACGACCTAGGGTTGAAATTACCTCTATATGCGTTATTACCAAAATTGTTCCTACCAACAAAATTCATGTCCATAGATTCATTATTATTCTCAATCAAAGTGGACAAAGGCATATCATTAGGATCAATAGGAGCACTCTTACTAGCAATCAATTTCATAAGTTCATCCATCTTTCCACTCAAAGTATTAATTTGTTCAATCACATGCACTTTTTTTACTAGTGGAAGATCTTTCGGTATACCATTGAGAGTAATTTGCCATAATATTATCTAGGAGTTTAGTGGCTTCTCCTAATGTAATTTCAATAAAAGTACCTCCCATGGTGGAATCTAAAAGATTTCTAGATGCACAATTCAATTCGACATAAAAAATTTGTATGATCATCCATAAACTTAAACCATGAGTAGGGCAATTTCTTATCATCAATTTCATCCTCTCCAAAGATTGTGCAACATGATCATGATCAAGTTGCTTAAAATTCATTATATCGTTCCTAAGGGAGATGATCTTAGCGGGAGGAAAATACTTGGAAATAAAAGCATCTTTACACTTATTCCATGAATCAATACTATTTTTAGGCAAAGATGAAAAGCAAGTTTTAGCATGATCTCGTAGTGAGAACAGAAATAGCTTCAATTTAACAATATCATTATCCACATATTTTTTCTTTTGCATATCTCACAGCTCAGCGAAAGTATTCAGATAAGATGAGGCATCGTCACTAGGAAGGCTAGAAAATTGATCTTTCATAACAAGATTCAACAAAGCGGCATTAATTTCATAAGATTCCGCACTAGTGGCGGGAGCAATCGGAGTACTAATAAAATCATTATTATTAGTGTTGGAAAAGTCACACATTTGGTATTTTCTTGAGACATCGTGACAAATCAAGCAATCTAGCACACGAGTAACCAAAAAGCAAACGAAAAGGCGAACGAAAGAAGGGCGAATAAAAAGGCAAATCTTTTTGCGTTTTTCTAAAAATGTTTTAGAAGTGGGGGAGAGGAAAATGAGAGGCAAATAGCAAATAATGTCATGCAAGAGATGAGATTTTATGATGGGTACTTGTTAGGCTTGATGTAGAACCTCCCCGGCAACAGCGCCATAAATTCTTCCTGCTACTTCTTGAGTTTGCGTTGGTTTTTCCCTTGAAGAGGAAAGGGTGATGCAGCAAAGTAGAGATAAATATTTCCTTCAGTTTGAGAACCAAGGTATCAATCCAGTAGGAGGTACACGCAAGTCTCAATCCATGCACCTGCACAAACAATCAAAAACTTGCACCCAACGCGATAAAGGGGTTTTCAATCCCTTCACGGTCACTTGCAAGGATGAGATCTGATAGAGATAGATATAAAAGACTACTAAAACATAAAACGAAATAAAAGTAAATAAGTTGCAACAAGGTATTTTTGGGTTTTTGGTTTTATAGATATGAAAATATATGATGGAAAATAGACCCGAGGCCATAGGTTTCACTAGAGGCTTCTCTCTTGAAAGAAAATAATACATTGGGTGAACAAGTTACTATCGAGCAATTGATAGAAAAGTGCAAAGTTATGATGATATCCAAGGCAACGATTATGAGTATAGGCATCACGACCGTGTCAAGTAGACCAAAACGATTATGCATCTACTACTATTACTCCACACATCAACCGCTATCCAACATGCATCTAGAGTATTAAGTTCATAAGAACGGAGTAACACCTTAAGTAAGATGACATGATGTAGAGGGATTGATGTCGCTTAAAGCTACGTCGGTATTTCCCCAAAGAGGAAGGGATGATGCAGAACAATGGCGGTAGGTATTTCCCTCAGATGTGAAACCAAGGTTATCGAACAGTAGGAAAACCAAGCAACACAACGTAAGCAACACCTGTAGACAAATAACAACTTCTCGCACCCCGACGTGTTAAAGGGGTTGTCAATCCCTTCCGGGGTACGACGCCTCAAGATAGGCAAACAGACGTGAGGTAAATTTGTAGTAGATTGATAGATCGAATGCCAAATAAAATAAATAAGAATAAATTGCAGCAAGGTATATTTGGGTTTTTGGTTTAGTAGATCTGAAAATAAAAGCAAAGGAAAAGTAGACCGCGAAGGCAAATAATATGAGAAAGAGACCTGGGGGCCGCAGGTTTCACTAGTGGCTTTTCTCGAGAAAAATAGTAAATGGTGGGTGAACAAATTATTGTTGGGCAATTGATAGAACTTCAAATACTCATGATGATATCTAGGAAATGCTCATTACATAGGCATCATGTCTAAGATTAGTAGACCGACTCCTGCCTGCATATACTACTATTACTCCACACATCGACCGCTATCCACCATGGAGAAACGGAGTAATGGAATAAGAACGATGACATGATGTAGACAAGATCTATCTATGTAGAGATAGACCCCATCGCTTTATCCTTAGTAGCAATGATACATACGCGTCAGTTCCCCTTCTGTGACTAGGATCAAGCACCGTAAGATCAAACCCACTACAAAGCACCTCTTCCCATTGCAAGATAAATTGATCAAGTTGGCCAAACAAAACCCAAATATCAAAGAAGAAATATGAGGGTATAAGCAATCATGCATAAAAGATATCAAAGAAACTCAAATACTTTCATGGATATAAAAAGAGATAGATCTGATCATAAACTCAAAGTTCATCGGACCCCGACAAACACACCGCAAAAGAGTTACATCATATGGATCTCCAAGAGACCATTGCATTGAGAATCAAGAGAGAGAGAGAGAGGAAGCCATCTAGCTACTAACGACAGACCCGGAGGTCTACAAAGAACTACTCACGCATCATCGGAGAGGCACTAATGGAGGTGCTGAACCCCATCTGAGATGGTGTATAGATTGGATCTGGTGGTTCTGGACTCTGCAGCGGCTGGATCAATATTTCGTTGACTCCCCTATGGTTTTGGGAATATTGGGGTATTTATAGAGCAAAGAGGCGGTCCGGGGGGCACCCGAGGTGGGCACAACCCACCACGGCGCGCCTGGGCCTCCTGGCGCCCTGGTGGGTTGTGGAAAGTGCTAGTTATCACCTAGAGGGGGGTGAATAGGCGATTTTTACGAAAGTCTTCAAACACAAGATCTTTGAAGACAAACCGTAGAAATGAACCTATTAATATGCAACGGAAGGTAGACTACGCTAGACAAGCCATAGACAAGTAAGCAACGAAGTGAAAGCACGAAAACTATCAGCAGCTAGGTAGTATGGATCAGGATGGAAGATAATATGAAGCCAAACAGTTAATAGTATTCACTTAGTGAAGTCAATCAGATCAGACAGGCAAGCAATGACTTCACGAAGACAAACTGTAAAGTAAAGGGAAGTGAAGGATATAACCAGTTGCTCGGTGAAGACAAGGATTTGGTAGACCAGTTCCAGTTGCTGTGACAACTGTGTGTCTGGTTAGGGAGGCTGAGATTTAACTCAGAAGACCGCGTCTTCACCTTATTCCCCTTGAGCTAAGGACACCCAGTCCTCGCCCAATCACTCTGGTAAGTCTTCAAGGTAGACTTCCAAACCTTCATAGACTTCGTTCACTGGCAATCCATAATGGCTCTTGGATGCTCAGAACATGACGTCTAACCGGCTGGAAGATTCACAGTCCTCAAGTGTAACAAGTCTTCAGGTCACGCAGACAGAAAGACTTCAGTGATGCCTAACACTCTTTGGCTCTGGGTGTTTTGGGCTTTGTCCTCGCAAGGATCTCTCTCTCAAATGCTTCGGAGGTGGGTTGCTCTCAAACGACAAAAGCCGTGCACTAACTCTGAGCAGCTACCAATTTATGGTGTAGGGGGTGGGCTATTTATATCCAGAGGCAACCCGACCTGATTTGTCCAAAATGACCCTGGGTCGCTAAGGAACCAACATGTGTCCAACGGTTGGATTTCAAACACACGCGACAGCTTGACTTGGGCTACAAGTAAAGCTGACTCATCGGTCCCTGGATAAGATTTGCTCTCATTGTCTTTGCTCGAAGATATAGAATTTGGTTGAGCATCACTTCAGTCACTCTGACTTTGTTCACTTGGATCCCACTTGATAGTACGGTGGTTCCTATGACTCAACAAAGAAGAAAATGAAGCTACGAAACAACTATGTCTTCGCACTACATAGTGTTCATATGAATGTCTTCTCATGTCATACTCTTCATCGTGAATGTCTTCATGTACCACAATTGTCTTCAATGTCTTCACACATTTTTAGGGGTCATCTCTGGTAGGTAAACCGAATCAATAAGGGACTACTACCTGTGTTATCCTGCAATTCTCACAAACACATTAGTCCCTCAACCAAGTTTGTCGGCAATACTCCAAAACCAACTAGGCGTGGCACTAGATGCACTTACAGTTGTGCTCTCCTCGAGGCACCCCCAGGCGCAGCCAGGGCCCATTATGTTCTTTCTGTCCATAAAAAATCTCCGTAAAGTTTTGTTGCGTTTGGACTCCGTTTCATATTGATTTTCCGTGATGTAAAAACATGGAAAAAACAACAACTGGCACTTGGCACTATGTCAATAGGTTAGTACCAAAAAATGATATAAAATGATTATAAAACATCCAAGATTGATAATATAACAGCATGGAACAATCAAAAATTATAGATATGTTGGATACGTATCAACATCCCCAAGCTTAACTCCTACTCGTCCTTGAGTAGGGAAGTGATAAAACAGAATAGTTGATGTGAAATGCTGCCAAACATGTCATATCATATTTTTTCTTTATAGCATGGACATTTGGACTTTTATATTGTTCAAAGCAATAGTCTAGTTTTGACATGATAACTTAAATACTCAAGCATACCAACAAGCAACCATGTCTTTCAAAATATCAACGCTAAAATAAGTTATCCCTTGCCCATCATGCTCAACCATTGATCCATTCATGAAACACACTCGCATATTAGCTACACCCAATACTCAAGTACGATCATATTGCCTCCTAGTTGGTGCTTTTATAAGAGAAGATGGAGACTCAAATTCAAAAATAAAAATTGCATGAAGTAAAAGAAAGGCCCTTGGCAAAGGGAAGTAGGGATTTGTAGAGCTGCCAGAGCTCAAAGCGAAAAACTTAGAGATAAAAACATTTTGGGAGGTGTATCCATCCCACCAATGAAAACGACTTAGAGTTCCCAATACTTTCCATGCTTAGATATATCATAGGCGGCTCCCAAACAGAAAATAAAGTTTATCCCTTTTTCCACCATACTTTCACTTTCCATGGCTAGCCGTATCCACGGTTGCCCTCCATACCAACACTTTCCAAGGAATTTATTATTTCACAACATAAAGTAAATTCATTTTTTCATTTTGGGACTGGGTATCCCTAATACCTTTGCCTTACTCTTGTGCAATGACAAGTGAATAAACACTCATCTTGAGAATAACACATCTCGCATGGAAAATATTAACCACCCCTCACCGCTCCGCGAGCGAAACAAACGCACATAAGTGAAGTTTATTTTGAAAATTAGAGATGGCACATGCAAATTTTCTTAGAACGGCAAGAGAATACCGCATATAGGTTGATATAGTGGACTCATGTGGCAAAGCTGGGTTAATGGTTTTTGGATGCACAAGTAGAGATCATACTTAGTGCAAAATGAAGGCTAGCAAAAGATTGAGAAGCGAACAACCAAGAAACGAATAATCTCATAAGCGAGTATTAATCATAATTAACACTGAATAATGCACCACAAGTAGGATATAATTTCATTGCATGACTATTAACTTTCGTGCTTGCATAGGGAATCACAAACCTTAACACCAATATTCTTACTAAAGCATAGTTACTTATCAAGATGACTCACATATCACATCATCATATCTCAAAACTATTACTAAGAATCAAGTTTATTTTGTCCAGTGATCTTCATGAAAGTTTTTATTATATCCTTCTTCGATATCTATCACTTTGGGACTAATTTTCATGTGTTGCTTTTCATAAGCTCAAACAAATATAAGTGAAGATCATGAGCATAATATTTCTTTCTCTCAAATTAATTTAAGTGATGCAAGAGAGAATTTCTTGAAAATTTTACTAACTCTCAAATAAATATAAGTGAATCAAGAGAGCATTTGTTCAAAAATACTAAGCACACTGTGCTCAAAAAGATATAAGTGAAGCACTAGAGCAAGTCCATAGCTCATAAAAATTTAAGTGAAGCATAGAGAGCAATTCTAACAAGTCATGACATAATTTTGGCTCTCTCAAATATGTGTGTCCAGCAAGAGATCAAGACTTAAAACAAAAAATAAAACAAGCAAAGACTCATATCATACAAGACACTCCAAGCAAAACACATAGTATGTGACGAATAAAAATATAGCTTCGAGTAAAATACCGATGGTCGTTAGAAGAATGAGAGGGTGCCACTCGGGGGCATCCCCAAGCTTAGTTGGTTGATCATTTTTGGATAATAGCTTGGGATGCCGGGGCATCCCCAAGCTTAGGCTCTTCTACTCCTTATTCCTTCATCCAACGTAAGATAACCAAAAACTTGAAAACTTCAATCACACAAAACTCAACAAAACCTTAGTGAGATTCGTTAGTATAAGAAAATAAATCACTACTATAAGTGCTATATAAAACCAATTCATATTTTGTTCTTCCATTATATATACTGTATTCCAACTTTTCTATGGCAAAAACTCATCAAAGAAAACAATAGAGGCATCAAAATAAGCACACAACGCAAAGAAAACAGAATCTGTCAAAACAGAACAGTCTGCAGCAATCTAACTATTTGGAATACTTCTGTAAGTACAAAAATTCTGAAAAATTAGGAAGGCCTGAGAAATTTGTATATTGACCTACTGGAAGTGCAATGGGTATTTTATCGCTCTCTGGTTAAAAATGAGAATTATTTTCGTGAGCGCAAATGTTTCTGTTTTTTCAGCAAGATCAAACAACTATCACCCAAGAAGATCCTAAAGGCTTTACTTGGCACAAAACTAATTAAAACATAAAAACACAATAATAACAGTAGCATAATTGTGATAACACTCAAAAATAGGAAGAAAAAGGAAAAAATAAATTTTATTCATTGGGTTGCCTCCCAACAAGCGCCATAGTTTTACGCCATTAGCTAGGCATAAAGCAAGGATCTAAGTTTTGTCATCATTCTTCTTAACCTTCTTAGAGGTGTTTTCATCATGGGGCTTTGTAAACACAACATAAAACATATTATCCATAAAGACCTTAGCATTCCTAAGTTGGTGTTCATCATAACCTTTTTGATTCCCCGCAACAATCCAAGAGTAATGTTGATTAACATTATTGAAAACCTGTTGGATTATATCTAGAACGAGGACTTCCTTTTTAAGATTCTCATCAAAGATTTTATTATCCCCAAGAAAATGTCTTAAAGAATAGTCACTATTGTAAAGAATTTCATCTATCACAGGTTTTTCACGCTTGATACCATAAAAATCAAATATTTCTCTAGCTTCCCGTATTATGTAATCAAACTCATTCATAAGGACAAGGGTGACCAACTTTTTAGCCATAGGAATCTTTATACCAGGAAGCTCAAAAAACAATCTTTGCAAAGTAGGATGGGTACGAATAAATTTACTTTCAAGTTTTAGAACTAGTGCTAAAATATCATCTGCATAAGATCTAGTAGTTTTAAGTATATGAACATCATCTAGACTTAGATTCCCAACACAATTGAAAAATTCTTGGATACGTTCCTTTCCCATAATGTGCCCTTGCCCCAAGATAAAAGTTTTAGCATCCAGATTTCCCGTATGTCTAATCTTAGGAGTTAGGCCATCATCTGTTGGTGCCATACTGAAATCACTCATGATTGCAAGCAAATGATAGATCTGCCAAGAAAACAACAAACGGAAAAGAGGGGCGAATAAAACGGCAAAGTGGGGGAGAGGAAAATGAGAGGAAAATGGCAAATAATGTAAATTGCGAGGAGATGAGATTTGTGATTAGGAACCTGGTATATGTTGAAGATCCTCCTCCGCAACGACGCCAGCAATTCCTTTTGATATCACTTGAAGCTACGTCGGTATTTATCCAAAGAGGAAGGGATGATGCAACACATCGGAGGTAGGTATTTCCCTCACATGTGAAACCAAGGTTATCGAACCAGTAGGAGAACCAAGCAACTCAACATAAACAACAATTGCACACAAATAACAACTTCTCGCAACCCGACAAGTTAAAGGGGTTGTCAATCCCTTGTGGGGTACGGTGCCTCAAGATAGGCAAACGGACATGAGGTAAATTTGTAGTAGATTGATAGATCGAACGCCAAATAAAATAAATAAGCATACATTGCAGCAAGGTATTTTTGGATTTTTGGTTTAGTAGATCTGAAAATAAAAGCAAAGGAAAAGTAAATCACAAAGGCAAATAATATGAGACAGAGACCCATGGGCCGTAGGTTTCACTAGTGGCTTCTCTCGAGAAAAATAGCAAACAGTGGGTGAACAAATTACCGTTGGGCAATTGATAGAACTTCAAATACTCATGACGATATCTAGTCAATGATCATTACATAGGCACCACATCCAAGATTAGTAGACCGACTCCTACCTGCATCTACTACTATTACTCCACACATCGACCGCTATCCAGCATGCATCTAGTGTATTAAGTTCATGGAGAAGCGGAGTAATGCAATAAGAACGACGACATGATGTAGACAAGATCTATCTACGTAGAGATAGACCCCATTGTTTTATCCTTAGTAGCAACGATACATACATGTTGGTTCCCCTTCTGTCACTGGGATCAAGCATCGTAAGGTCGAACCCATGCTACCTCTTGAGCACTTCGTTGGTTTTCCCTTGAAGAGGAAAGGGTGATGCAGCAAAGTAGCGTAAGTATTTCCCTCAGTTTTTGAGAACCAAGGTATCAATCCAGTAGTAGGCCGCACGCAAGTCCTTCGTACCTACACAAACAAATAAGAACCTCGCAACCAACGCGATAAACGGGTTGTCAATCCCTTCACGGTCACTTACGAGAGTGAGATCTGATAAGATAATATTTTTTGTATTTTTATGATGAAGATTGAAAGTAAAGATTGCAAAATTAAAGGTAATAGAAATAGCTTGTTGATGGAAGATTAATATAATGGAGAATAGACCCGGGGGCCATAGGTTTCACTAGTTGCTTCTCTCAAGATAGCATAAATATTACGGTGGGTGAACAAATTACTGTCGAGCAATTGATAGAAAAGCGAATAATTATGAGAATATCTAGGCATGATCATGTATATAGGCATCATGTCCGTGACAAGTAGACCGAGTCCTGCCTGCATCTACTACTATTACTCCACACATCGACCGCTATCCAACATGCATCTAGAGTATTAAGTTCATAAGAACAGAGTAACTCATTAGGTAAGATGACATGATGTAGAGGGATAAACTCAAGCAATATGATATAAACCCCATATTTTTATCCTCGATGGCAACAATACAATACGTATCGTTTCCCTTTCTGTCACTGGGATCGAGCACCGCAAGATTGAACCCAAAGCTAAGCACTTGTCCCATTGCAAGAAAGATCAATCTAGTAGGCCAAACCAAACTGATAATTCGAAGAGACTTGCAAAGATAACCAATCATACATAAAAGATTTCAGAGAAGAATCAAATATTGTTCATAGATAGACTTGATCATAAACCCACAATTCATCGGATCTCGACAAACACACCGCAAAAAGAGTTACATCAAATAGATCTCCAAGAAGATCGAGGAGAACTTTGTATTGAGATTCAAAGAGAGAGAGAAGAAGCCATCTAGCTAATAACTATGGACCCGAAGGTCTGAAGTAAACTACTCACACATCACCGGAGAGGCCATGGAGTTGATGTAGAGGCCCTCCATGATCGATGCCCCCTCCGGCGGAGCTCCGGAAAAGGCCCCAAGATGGGATCTCTTGGGTACAGAAGGTTGCGGCAGTGGAAATAGGGTTTCGTGGTGCTCCTGGTTGTTTTCAGGGTATATGAGTATATATAGGAGGAAGAAGTAGGTCGGTTGAGCCACGAGGGGGAGGGCGCGCCCAGGGGGTTAGGCGCGCCCCTACCTCGTGGACTCCTCGTTTGTTTCTTGACGTCCACTCCAAGTCCTCTGGATCACGTTTATTCCAAAAATAACTCTCCCGAAGGTTTCATTCCGTTTGGATTCCGTTTGATATTCCTTTTCTATGAAACGCTGAAATAGGCAAAAAACAACAATTTGCACTGGGCCTTGGGTTAGTAGGTTAGTCCCAAAAATAATATAAAAGTGTAAAATAAAGCCCATTAACATCCAAATCAGATAATATAATAACATGGAACAATCAAAAATTATAGATACGTTGGAGACGTATCAAGCATCCCCAAGCTTAATTCCTGCTCGTCCTCGAGTAGGTAAATGATAAAAAACAGAATTTTTGATGTGGAATGCTACCTAACATAATTCTCAATGTAATTCTCTTTATTTTGGCATGAATATTCAGATCCGAGAGATTCAAGACAAAAGTCTAATATTGACATAGAAATAATAATACTTCAAGCATACTAACTAAGCAATCATGTCTTCTCGAAATAACATGACCAAAGAAAGTCATCCCTACAAAATCATATAGTCTGGCTATGCTCTATCTTCACCACACGAAGTATTTAAATCATGCACAACCCTGATAACAAGCCAAGCAATTGTTTCATACTTCTGATGTCCTCAAACTTTTTCAATCATCACGCAATACATGAGTGTGAGCCATGGACATAGAATTATATGTGGAATAGAATGGTGGTTGTGGAGAAGACAAAAAGGAGAAGATAGCCTCACATCGACTAGGCGTATCAATGGGCTATGGAGATGCCCATCAATAGATATCAATGCGAGTGAGTAGGGATTGCCATGCAATGGATGCACTAGAACTATAAGTGTATGAAAGCTCAAAAAGAAACTAAGTGGGTGTGCATCCAACTTGCTTGCTCACAAAGACCTAGGGCATTTGAGGAAGCCCATCATTGGAATATACAAGCCAAGTTCTATAATGTAAAATTCCCACTAGTATATGAAAGTGATAACATATGAGACTCTCTATCATGAAGATCATGGTGCTAATTTGAAGCACAAGTGTGGAGAAAGGATAGTAACATTGTCCCTTCTCTCTTTTTCTCTCATTTTTATTTGGGCCTTCTTTTCTCCCTTTTTATGGCCTATTTTTTTATTTATTTTTATTTGTCGTCCGGAGTCTCATCCCGACTTGTGGGGGAATCATAGTCTCCATCATCCTTTCCTCACATGGGACAATGCTCTAATGATGATAATCACACTTTTATTTATTTACAACTCAAGAATTACAATTCGATACTTAGAACAAAATATGACTCTATGTGAATGCCTTCGGAGGTGTACCGGGATTGCGATGAATCAAGAGTGACATGTATGAAAATTTAAGCATGGTGGCTTTGCCACAAATATGATGTCAACTACATGATCATGAAAGGCAATATGACAATGATGATGCGTGTCATAATAAATGGAACGGTGGAAAGTTGCATGGCAATATATCTCGGAATGGCTATGGAAATGCCATAATAGGTAGGTATGGTGGCTGTTTTGAGGAATGTATATGGTGGGATTAATGGTACCGGCGAAAGTTGCGCAGTACTAGAGAGGCTAGCAATGGTGGAAGGTTGAGAGTGTGTATAATCCATGGACTCAACATTAGTCATAAAGAACTCATATACTTATTGCAAAAATTTATTAGTTATCGAAACAAAGTACCACGTGCATGCTCCTAGGGGGGTAGATTGGTAGGAAAACACCATCGCTCGTCCCCGACCGCCACTTATAAGGAAGACAATCAATAAATAAATCATGCTCTGACTTCATCACATAACGGTTCACCATATGTGCATGCTACAGGAATCACAAACTTTAGAACAAGTATTTCTCAAATTCACAACTACTCAACTAGCATGACTCTAATATCACCATCTCCATATCGCAAGACAATCATCAGGTATCAAACTTCTCATAGTATTCAATGCACTTTTTATGATAGTTTTTATTATACCTATCTTGGATGCCTATCATATTAGGACTAAATTCATAACCAAAGCAAATTACCATGCTGTTCTAAAGGACTCCCAAAATAATATAAGTGAAGCATGAGAGATCAATAATTTCTATAAAATAAAACCACCGCCGTGCTCTAAAAGATATAAGCGAAGCGCTAGAGCAAAATTATCTAGCTCAAAAGATATAAGTGAAGCACATAGAGTATTCTAATAAATTCCAATTCATGTGTGTCTCTCCCAAAAGGTGCGTACATCAAGTATTATTGTGTTAAACTAAAAAGCAAAGACTCAAATCATACAAGATGCTCCAAGCAAAACACATATCATGTGGTGAATAAAAATATAGCTCCAAGTAAAGTTACCGATGGACGACGACGAAAGAGGGGATGGCTTCCGGGGCATCCCCAAGCTTAGGCTTTAGGTTGTCCTTGGATTTTACCTTGGGGTGCCTTGGGCATCCCCAAGCTTAGGCTTTTGCCACTCCTTGTTCCATAATCCATCAAATCTTTACCCAAAACTTGAAAACTTCACAACACAAAACTTAAAAGAGAATCTCGTGAGCTCCGTTAGTAAAAGAAAACAAACCACCACTTCAAGGAACTGTAATGAACTCATTATTTATTTATATTGGTTTTAAACCTAATGTATTCCAACTTCTCTATGGTTCAAAAACTCTATTACTAACCATAGATTCATCAAAATAAGCAAACAACACACGAAAAACAGAATCTGTATAAAACAGAACAGTCTGTAGTAATCTGTAGGTTTTGAATACTTCTGGAACCCCAAAAATTCTAAAATAAATTTATGGACGTGAGGAATTTATCTATTAATCATCTGAAAAAAGAATTAACTAAATATCACTCTCCAGTAAAAAATGGCAGCAAATCTCGTAAGCTCTAAAGTTTCTGTTTTTTACAGCAAGATCGCAAAGACTTTCCCCAAGTCTTCCCAAAGGTTCTACTTGGCACAAACACTAATTAAAAACATAAAACCACATCTAAACGGAGGCTATATGAATTATTTATTGAATAACAGAAAGGAAAAATATTGGGTTGTCTCCCAACAAGCACTTTTCTTTAAAGCCTTTAAGCTAGGCAAGAGATTTCAACGATGCTCACATGAAAGACAAGAAGTGAAGCACAAAGAGAGCATCATAAAACACGTGACAAACACATCTAAGTCTAACATACTTCCTATGCATAGGCATCTTGTAGGCAAACAAATTATCAAGGAAAGCAAAAACTAGCATATGCAAGGAAGCGGAAAGAAACAATAGCAATCTCAACATAACGAGAGGTAATTTAGTAACATGAAAATTTCTACAACCATATTTTCCTCTCTCATAATAATTACATGTAGGATCATAAGAAAATTCAATAATATAGCTATCCTAAAACATATTCTTAACACGATCCACATGTATGCAAAGTTGACACTCTTCCAAAATAGTGGGATTAACATTAACTAAAGTCATGACCTCTCCAAACCCACTTTCAATAATATTGCAAACACTATTATCAATCTCATATTCATCATGGGGCTTAAAAAAATTTCAAGATCAAAAGAAGAATCACCCCAATAATGATCATTGCAACAAATGGTAGTCATAGCAAAGCTAGCATCCCCAAGCTTGAGGTTTTGCATATCATTAACACAATTGACATTAAGATAATTTATAATAACATCATTGCAATCATGTTTTTTATCGAAGGAACTATCAAGTATGGGTGCAATATCAACGATCTCATGTTTAACATAAGGAACTATAGCAAATTCATCTTCATAAATATTGGCATCATGGCCACAAGAATATCAAGCATCATGTTCATCAAGGGATATTTCAATCAAATCATCAGAATCATAATTATCTATAGATTCATGTGTATCATTATTTTCTTTCGAAGCAACGGTCATTCTTTCAATAAATTCTTTGACATAGACATTATGAGCATAGTTTTCATAGCAATATTCAAGTATGTCAAATTTTTCAGATTTGTAGAGAGTAACATCATACTTTTCAATCAAAGAAGCAACTTCATAAGCACCCTTAAAAGCAACAAATTCTTCAATTTGTTCGATGTTGTAGTAACTATAAACACCCTTTGCATAAGAAGATAAGATTTCATTATCATTAAACTCACATCGGTAGGGGAGGTGTTTTTAGGGTTCTTAGAGAAACAAGTAAGATCACAAATTTCACAAAGATTCCAAGCATAACATAGCAATCTATTTATTTGATCCCATAAGAGTATCCCTTTTTCAGAAAAACGGTGACGCACAAAATGAGCATGCTCATCTAAAGATTTCCCATCAACTAGGCTAGTTGGGGTTTCAGCACAAGCGCATAAGGATCAGAGATGATCCAAGTATAAAACTTTAAGTGGATCCATATCAATAGATTTTTAGCAAGAAAATATGCAAGCAAATAGAAGGCACATGGAAACACAAGGAAAGATACATATGGGAAGAAGGTGGACGGAAAAAAGGGTCAATAAAACGGCAAGGGTGAAGTGGGGGAGAGGAAAATGAGAGGAAAATGGCCAATAATGTAATGCAAGGGATAAGAGTTTGTGATGGGTACTTGGTATGTCTTGACTTGTGCGTAGACTCCCCGGCAACGGCGCCAGAAATCCTTCTTGCTACCTCTTGAGCACTGCGTTGGTTTTCCCTTGAAGAGGAAAGGGTGATGCAGCAAAGTAGCGTAAGTATTTCCCTCAGTTTTTGAGAACCAAGGTATCAATCCATTAGGAGGCCACACGCAAGTCCCTCGTACCTACACAAACAAATAAGAACCTTGCAAGCAACACGATAAAGGGGTTGTCAATCCCTTCACGGCACTTACGAGAGTGAGATCTAATAGATATGATAAGATAATATTTTTGGTATTTTTATGATAAAGATTGAAAGTAAAGATTGCAAAATAAAAGGTAATAGAAATAGCTTGTTGATGGAAGATTAATATAATAGAGAATAGACCCGGGGGCCATAGGTTTCACTAGTGGCTTCTCTCAGGATAGCATAAGTATTACGGTGGGTGAACAAATTACTGTCGAGCAATTGATAGAAAAGCGAATAATCATGAGAATATCTAGGCATGATCATGTATATAGGCATCACTTCCGTGACAAGTAGACCGACTCCTGCCTGCATCTACTACTATTACTCCACACATCGACCGCTATCCAGCAGGCATCTAGAGTATTAAGTTCATAAGAATAGAGTAACAATTAGGTAAGATGACATGATGTAGAGGGATAAACTCAAGCAATATGATATAAACCCCATCTTTTTATGCTCGATGGAAACAATACAATACGTGTCGTTTCCCTTTCTGTTACTGGGATCGAGCACCGCAAGATTGAACCCAAAGCTAAGCACTTCTCCCATTGCAAGAAAGATCAATCTAGTAGGCCAAACCAAACTTATAATTCGAAGAGACTTGCAAAGATAGCCAATTATACATAAAAGATTTCAGAGAAGAATCAAATATTGTTCATAGATATACTTGATCATAAACCCAGAATTCATCGGATCTCAACAAACACACCACAAAAAGAGTTACATCGAATAGATCTCCAAGAAGATCGAGGAGAACTTTGTGTTGAGATTCAAAGAGAGAGAGAGAGAGAGAAGAAGCCATCTAGCTAATAACTATGGACCCGAAGGTATGAAGTAAACTACTCACACGTCACTGGAGAGGCCATGGAGTTGATGTAGAGGCCCTTCGTGATCAATGCCCCTTCTGGCGGAGCTCCGGAAAAGGCCCCAAGATGGGATCTCTTGGGTACAGAAGGTTGCGACAGTGGAAATAGGGTTTCGTGGTGCTCCTGGTTCTTTTCAGGGTATATGAGTATATATAGGAGGAAGAAGTAGGTCGGTTGAGCCACGAGGGGCCCACGAGGGGGGAGGGCGCGCCCCTACCTCGTGGACTCCTCATTTGTTTCTTGACGTCCACTCCAAGTCCTCTGGATCACGTTTGTTCCAAAAATAACTCTCCCAAAGGTTTCATTCCGTCTGGATTCCGTTTGATATTCCTTTTCTGCGAAACACTAAAATAGGCAAAAAAACAGCAATTTGCACTGGGCCTTGGGTTAGTAGGTTAGTCCCAAAAATAATGTATAAGTGTAAAATAAAGCCCATTAACATCCAAAACAGATAATATAATAGGATGGAACAATCAAAAATTATAGATACGTTGGAGACGTATCAACCCACTACAAAGCACCTCTTCCCATTGCAAGTTAAATAGATCAAGTTGGCCAAACAAAACCCAAATATCAGAGAAGAAATACGAGGCTATAAGCAATCATGCATAAAAGAGATCAAAGAAGCTCAAATACTTTCATGGATACAAAAAGAGATAGATCTGATCATAAACTCAAAGTTCATCGGATCCCAACAAACACACCGCAAAAGAGTTACATCATATGGATCTCCAAGAGATAGAGAGAGAGGAAGCCATCTAGATACTAACTACGGACCTGACGGTCTACAAAGAACTACTCACGCATCATCGAAGAGGCACCAATGGAGGTGGTGAACCCCACACGAGATGGTGTCTAGATTGGATCTGGTGGTTCTGGACTCTGCGACGGTTGGATCAATATTTCGTCGACTCCCGTAGGGTTTTGGTAATATTGGGGTATTTATAGAGCAAAGAGGCAGTCCGGGGGGCACCTGAGGTGGGCAAAACCCACCAGGGCGCGCCTGGGCCTCCTGGCATGCCCTCGTCGGCTGTGCTCCCCTCGGGGCACCCCCTAGGCGCAGCCAGGGCCCATTATGTTCCTTCTGGTCCATAAAAAATCTCCGTAAAGTTTTGTTGCGTTTGGACTCCATTTGGTATTGATTTTCTGCAATGTAAAAAACATGGAAAAAACAGCAACTGGCACTTGGCACTATGTCAATAGGTTATTACCAAAATGATATAGGTTATTAATGCATATAAAACATCCAAAATAGATAATATAATAGCATGGAACAATAAAAAATTATAGATACGTTGGAGACATATCACACTTGGCCTCGGTAATCCGGGCCCCTTCCACCACCTCGACAAGGAACTGCTCCGTGGTCCGATCCTTCCCTTCGCGGGGTCCCGCATCCACCACTGCTGCTTGAACACGCCGAAAATGCGTCTTCACGCATGCGTGTGCTCATTGAGCTCCCCCCAAGAACGTGGACCGCTTCCAGTGAGCCACTTGTGGGACATCTTCTTGCATCCGAGTTATGAGCCCGAAGAAGCCGGTCGACAGCACCTCCGCGGGTCATAGATTGATGCTGAGGTCCTGGAGCACCAGCCTTGCCATACAGAGAAGCTCAACCAGCTTCTTCATCCGATTATTTAGCAGCTCCGGACGCGGCGACGCCTTCGCCGCCTCGTGCACCCCGATTCATTGAAGTGGCAGTCGACGTCTAGCGCGCTCTTGGGATATCCGCGAAGACCTCTGTGGAGCGCCACATCTAGGTGAGCTTGACGAACCCCTTGCTGCCGAACATGCACTGAAGTAAAAACGGCTTACCCGCTGCAATCTGCTCCACTTGCTGGAGCACCTCGCGGTAGGCCCGAGCCTGGGTCTAGAGCTCGGCATGTGCCAGGCGAAGCTTCTTGAGCTCCTCGCTTGTCCTCTCCTCCTTGACCTTAAGGGCATCGCGCATCTCGTACACACCCTTCAGGATCTCCTCCACCTCCAGGACTAGCACCTGGTCTTTGTCCCTAGCCACCTTTTTGGTGGCTAGGTCCTTCTCCGCCTTGGAGGCCATAGCCTTCTGCTACTAGGCCTCCTACCAAGCTTTCAGTAGCTCGGCTTTGAGCCCCTCAAGCTCGGCCAAGGTAGCTATCATAAAATAGTTCGACATTAGCTTCTAATTCAAATAGGCTATCTTCGCTCAAACTAAATTTGATAACATTGCAGACTCATAGCTTACCTTGAGACTGCTCGGTCTGCTTGTTCATCATATTAAGGTCCTCTTCGAACCTCTTGAGCTTCTGGTTCATCTCCACAATCTCCCCAGAGGCGAAGTTCAGAGCCGAGGTTGAAACCTGCAACAAAATAATTTCCACTTAGCCCTTGATCTAGATATCAATACTCCGAACACACATATTTTGATTCCCACCAGAGTCTTGGGGGCTACTTCGTTATCTCCTCATATAACTTTGCTTTGACCCCAAGGCCAGTTTCTCAAAAGTAGCCTTGGGTTAGGGGGATACTAGCTACGCTGTCTAAGTGCTATGCTGTCATATAAGTGAAAACGTCTTCGGACAAATACACAGATTTGTAAATAAATCTAAGCAGGGAGGTTATTCTTAAATACAAATACAAAAAATACCTCAAAGCTTGTGACGAAGCCCTTGAAGTCCTCCCGCATTCTGGCCTCTGAGGTATGAATTACTCCTTCTCTTTTTATCATATATACTCTTGTAGCCCCCATGTCTTGGGTATAGGAAAATATGAGTGTGCTTTAGACTTTGTGGAAATGTAATGAGCGCACTGTAGCCCCCAAGGGCCAACTCAGGAAATGATACTGGGTTGAGTCTTAACATGGCATTGAAAATTGGTACAGTAGCCTTCAAGGGTCGGGTCATTATGAAAATAACAAACCGGTTCTTCAAAAATATCACCTTAGTCACACTTGCAAAAAGAGCGACATGTAGCCCCCAAGGGCCGGCTTATCTCCGTGAGATAGCCAAGTCTTTCCATTGTGTAGTCATGAAAAAAGTGTCTTGCATTAGCCCCCAAGTGTCAAGTAGGGTGCTTGCAGCTGCTTGAGACTTGATTAGATAGCAATTTTTTCCTGTTGTAGCCCCCAAGTGTCGGGTCGTCAACCTGCAGCGGCTTGGGGCTTGTAAATAATTGTGAAAATAAAGTTTATCTGTTGTAATAGGATATGCTTTATCAGGCCAAGGTGAAAGCCGCCAACTTGCAAGAGCAAGTCAAAATAGAGAAGAAACTGCGTGAGAAAGCGGAGTCCTCTTCCTCATTTTTGCAAAAGTTTGTCTTGATTTCTTTGGAGAACTGACACTCCTTGGAGGCCGCACATGAAGAAGAAAAAGCAGTATTGTTGAAGCGTGCTGAAGAGGCTGAAAACCAACTTGAGATGGTGATGCAAGAATTGAATACTCTCAAGCGTCACATCTCCAACATGACCGTGGCCATCTTTGGTAATTATCGCTCTGTCTGTAGTCAAAATCCGGATTGTTTGTTTAGCCGGTTTGTTAATGTGTGCTTGTTACTTGTTCAGGAGGAAGAAATGATAATGCCATCCAGCTTCCTTTGATGAAGTTGAAGGCGATATATATATCTATGTGGAGCAATTATACACAGGTGGTGCATATGCAATAATGGCAGCAAACAAGGCCGCACCACCTCCTCCATGCATTAAGGATATGATGAATGAATTGTCGATAGTTCCCCAAAGGTTTCAGGAGTTAGTGAAACAGCGGCTTGTGCTGGGATCGGCATGGTTCTTGCACGAGCAAAGGATTTTCTTTGAGAGATGAATCCAGCTGATATGGTTGGCAGCTTTCCTCAATTTTAACGTTGATGGCACAAGATTCTCGCCAGAGGATTTTGCACTTTGTGTAAAGGAAATGCAGGCAGCGGTGACACAAATGGTGGAAGAGCTGGACTTGGTTAAATATCAACGCGGCTATTCAGAAGATAACAAGCGTATCAACCCACCCTCCGTTTGTGTTGACACCGCCCCGTTGTAAGCAAACTTCCGCTCCTGACGTCGACATGTCTGCTATAATCACCAATGACTCAATGTTCCAAGCTTTGTCCACTATCCAGTGGACGCCAAGGGACCTCCAGACCGAGCAGGATGAGCTGGCGCAGGCTGACCCGACGGTGACTGATGCAAAAGGCCAACACGGAGACGCCAACCCGGAGACCTCGTAGGCGGATCTTAAGAGAGTAGCCAACTTGAAAACTTTGTCCGATATTCAGCCCAGCTGGTGCTTGTAATAGGGTAGTAAAAAATTCTTGCTTTATGTGTGGTGCCATCGTGCACTTGAGACTCTGGAGATATTTTTCAGAAAATATTGAGTCGGTGTAGTGTTTTCTAACCCTCTGATTCTCCTTAATACTTGTAGTATGTTTCTGCTTGTAGCAATGAGTCGTTGTTGAAATGATAGGCCCGGTCATATATTCATGACTTGAAGACTCTTGGTCGTCATTAGAATCTTTGATCAAGATAATCTAATGTGATGTTTGACCCGGTGATTCTTGATCAATATAAGATCAATCTTGATCAACATAATCTGGTGTGTTCAATGATCCGATGACTCAGGGTCGATATAATAACTGATCAAGCAACAAAAAATCATGTAAAACTGAATAAAATTCAAAGACATAGATAAATAACGATAAGTGTTAAGCCGGCTTTCGAGGCACGACAAAAGATCGACTTTCGAGGCTCGAGTCATGCTTCAATGAAGCTGGCGTGATAGCCCATGGTTTATCCTAGCTTTCCGTAAGCCGGCTCTCACGTGACTTAAGCCGGCGTTTAACCTTGACAAGTTTGGGGTCATCATAGATTGACTGTCAAAAGTACGCCGGGTCACCTTGGCGGAGTAGCAGCGAGCAGACATGAAGGTTTACCCAAAATTCATAATGGCATATACCGGGTCAAGAGGGATGTCAATAGCTAAACTCGATGAGTTGGAAGCCCCCAAGTGACCTATGATAAAAAAGACTCATGCACAATATATGAGACGAAATGATAGAGGCCCAGAGTTTCGAGGATGCTGGCTTTATTATAATGATCATAAAAGTATATACAAAGGTATTTTACAATAAGTTGGAGCTAGTGGCTCTAAGTATAATAAGGCCGAAGATGAACAATATTCCAAGGCCCGTTGGTCTCTTCTTTAGTGGTATGTGACTTATTGTGTTCACGAATGTCGATCAGGTAATATGACCCGCTATTAAGGTTCTTGCTGACGAGAAAGGGTCCTTCCCATGGAGGTAAGAGCTTATGCATACCTATCTGTTCTTGTATCAGACGGAGTACTAAGACACCCTCCTGGAAAGTATGGCTGCGAACCCGATGGCATTGATAGCGATGTAGGTCTTGCTAATAAATTGCAGATAGTGATGCATCGAAGTCACGTTCTTCCTCCAAGGCATCCAAAGAATCCTGACAAGCCCGTTCATTATCTGCTTCGACATAGGCGGCAAGTCTTGGAGAACCATGAAGGATGTCGCTGGGTAACACAACTTCTGCACCATAGACCATGAAGAAAGGTGTAAAGCCCGTTGATATATTCGGGGTGGTCCGTATGCTCCAAAGGGTTGAGGGGAGCTCCTCAACCCAACAACCCGGAGTGTGCTCGAGAGGAACCATGAGTCTTGGCTTGATACCTCATAAAATCTCCTGGTTAGCACATTCTGCTTGACCATTGGACTAAGGATGTGCTACTGATGCTACATCAACCTGGATATGCTCCCTTTGATAGAATTGCTTCATTAGTGATGATGCTATGTGGATAACCAAAGCGAAAAAAACATTTTCAAGAATTTGACTGATGTGGCTGCATCACAATTGTTGATCGACTCTGCTTCGACCCACTTGGTGAATTTATCAACAACAACCAAAAGGTGAGTCTTCTTGTCCTTGGATGGTTTTAATGGACCAACCATATCACGCTCCCATATAGCGAATGACCAAGTGATGAGAATCATCTAGAGTTCTTGAGCCGATACATGAGCCTGACGTGCAAACTTCTGGCATCCATCACACTTGGGCACGATATCCTCAACATCTGCATGAGTCGTGAGACAATAGAAACCGTGTTGAAAAGCCTTTGCTACCAGGGATCTTGAGTTGGCGTGATGACCATAATCACCAGAGTGAATCTCATTGAGGATCTCTCGACCCTTGTCGGGGGAAACACATCATTGGAGAACACCGGTGATGCTTCTTCTGTGGAACTCTCCATTGAAAATAGTCATAGACTTGGAGCGTCGGACGATGTGACAAGCAATGAGTTCATCCTCAGAGAGCTTGCCTCGAGGTAAATAGCTAGATAAGGAATCGTCCAATCTGGGATAGCACGTAGAGCAGCCACCAACTGTGCCTCCGGGTCGGGTATAACAAGATCTTCCTATGACAGCAGCTTGGCAGAAGGATTATGGTGAACATCAAGGAACATATTGGGAGGGACTGGCTATGCTGAGAACCGAGTCATGACAATGCATCAGCCGCCTATGTATGTGATCAAACTGATAACCTTTAAAATGTCCTGCGATATTGGTCACCGCTTGCCGATAAGCCGCCGTGAGGGGGTCCTTCAAATCCCACTTTCCAGAAACCCGCTGAGCAACCAAATCAGTGTCGCCCAGGCATCTGACCTAGTTGAGGTTCATATCCTTAGCCATATAGAGGCCATGGAGGAGGGCCTCATACTCAGCTGCATTGTTAGTAGAGGGAAACATGATCCTTAGAACATAAAAAAATTGTCACCTCATGGGGAAGCTATTATGACTTCAGCCCCTGAGCCTTCCAATTGTCTGGAACCATCAAAGTGGATCGTCTGTGTTGTCTGGATTTCACTTAGGAACTTGAAGTTCAGTCCAATCACTATGAAATCCAAAAATGCCCGAGATTTGATAGGCGTCCGAGGCACATATTTTAGATGATGCGGCCCAAGCTCGATCACCCACTTTGCAACCCGGCCCTAGCCTCCCTGTTCTGTATAATGTCTCCAAGAGGGGCTGGGCTGACCATGGTGATAGGATGTTCCTGGAAGTAATGCTTCAGCTTGCAACTAGCCATCAAAACACAAAAAACAAGCTTTTGCAAATGTGGATATCTCTGCTTGGACTCGGTCAAAACCTCGCTGACATAATGGACTGGCCTTTCGACTGGATATTCCTTTCCTGCCTCCTTGCACTCTACGACGACTGCTATGCTCACTGCTTTGTTATTAGCAACAATGTACATGAGCATAACTCTTTGTCAATAGGAGTAGCAAGAGCGGGTGACTCAGCCAATTCCTTCTTGAGATGCTTAAAAGCCTTATCTGCAGCGTCACTCAAGATGAAGTTGATTGTCTTTTTCATCATCTGATATAGGGAATCATCTTCTCACCGAGGCGGCTGATAAACCGGCTCAAGGCTGTGATCTGACCCGCCGTGCGCTAGACGTCATTGATGTTGGCCAACTTAGCGAGTGAATTTACTGCTTTGATCTTGTCCGGGTTAGCCTCAATGCCCCGTTCTGACACCAGGAAACCTAGCAACTTGTCCGGGCTAGCAACTTCATCTGGTAAACTTGAAGGTTTTTGAAAGTCTCCTTGAGATCATCCAATAAGGTTTCCTTCTAGTGATATTTGACCACAATATCATCAACATAGGCATGAACATTGCGTCCAATCTGCTTGTGAAAGCAATTCTGTACACAACGTCTTAAGCCCAAAAGGCATAAAGACAAAGTAGAAAGCCCTAGAGGGTCTGATAAAGACTGTTTTCTCCTGATCCTCGACGGCCATCTTAATCTGATGATAGCCGGAGTAAGAATTCAGGAAGCATAAGCACTCACAACCAGCAGTAGAATCGATGATCTGATCAATGTGGGGGAGGGCAAACAAGTCTTTGGGACAATGATACGTCTCCAACGTATCTATAATTTTTGATTGTTCCATGCTATTATATTATCTATTTTGGATGTTTTATATGCATTAATATGGTATTTTATATTATTTTGGGACTAACCTATTAACCTAGAGCACAGTGCCAGTTTCTATATTTTCCTTGTTTTAGAGTTTCACAGAAAGGAATACCAAACGGATTCCAAACGGAATGAAACCTTCGCGATGATTTTTCTTAGACTAGAAGACACCCAGGAGACTTGGAGATCAAGTCGGAGGAGTCACAAGGCGGCCACAAGGGTGGAGGGCGCGCCCCCCTATCTCGTGGCCCCCCTATGACTCCCCTGACCTAATTCCTTCGCCTATATATTCACATATATTCCCAAACCACCAGAAGTATCGATGAAAACACTTTTCCACTGCCGCAACCTTCTGTACCCATGAGATCCCATCTAGGGGACTCTTCCGGCATCCTACCGGAGGGGGATTCGATCACGGAGGGCTTCTACACCAACTTTATTGCCCTTTTAATGAAGCACGAGTAGTTTACCACAGACCTATGGGTCCATAGTGTAACACCCTGGATTTTGCCCTTTTTCTTTTTCTGATGATTTTCTTGGATTTCTTGATTTGATTTGCTTTTCTGTGGCTTTGTGGTTCTGAAACTTGGGAAGATCATGTCTTCCTAGGTTTTATAGTGGCTTGCTATCCTCATCGTCATCCCAAGATCATGTCTTTTTCTAGGGAATATTCCTTTTCTGTTAAAGGAATGACCCTTTAAACCCTAGGTTGTGAAGCATCCTATATTTCAGTCACTCCCAAAATTCCCAAATAATTCTCATAAATTGTTTGGGTCATATATCCTCAAATATGTCAAAATCCTTCCTTGGCATCATCAAAGATAATTCACAAATATTCCTTTTCTCATTCTGCCCTAAGTAGCTTTTTGAGATGGAAGTGGCATTTATCTTTGCTTGATTGACCCCAAACTTTTTGGCCATCTTTTCCTGTCCATATAATTGCCCCATACCAAAATTCAACTCAATTTTCCTAGTAAATATTCCTGAGCAAGTTTTCAAAGTTCCTGTCTAAGGGAAGCCTGTGTGAAGGAAGTGCAAGCTAGGCATATCCAAATGCGTTGAAATTTTGCAAGGTCCTTCATTTGATCAAATCATGACTCTCCATCAAATTTGAGGTCATGTAACCTTTCCATGTGAGCCCAGCTCCAAATCTTGGTTTCTGGTCAGATTTTCAGTTTGTGAAGCAACCATATTTTATATTGCTTCATTAAGCTGAAAATTTTCCAGGACATTCTCCTATCCATATAAACTCTCTCCACCAAATTTTATCCAATTTCATTAATCCATTTGCCCTGTGCAATTTTTCCTA
Source organism: Triticum urartu (assembly GCF_056163025.1). Lineage (NCBI taxonomy): Eukaryota > Viridiplantae > Streptophyta > Magnoliopsida > Poales > Poaceae > Triticum > Triticum urartu. Next base: position 322,923,296 of record NC_141874.1, read on the forward strand.
GTTTCTGTCCAGAGAGATGCTCGAGGAAGCAAGTGATACTTTGGTTCATCCAAATGGCATGAAACTTTTTGGACATCTTTATATCTTCAAATCATTGGGCCATGCCAAATTTCAGCTCAATACAACTTTCTATGTGAGTGCTGCTTCATACTTTGTGTTTCTGTACAGTATGGTGCATTCTACAGTAAGTACCCTCTAGAGACCTCCATTTGGGCTGATATTTTGCCAACACAGTCACCTTGGCACGTGATCAAGCCATGCCAAAGATTAGCCTCTAGCTCCTCCTGTGTTTGTCTCCCCGCACCACAAACACCTTACTGCTGCTCTGTTTCATATCCATCTGCTAATCTCTTCTTTTGCCCATGGACCGAGTTGTTTCTTCCTTTGAATTCGGGGTAGCATGGTCCATCCACTGGACAAGGTCTGGCATCCCAGACTGCGTGTCACCGCCGCATTCACACAGTGACCACGGGGCAGACAAGCCAAACATGGCGCTCTGGCCGACCGTGTCGGTGTGTTCGTTCGCTTCCTCCCGCCTCTCGCATCCAAATCATGTCCTGGAGCTCCCCCGTGATCTCTTGCATCGCTGCGGTTGCGTTGCCGTTGCCGTGCCCGTGACGTGTCGGGCTCTGCACCTCCATTGGCGTCGAGCTGGAGCTCTCTAGAGCATCCCCGATCTCTCCCCTGGCCTATATAAGGCGTGCCTGAGGTCCCCCGCTCCTCATCCACTCCTCCCCCACCTCGTTTGTCCACTGAGTCGCATAAACCCGCCGGAGTTCGCCGCTCCTCCTCGGTGGTCGCAGGAGTCTGCTCCTCCCCAGCCACCACATGCCTCCTCTCCTCCCCTAGACACCTCCACTGTCTCCCCCTCGTTCCTCTAGCCACCCCGCCCAGTTTCCCCTCGCTAGAGTTGGCTGCAGCACCGAGCATCACCACCACCGCCCGCCCCTGTACCTCCTCATGTCGCCGCAATTCGCCGCCTCCCCACTCCTCCCCGGCGGCCACTCTCCCTCTGGACGGAACCCCCTCGTCGCCCTGGTCCCACGGTGGTCGCCGCCTAGCCTGGGGTGGCTTGAGCCGGCCGGCCCACCGGCGCCCATCTCACTCTGCCCTGCTCTATTCCCCATCGGGGGAACGAGCAGGAGGAACAAAACACTCGCCTAGACCCCCCTCCTCTGCCAGTGGGTCCCGCCCGTCATACACCCGGCCGGCCCAGCCCATGTGGCAAGTGGAAACGAATTTTGCAAAGTATGCTTTCCCTCTTCCGAAAATGTATTTTCCAGGAATACGTTTTCCTCTTCCAAAAGCGCATTTCTTTCCTCGGTTGCCTCAAATACTTTTCAGTTTTTGAAAGCATATTTTCTAATATGCGCTGCCTTATCCACTTAGGGACCCGTTGGTGATAATTTTTTTCATAGATTAGTCCCTGATCTTCTACACCTCATAACTCTGCGACTGTAACTCTGATCGAGGTGAAACCAATGCTCACTTCTTCATCTCATTGAGCTCTTTCTGTTGGTGCCATTTTCATAAGGTGTTCACACTATGAAAATGACCATGATGTCCTTGCCCTATTCAGCCCCCTTCGAGAGAGAAGACGTCCGGCGTTTCATTCCGCGGCTTCACCACACTTCTTCCCAGAGTCTCCATCACCCCCAGGCAAGGCACAACAGCCACTTGCATGATAGCCCTAGAGTAGCCATGATTTCTACTTGAATATTTAATAAATGTTTTCCCATCAACTGCATGCTTGTTTGCTACTACTGTCGTTGTTTCGGTTATGCTTGTGGATTCATGTTCACCTTCATGCTATGTTTCGATGCATCTTGTTATCTTGTACTACTTGCTAGTATCATGTTCACATGTTATGCTTGGTAGTAGTAGTACATGCTCGTAGTAGTGATGTTCAGTCTGATGCATGTTTACCGTCTATTATCTAGTACTGTTGTTGTGCATGTTCCATTGCATCTAGTTGGTTACATGCTTACTTGGTAGTGTTCTAGCTATGTTCTTGCATGGTTTTTATTTATGATGCTAGTAGTCATGCTATGCTCATGTGTAGCGTTATACTCATGCTCGTCAGTATGCCATGTTCATTTGGTTAAATGCTTCGTTGTTGTTATGCTCGATGATTATGTTGCACCTCCATGCTTATGTTGATATCATGCTCATGCATTGTACTTGCATCATGTTGTTTTAATATGGCTCAGCTTATTGCATTCAAGTTTAACCATATAATAATGAACTTGAACAACTATTGGCTGAGTCATGGTGCCACCAAATCGAGCTGACCAGTGCAACCACATTTGCCTTTTATGGGAAGGTCCTAACTGGGTCTATTGTCATGCCTCTCACCGGTGCCTCCAATGAGGGAAGGTTACGGGAACGCGCTACCCTGATCAGGTAGGAGGACATAAGCCTTGTGTGCCCGTTGTTGTTGATATGGTACCTTGTCCCCGTTTGGGACCATTTAAGTTTTGCCACGACGGTGGCCGTTGGATGTCACGGGTTGACATCGAGGCCACCCATGACTTAGCCCAAGAGGGGAGTTGGTCGGTGTGGTCGGGAGAGTGTGATGGCAATAGATCGGTTTTGTCGGAATGCCGTTGGTCCACCCGAATGGGAGTGCGAGGCCATGGATTTCGTGGTGTGGGTAGAATGTGCTAACCTCTGCAGAGTGTGTGTTTAATCTATCGATAGCTGCGCCAACAGATATGGGCCCAGTCTGTACTCGGTCACACTATGAGCCAATGGTAATAATAATGACTTGATTAATAATAACCCTGGTACGATGATGAGAAAGAGGTTGGTTGTGATCGAGAGAGGATCACGAAGGTATCGTGGATACCGAAGTTGGTTGATCTTTATGTGATCGCGAGATGATCACGGTGGTATCGTGGATACCGAAGTTGGTAAGTTGATGCATGAGATGGTTACGAGGTAACCGCCGAGCAAGAATAAGTTGGTGCATGATCATGTTAACCTATTGCATGTAGTATCATCATGTTCATATGCTCATGCTATGCTTGTTCGGGTCGTATAATGTTCAGTTTGTGCAGGCCATGTTGTTCTATTAGTATCATGCTCATGATCGCTTTAACCTGCCGCCATGCTATTGTTGTCTGGACTGCTTTTGGTTATTGAGGGAGTCCTGGGTTAGGGGGTCTCCGGACAACCGGACTATATCCTTTGGCCGGACTGTTGGACTATGAAGGTACAAGATTGAAGACTTCGTCTCATGTCCGGATGGGATTCTCCTTGGCGTGGAAGGCAAGCTTGGCAATACGGATTTGTAGATCTTCTCCCTTGTAATCGACTTTGTGTAACCCTAGCCACCTCCGGTGTCAATATAAACCAGAGGGTTTAGTCCATAGGACAACATACAATCATACCATAGGCTAGCTTCTAGGATTTAGCCTCTACGATCTCGTGGTAGGTCAACTCTTGTAATACTCATCTCATCAAGAACAATCAAGCAGGACGTAGGGTATTACCTCCATCAAGAGTGTGACGCCCCCGATTTAATCGTACACTAATCATACACGCAAACGCGTACGATCAAGATCAGGGACTCACGGGAAGATATCACAACACAGCTCTACAAATAAAAAAATAAGTCATACAAGCATCATATTACAAGCCAGGGGCCTCGAGGGCTGGAATACAAGAGCTCGATCATAGACGAGTCAGCGGAAGCAACAATATCTGAGTACAGACATAAGTTAAACAAGTTTGCCTTAAGAAGGCTAGCACAAACTAGGATACAGATCGAAAGAGGCGTAGGCCTCCTGCCTGGGATCCTCCTAACTTCTCCTGGTCGTCGTCAGCGGGCATCACGTAGTAGTAGGCACCTCCGGTGTAGTAGGAGTCGTCGTCGAAGGTGGCGTCTGGCTCCTGGGCTCCAACATCTGGTTGCGACAACCAGGTAGAAGGGATAGGGGGAAAAGAGGGAGAAAGCAACCGTGAGTACTCATCCAAAGTACTCGCAAGCAAGGAGCTACACTACATATGCATGGGTATCAAATGGAATAAGGGTATCATATGTGGACTGAACTGCAGAATGCCAGAATAAGAGGGGGATAACTAGTCCTTTCGAAGTCTACGCTTCTGGCAGCCTCCGTCTTGCATCATGTAGAAGAGAGTAGACTGAAGTCCTCCAAGTAGCATCACATAGCATAATCCTAACCGATGATCCTCCCCTCGTCGCCCTGTGAGAGAGCGATCACCGGTTGTATCTGGCACTTGGAAGGGTGTGTTTTATTTAGTATCCGGTTCTAGTTGTCATAAGGTCAAGGTACAACTCCAAGTCGTCCTGTTACCGAAGATCACGGCTATTCGAATAGATTAACTTCCCTGCAGGGGTGCACCACATAACCCAACACGCTCGATCCCATTTGGCCGGACACACTTTCCTGGGTCATGCCCGGCCTCGGAAGATCAACACGTCGCAGCCCCACCTAGACCAACAGAGAGGTCAGCACGCCGGTCTAAACCTAAGCGCCCAGGGGTCTGGGCCCATCGCCCTTAGCACACCTGCACGTTGCGTGGGCGGCCAGAAGCAGACCTAGCCTAGTGGCGTTCCAGTCCAATCCGGCGCGCGCCGCTCCGTTGCTGACGTCACGAAGGCTTCGGCTGATACCACGACGTCGAGTGCCCATAACTGTCCCCGCGTAGATGGTTAGTGCGTATAGGCCAGTAGCCAGACTCAGATCAAATACCAAGATCTCGTTAAACGTGTTAAGTATCTGCGAACGTCGACCAGGGCCAGGCCCACCTCTCTCCTAGGTGGTCGGAACCTGCCCTGTCGCTCCGCCACAAAGTAACAGTCGGGGGCCGTCGGGAACCCAGGCCCACCTCTACCGGGATGGAGCCACCTGCCCCTTCAGCCCCCATGTCCGAACAGTATCACAGGTAAGGTAACTGTATAGAGTAAATAGTATATGCCCGTGATCACCTCCCAAAGTGATCACGGCCCAGTAGTATAGCATGGCAGACGGACAAGAGTGTAGGGCCACTGATGGAACACTAGCATCCTATACTAAGCAGTAGGATAGCAGGTAAGGGTAACAACAGTAGTAGCAAGGGCAGGCTATGCATCAGGATAGGAATAACGGAAAGCAGTAACATGCTACACTACTCTAATGCAAGAAGTATAGAGAAGAGTAGGCGATATCTGGTGATCAAAGGGGGGGGGCTTGCCTGGTTGTTCTGGCAAGAGAGAGGGGTCGTCAACACCGTAGTCGTACTGGGTAGCAGCGGCGTCGGTCTCGATGTCTAGCGAGAGAAGAGGGGGAAGAAACAATAAATATAATGCAAACAAATGCATGACGATGCATGACATGACAAGCATCGGTGCTAGGGGTGCCCTAACGCGGGAAGAGGTGATACCGGGGAAGGGGGGAAACATCCGGGAAAATATCCCCGGTGTTTCACGTTTTCGGGCAGAGGAGCCGGAGGGGGAAAGTTGCGAGTTCGATAGGTTAGGGATGTGTGGCGGATAAACGGGCTGCGTATTCAAATTCGTCTCGTCGTTCTGAGCAACTTTCATGTACAAAGTTTTTTCATCCGAGTTACGGTTTGTTTACTATTAATTTTCTAAGTTTTAAACATTTTCTAGAATTTCTGAATTTACTTTAATTCGAATTAATAAACAGATAAATTGCTATCGGTACACAGGAGTTTACCCATCAACATGTGCATGTGTATGAGATGTGGGGCCCTATTGACTGCCAAGTCAGCAGTCAACAGTCAAAGATGAGAGGGTTGACTGGTCCAACTGACATAATGGGCCCACGTGTCATTGAAAGGTGTGATCGATCTTATCCATAGAAATAGTAAAAGGGGCGGTCCCACCTGTCATAGGGACATTTCGCTTTAACAGATTAGTTAGTAGATGGGGCCCGTTTGTCATAGTCTCAGGTTAATTAAACATGGTTAATTTGTTTTAACTAAACGATTAGGTTAATCTAATCCAGATTAATTAAGTTAATTAATTCTTAAATTAATTAATATTTTAATTATTATATTTTTTTGTTATTCTTTTTCTTTCCTTTTTTTTAACGTTCTGGTGGTGGGGGCCCCATGTCAGTGGCCCAAAGGCCATATCGGTTCGGGCCAAGGGGCGCCAGGAGCCGGCGCTTGCCCGTAGGGAGCACGGCAGGGCGAAGCCAGTGGTCGGGACGGCCTGCAGGCGGCGCGCGCGGTCCCGCGTGGAGAGGGACTGGCCTTGGCCAAGCCAGATGGGCGCGGCCCCGATGCGCTGGTCGCGGCGATGGCGGGGGCCAGCAGGGAGGCGAGCGGGGCATGTGCGGGAGGGGGCAGGAGTGGCGCGGTACGCGCGCGCGAGCGATGCGCGGCGAGGGAGAGGCGAGCGCGAGGGGGGGGGGGGGACGGCCGCGACGGCGGAGGTGGCTCCGGCAGGGAGCAACAACAGGCAAGGGGCGGGGCCGCAGAGTGAGGACGGCGAGCGCGGGAAGCGGGGCCGTAGGCGGAGCGAGGGGCGCGCGAAGTGGCACGGCCGGACGGAGCGCCGCGCGCGGCTAGGGCACGACCCGGCCACGGTGAGCGCGTGAGACAGAGGAGGGGAGGAGTCGGGGCTCACTGCGGGATGCAGGGATCGGGGCAGGGGGCGCGGGGAGGAGACGAAGATGACAGCGACGTGGTGACGAGGTGCAGGCCGGCGAGGAGGAGGAGGCAGGCCTGCGAGGACGTCCGGCGAGGTCGTCCTCCAGGGGGTGGCGATGCGGGCTCGAGGAGGCGGAAGGGCGCCGGTGGTGCGGTCGGAGTGGTGGCACGCGACGACGTCGGGGACAGTGAAGCGACGGCGTGGTGGTGGCGATGGGCGTCGGGGTCACGGGGATCGGGGGGGGGGGGGGGGGGGGCGAGCGCCCCGATCCAGATCGGGTCCTCGGGTGGGGGAAGAGAACGAGGGGAGAGTGGGGAGAGCGATGGGGTCGTGAGCCCTCTCCTGTGACGGCGCTGGAGGGAGAGGGTGGGATCGTGGGGGGAAGTGGGGTGGGGCTCTAGGGTTTTCGGGGCAAGGGGTGGGGGTTAATGGGGAGGCCGGCTGGGCCGGCCTGGCGGCCCATACGCCAGCTGGGCCATGGTCCAGCGGGGGGGGGGGAAGGGAGTTTCTTCTATTTCTTTTTTTGTTCTTTGTTAGTTTTGTTTTCTGGTTTTATATTTTCTTTTCTTTTTTTATTTGTAGTTTCTTTTATTTTTAGTTTTATAGAAAGTACCACTAGTGCCTAAATTTGTATTTATCAACAAACTACTATGAGATTAATTCTTAACCCATAATAAAATAGTTTTAGCATTTTATAAATTCAATAGGCATTTGTTTAATTGTTTTCACTACTGTTTTAATTGTTTTAGAGCCTTTAAACATTTTATCAAAGTTTGGTTTCTCCACCATAATTACTTACGATTTATTTGACACAACCCGAACATTTTAGTTTTGCTATTTGAAAATTTTACTATTTGCCTATATTTCGAATTTGACTTTGAATCGTTTTCGAACTAACACGAGATTAGCAATAGTAATCGAGGTGACGTGGCATCACTAGCAGAGGTTTACTGTAGCTTGATTATCCGGGCGTCACAAAGAGGGCCCAAACTTGGGCCTTAGACGCACAGTTCGGGACCCCCCCTACCTAAGATCCGCCGGTTTTGACACCGACATTGATGCTTTCATTGAGAGTTCCACTGTGCCGTCACCATAAGGCTCGATGGTCCCTTCGATCATTGGTAACGATGCGGTCCAGGGTGAGGTTTTCCTCCCCGGACAGATCTTTGTATTCGTCGGCTTCGCACTGCGGGCCAATTCGCTTGGCCATCTGGAGCAGATCAAGAGCTATGCCCCTGGCCATCAGGTCAGGTTCGGAAACTTAAACTACACTACCGGCATTCGTGGAGACTTGATCTTTGACGGATTCAAGCCCATGTCAGGTGCGCCGCATAATCTCGATGAGCATGACGTAACTCTGCCATCGGACAGTGTTCGGGAGATCGCATCTGCAACTACTCCGACCTTCAATCCGGAGCAAATTGCGCCATCCAAGGACGGAGGGATAGACCCTGCCATGGAGGCCGCACTCTCAGTGGGGATGGAGCCGGATTCTGACTTCACCCCTTATGAGAGCCGTGTCGCCGAACCACTGGATTCGCCTCCGGCCATGGACTCCGAGCCGCCTGCATCCGTGGCTATCGAATCCGACTGGGCACCGATCATGGAGTTCACCTCCGCGGATATCTTTCAGCACTCGCCTTTCGGCGATGTGCTAAATTCATTAAGGTTTCTCTCCTTGTCAGGAGAACCTTGGCCGAACTATGTCCGGCTAGAATGGGATGCGGATGACGAAGAAATTCGCTGCCCACCCACCACCCACTTAGTAGTCACTATCGACGATTTAACCGACATGCTCGACTTCGACTCCGAAGACATCGACGGTATGGACGACGATGCAGGAGACGAACAGGAACCACCGCCCATAGGGCGCTGGACCGCCACCTCATCATATGATATATACATGGTGGACATCCCAAAGAAGGCAATGGAGACAAGACAGCTGAGGATGACCCCTCCAAGAAGCAACCCAAGCGCCGACGTCAGTGGCGCCGCTCTAAGTCCCGCCACAGCAAAAGTAGTGATACCGGCACAAGAGACAATAACACTCCGGATAGTGCCGAAGACAACCACAATCCCCTCCACCATGATGTAGAGCGGGAGGGTGAACAAGCTAGCCCTCCAGAGCAGGCAGTAGATGGAGAACCGGAGGAGGACAATTACATGCCTCTCTCCGAAGACGAGGTGAGCCTCGGTGATGAAGAATTTATCGTGCCTGAGGATCCTGTCGAGCAGGAGCGCTTCAAGCGCTGGCTTATGGCCACAACAAATAGCCTGAAGAAAAAGCAACAACAGCTTCAAGCTGATCAAGACTTGCTAGCAGACAGATGGACCGAAGTCCTTACGGCCGAGGAATACAAACTCGAACGCCCCTCGAAGAGTTACCCAAAGCACAGGTTGCTACCTCACCTCGAGGAGGAAGCATTGAAACCTCCATCACCAGTGTATGATGCGGCTGACCGGCCACCGCGTGGCCGAGCCAGAGAGGCGTTTCAGCCTGAAGTTCAGCCTGCACCCCGCCGCCACTCAATCAGAAATACCAAGGCCCGGGGCAACACACAGGACCTGCAAGACCTATTGGACAGCAGGGCAAAACATGTAAGGTCAATATACGGGTCACGGGGGCGCGCACGAATGCGGGACGATGACCGTCGCGCCGGATACACTAAAGGTAAATCCGGCCGGGCGGAATACAGCAGACAAGACTCATATGAACTGCGTTGTGATATAGCCTGGCACAGAGGCGCCGCACACCCCCTATGCTTCACTAATGAAGTTATGGATCACGAATTCCCGGAGGGTTTTAAACCCGTAAATATTGAATTGTATGATGGTACAACAGATCCTGCTGTATGGATTGAGGATTTCCTCCTTCACATCCACATGGCTCGCGGTGATGATCTACATGCCATCAAGTACCTCCCACTAAAACTCAAAGGACCAGCTCGGCATTGGCTGATAACTTGCCAGCAGACTCCGTCGGCAGTTGGGAGGATTTGAAAGATGCATTCTTGACAACTTCCAGGGCACTTATGTGCGACCACCAGATGCTGATGACTTGAGCCATATAACTCAGCAGCCAGGGGAATCGGCCAGGCAGTTCTGGACACGGTTCCTAACTAAGAAAAACCAAATTGTCGACTGTCCGGATGCAGAGGCCTTAGTGGCATTCAAGCATAACAACCATGACGAGTGGCTTGCCCAGCACCTCGGCCAGGAGAAGCCAAAGTCTATGGCAGCCCTCACGACACTCATGACTCGCTTTTGCGCAGGCGAGGATAGCTGGCTGGCTCGCAGCAACAACACATCAAGGAACCCGGGCACTTCGGATACCAAAGATGCCAACGGCAGACCAAATCGTAATAGACCAAAGCGCCGCAACAACGACGATAACACCGATGATACGACAGTCAATGTCGGATTCAGAGGCTCTAGATACGGCAAGAGGAAAAAGCCATTCAAAAGAAGTACTCCGCTTCCGTCCAGTTTGGATCGCATACTGGATCGCTCGTGTCAAATCCACGGCACGCCCGACAAGCCATCCAACCACACCAACAGAGAATGCTGGGTGTTCAAGCAGGCCGACAAGTTAAATGCCGAAAACAAGGACAAGGGGCTGCATAGTGATGACGAGGAGGAGCCCCGGCCGCCGAACACAGGAGGACAGAAAAGGTTCCCCCCACAAGTGAAGAAGGTGAACATGATATACGCAACCCACATTCCTAAGAGGGAATGGAAGCGTGCACTAAGGGACGTCTATGCGATGGAGCCCGTCGCCCCAAAGTTCAACCCATGGTCCGCTTGTCCGATCACCTTTGATCGCAGGGACCACCCCACTAGTATCCGTCATGGCGGATACGCCGCACTGGTCCTAGACCCCATCATCGACAGATTTCACCTCACTCGAGTCCTTATGGACGGCGATAGCAGCCTGAACCTGCTCTATCAGGATACTGTCGGATTTCGGGTTCCGGCAGACCCTTGAGGTTCGAACACTGGGGTGCGCGTGGAGATCTTTCCCCTACCGAGCTATGTCCAATCTCCTCGTGTGATCTAGCTGGAAACAACGAACAACACAAGGGACACGAGGTTTATACTAGTTCGGGCCACCGTTGTGGTGTAATACCATACTGTAGTGTGTGGTGTGGTGGATTGCCCCTGGGCTGATGAGGAACAGTACAAAGGAAGAACAACCTCGCGAGAGGTGTTCTTGAGCTGGTGCGATGAACTGCTTGGGTGAGTTCAGTCGCCTCTCTCTCTCTGCTAGGGTTCTACCAGATCTCTAGATGTGTCTCCCTAAATCATTGTCTGGATCCCCCTACTCTGTGGTGGTTAGCTCTATTTATAGAGGCCCTGGGCCTCTCCCCAAATAATGAGCGGGAAGGGCGCCAACAATTGGCCATTTTGAAGGGGAACATATAGTACAAGTTATCCTGACCAAAGGTGGTTGTCGGTGTCAAAACCGGCGGATCTCGGGTAGGGGGTCCCGAACTGTGCGTCTAAGGCAGATGGTAACAGGAGGCTGGGGACACAATGTTTTACCCAGGTTCGGGCCCTCTTGATGGAGGTAAAACCCTACGTCCTGCTTGATTAATATTGAAGATATGGGTAGTACAAGAGTAGATCTACCACGAGATCGGAGAGGCTAAACCCTAGAAGCTAGCCTATGGTATGATTGTATGTTGTCCTACGGACTAAAATCCTCTGGTTTATATAGACACCGGAGAGGTTAGGGTTACACAAGGTCGGTTACAAAGGAGGAGATACACATATCCGTATTGCCCAGCTTGCCTTCCACGCGAAGTAGAGTCCCATCCGGACATGAGACGAAGTCTTCAATCTTGTATCTTCATAGTCTAACAGTCCGGCCAATAGAGATAGTCCGGCTGTCCAGAGACCCCCTAATCCATGACTCCCACAGTAGCCCCTGAACCAGGCTTTCAATGACGATGAGTCCGGCGCGCAGTATTGTCTTCGGCATTGCAAGGCGGGTTCCTCCTCCGAATACATCACGGAAGAATTTTGAATATAAGGATAGTGTCCGACCCTGCAAAATAAGTTCCACATACCACCGTAGAGAGAATAATATTTCTACAAATCCAATTTGCTGACTTGTTTTGGCAACACGACATTACTTCACGGCCCAGTGATTATTCGAACCATTTCTTTTAACTAGCCCCGCACATAACGCAAGGCAGTTTTTTGACACATCTCGTCAAAGCAAAGATCGCGTCCCCTTATCAAGGGATTCTCATCAATACGGACGTGGGTAACCCAACCGCGTCTAGGACTCCTATATTATAGGCAAGCCCCAAACGGCCACGGAGAGGACGCTTGGTATTCACCCACTTTATAAAGGGCCAAGGCTTTCACTTTTCTCCCTCCCGTGCTCAATTGAATCCTTCCCCCGCCTCGAGTTCTAACACCCAAAGCCCAGGTCAGGTGCTCCGGATCTTCAACCATGTCCGGATCCAACCTTCAAGGCCGATGGATGCCCTCCTCCGTTACGGAAGAAGACATCAAGAAGTTGAGGGAGGCCATATATCTGACCGCCGAAGTTTCGCATCGGCTGCCTGCCCGAGGGCAGGTCGTCCCTACTCCTGAACCCAACGAAAACGTCGTGTTCATCTCCCACTTCCTCCGAGGTCTAGGCCTCGCTCTGGATCCCTTCGTAAGGGGTTTGATGTTTTACTACAGGCTAGACTTCCATGATCTAGCCCCGGACTCCTTTCTTTACATCTTGGCATTTATTGTCGTGTGTGAGGCCTTCCTCCGCATTACCCCTCACTTCGGCCCGTGGCTCAAGACCTTTGATGTGAAGCCGAAGACAATAGAGGGACAGCACGCAGCGTGCGGAGGAGCATTAATAAGCAAGATTGCAGGAGCTCCGTGGCCAAAAGGTTCCTCTCCAGAGGTGTCCGGATTATGGCAACAGGAGTGGTTTTACATCACAGCTCCCAGAAGTGCCAAGTGGGTGGCTCCCCCCGCTTTCTGATAGAGGCAAAGGTGTCCCGATGTTTCGATGAGATGGTGGCTATCATTTTCTGTGGGAGTTGACCTTGACGATCCGACTACGAACGTGCGAGACGTCGCGCCTTAGCAATCGCTAAACCAACTTCCGAGGGTTATTGACCACGCCGGAGCACGATCAACCTGACCACGAGGGTCTGTTTCCTGCGAGCAAATGAAGAACAAGCAAGAAACTGAGATTGCAATCGGGATATTGCGAATATAAGATGAAAGCTTTATTGATTAAGGTGGGGTTCTGTGACGTCTTGGTCTGGTCGTTGGACACAAACGAAGTACGCGAAGTTGCAGCTATGGCGAACTTTTAATCTAAACAAAACCCAAAGTCTAAACGACGCCCTAAGGGCTGTATATATGGAGGAAGAGGGGGGAATTTCTTGGCCCTTGAGGGTGGGGTCCGAAACCAACCCTAACTCTTGTTTCCCCACACATACGGACTCTAAAAATAGCCTATACTTAAGTATTTCGAAATTACATGGGCCTGGCCCATTAATAAGGTGACGCAGCACCTAGAATAGCCTATGGACGAATATTATGAAGTGGCATCTTGTATATTTTGTCCAAGGCTTCATGCACTCCTTATGGCGGCTTCAAAGTCCTGAAATCATCACTTGTAACTCCGTTCTTGATCCCCTTGCGCATGCCATCAACTCCATGCGTGTTCTTGCTCCAATGTTCATCCTTCTCCAAGCTAGGCCCTTCATTTGTAAGCAAAACAAATGTATCCAATTTAGGCAGCATCATAATCTCATGAACATTAGAATCATTACCAAGAAACGAAAGTACCTGGTAATTTAATTGCCGTGCGCGAGCTCTAGTAATTGGTCCAGTATATGTAATAGTAGGGGCTGTGGGTGTAACAATGGTATTGATGTCCTCATCATCCTCCCCTTCTTGAAATGAAGTCGTCCTCGACGGAAGCGCATCTTCCTCACCCAAATAAGGCTTCAAATCTGCAATGTTAAAAGTGGGACTAACCCCAAAATCTACAGGTAGCTCAAGTTTATATGCATTATCATTTATTTTCTCTAACACCTTAAAAGGACCATCAGCACGTGGCATTAGCTTTGATTTGCGCAGATTAGGAAATCTATCTTTACGCAAATGTAACCAAACAAGATCTCCAGGCGCAAACACAACATGTTTTCTACCCTTATCTCCAGCAAGTTTATATTTAGCATTCATACGCTCAATGTTTTCCTTAGTTAACTCATGCATTTTTAAAATCAATTCAAAACGTTCTTTAGCATCAAAATTAACCTTCTCTGAAGATGGAAGAGGCAACAAATCAATAGGTGCACGAGGTAGGAAACCATACACAATTTCAAAAGGGCACATCTTAGTAGTAGAATGCAATGAACGATTATAAGCAAATTCAATATGAGGCAAGCATTCTTCCCACATTTTCTTGTTATTCTTCAAAACAGCCCTAAGCATAGTAGACAATGTTCTATTGACTACTTCAGTTTGTCCATCAGTTTGGGGGTGACAAGTAGTACTAAAAAGCATCTTAGTCCCCAACTTAGCCCATAAACATCTCCAAAAGTGGCTAAGAAATTTAGTATCATGATCTGAAACAATAGTATTTGGCACACCATGTAAGCGAATAATTTCACGAAAGAACAAATCAGCAACATTAACAGCATCATCGCTTTTATGACATGGTATAAAGTGTGCCACTTTCGAGAACCTATCCACGACAACAAATATGCTATCCCTCCCCTTCTTTGTTCGAGGTAAATCTAAAACAAAGTCCATATATATATCCTCCCAAGGAAGACTAGGTACAGGCAAAGGCATATATAAACCATGAGGATTGAGTCGTGACTTAGCTCTTTGACATGTAGTGCAGCGAGCAACAAAACGCTCAACATCCCGTCTCATCTTTCGCCAAAAGAAATGTGTAGCAAGTATATCCTCTGTCTTCTTGACGCCAAAGTGTCCCATTAATCCTCCTCCATGCACCTCCTGCAACAACAAAAGATGAACGGAGCTAGCTGGAATGCATAGCTTGTTAGCACGAAACACAAATCCATCATTAAGAACGAACTTGTTCCAAGTTCTCCCTTCCTTACAATTCTGCAATACATCTTTAAGTTCAGCATCATGAACATATTGATCTTTGATGGTCTCCAAACCAAAAATTTTAAAGTCAAGTTGTGAAAGCATAGTATAACGACGAGACAAGGAATCAGCAATAACATTTTCTGTACCCTTCTTGTGTTTAATGACATAAGGGAAAGTCTCAATGAATTCAACCCATTTAGCATGTCTACGGTTCAGTTTTGCTTGACTTTTAATGTGTTTCAAAGATTCATGATCAGAATGTATAACAAATTCCTTGGGCCATAAATAATGTTGCCATGTTTCTAAGGTCCGAACAAGAGCATATAATTCTTTATCATAAGTAGAATAGTTCAGACTAGGCCCACTCAATTTTTCAAAAAAGTATGCAACAGGTTTTCCATCTTGTAATAACACACCTCCTAATCCAATTCCACTAGCATCACATTCAAGCTCAAATGTCTTATTAAAATCAGGAAGTTGGAGTAAAGGAGCATGTGTCAACTTATCTTTCAATACCGTGAAGGCTTCTTCCTGTGTGGTACCCCAAACAAAAGGAACATCCTTCTTTGTAAGCTCGTTGAGAGGTGCAGCAATGGTGCTGAAATCTCTCACAAAACGCCAATAGAATCCAACGAGGCCAAGGAAACTCCTCACTTGTGTGACCGTTTTGGGCTGCGGCCAACTCTCAATAGCTTCAATCTTGGCTTTATCAACTTCAATTCCCTGTGGAGTAACAACATAGCCAAGAAAAGATACTCGGTCGGTGCAAAAGGTGCACTTTCCAAGGTTTCCAAACAAACGTGCATCACGTAGAGCAATAAAAACAACACGTAAATGTTCCAAATGTTCCTCCAAAGATTTGCTATAAATCAATATGTCATCAAAGTAAAATACCACAAATCGTCCAATGAAAGCACGTAAAACTCCGTTCATTAACCTCATGAAAGTACTAGGTGCATTAGTTAACCCAAAAGGCATGACTAACCACTCATATAATCCAAACTTAGTTTTAAATGCTGTTTTCCATTCATCTCCCAATTTCATACGAATTTGATGGTATCCACTACGCAAATCAACTTTGGAGAATATTGTAGAGCCACTCAATTCATCAAGCATACAAATCAACTTTGGAGAATATTGTAGAGCCACTCAATTCATCAAGCATATCATCTAACCTAGGAATAGGATGACGATAACGAATAGTAATATTATAAATGCCTCTACAATCAACGCACATACGCGACGTACCATCCTTTTTCGGCACTAAAATGATAAGAACATCACAAGGACTAAGGGATTCGCGTATATAACCTTTGTCGAGCAGTTCTTGTACTTGACGCATAATATCCTTCGTCTCCTCTGGATTGGTACAGTATGGTGCACGGTTGGGTAGCGAAGCACCGGGAATTAAGTCAATTTGATGCTCAATCCCTCGAATAGGTGGTAATCCCGGTGGCACGTCTTGTGGAAAGACGTCAGTGAACTCCTGCAAAATGTTAGTGACAGCAGGGGGAAAAGAGGAAGGCACGTCCTCAAATGAAAATAATGCCTCTTTGCACACAAAAGCATAGCAAACAGATTTGCTAAAATCTAGCTCATCAATATCAGATTTGGTGGCAAGTAAACATGCACTTTTCAATTTAATTTCAGAAACAACAGTAGATGGTTTATTATTAGGCTTCATTTGGTGCTCAAATTCTTTTGCCACAATGTGATTTTCACTCTTATTTGTCTCCTGTTTTGCTTTATTAGCTCTATTAATATCATCTTTCAAAATGGAATCAAGAGTCATAGGAAGCAAAGTAATATTTTTATCGTTATGAACAAGAGTATACTGATTGTTTCCACCATGGTGTACAGAATTTTTATCAAATTGCCATGGTCTACCAAGTAATAAGGAACATGCTTGCATAGGTACCACATCACAATCAACATAATCAGCATATGTAGAGATACTAAAATGCACACGAACAGTACGTGTTACCTTAACCTTGCCACTGTTGTTGAACCATTGGATGTAGTAAGGATGTGGATGTGGTCTTGTGGTGAGAGATAGCTTCTCCACCATCTCCATGCTAGCCAAGTTATTGCAGCTCCCTCCATCTATGATCACGCGAACAGAACGTTCCTTCACAACTCCCTTTGTATGGAACAAATTATGCCTCTGATTTTGCTCAGCTTGTGTAACCTGCACACTCAAAACACGTTGAGCAACTAAACATTCATACCTGTCAGCATCTTCAGGAGCCATGTATTGCGTCTCATGATCAGAATCGTGTCCACCGTGTTCTTCATGTGTAATAAGAGCCAAAGTCTCCTCATCATAGTCACTAGCGGACTCATACCCACCATCCTCAGTAACAATCATCACACGCTTAGATGGGCATTCTCTCGCATAATGACCTCCACCCTTGCAACGTCGACAAATAATATCATGTGTTTGCCCTGTTGATGCCATGGATGAAGAAGAGCTCTTTGCAGGCCCAGAAGGTGTGCTCTTGGCAGATAGTGGTGATTGTGCCTGCTTTATTGTATCACGGTTGGAGGTGGCAGCTGACGGAGGCACCGGTGTAGCAGAACGTGTGGAAGTAGAGGATGCACGTGGTGTCCATGATGAAGGTCGACCTGCAGAAAAGTTAGTCCGTGCCAATGCCTGTCGATCCTGCACTTCACGTTCAGCTTTACAAGCAAGATGGAATAAACGAGTGATATTAGTATACTCCTTATACTCTAGAATCGTCTGAATCTCTCTATTTAATCCACCCATAAAACGTGCAAGCATAGCTTCATTCTCCTCAACAATACCACATCTAATCATGCCAGTTTGTAATTCCTGATAATATTCTTCTACATAATTTTTTCCCTGTCTTAAGCGCTGCAATTTTTGAAGTAATTCACGTTGACAATATGGTGGAACCCAACGAGTACGCATAGCAGTTTTCAAAGCAGCCCAAGTAGCCGGAATAGGATATAATCTACAATGCTCAGACCACCAAACACATGCAAAACTAGTGAAAGCACAAACAGCAGCAGGAACACGTCTCTCCTCGGGATATTGTAAACATGTAAATCATTGTTCAATTTCTAACTCCCAAGTAAGATATATATCAGGAACATATCTACCCTCAGATGGTGGAATATTCAATTTTAGTTTAGGGAGATGGTCATGATCTCGTACCTGAGGGTGAGCCCTACCATTGCCATTATTTGCATGTGGACGACCTGGTGGTTGCTGTGCTGGTGGTGGCACGTAGTTCTGATTTTGATCAACCTCATCCTCATAATCTCCCACATAATCATCCTCCTCCACATCAGCAGTAGGAGCCACAGAAGTATCAATAGCAGCACCAGCAGTTTGGCCCGACTGAAGAGGGACACGGCTCGCTCGGCGGAGGGCTATTTCCCGACGTGGAGGTAGTCGATGTTGTTGCTGTTGTTGCAGAGGTGCGGCAGGAGCAGCCGGTGGTGGTGGTGGAAAACGCGAAAGCAATTCAGCAAACTTGTTATCGAGCTTTGTTTCAAACGTCTTCTCCATGCCATCTATCTTCTCCATGGCCTCTTCAAATCTGTTTATCACATCTTGCACCTGTCCACTCATCATTTGTTGAAACGTATCATGAAGCTCCTTATTCGTCAAGTTCTCCCAGTCAGTCTCGTCGACTTGTGATCCTGTCATGGTTAGCAGCAATAGAAACACACAAGAATATGATCCTACAGACTACTAACAAGTGGTGGTGGTGGTGGGTGTCACAAATCCGTCAAGCAAATCTCAAATTCTTACCAGTTCTTACCCAGCAGCAGGCGGTGATCGGCAACCGTTGTAGTCAAAACTCTCAAAAGCTTGGATAGAGCGATTGCCAAGGAGAGTCAAACGCACGACGTAGATGTATGTGGAGTTGGGAAGGCTTATAGTATGGTAGCAAAAAGGGTCAGCAATAATCAATTCAGAGATGCAAAGTTGAATAAACGCTCAACGACGGTACTGTGCTGGTCCTAGGCTAGACCGTGCTAGAGACGCGAGCCTAGAACACTAACAAAATCACGGCGCTGCACGTAAATAAGGGAAAAGCACACTCTGGAACTCTTTTTTTTTCGCTCTTTTTTTTCGCTCCTTTTTTTGCGCTCCTCTTTTTTTTGCGAAAAATCACTATAATGGCGAGTGTCTCAAAACTCTTCCCTCGTCAAACTGATAGGATGGGCACGAATTTTTTTTCCACCTTTTTTTCGGAAATCAGGGCAGCGACGACGAAAAAGTGCGACAAAAAATCACTATGATGGCACGTGGCTCAAAAGACTCAGAAAAGCCTAAAAATAGGATAGGGAAAAAAATTTTACCCGTGAAAATTTTGGCCTAAAAACTGCCCGGGGGTCTCCAGACTCTTTTTTCTTTTTTTTTTTGGCTTTTTCGTGGACTGTAGGTATGAAGAACAGACTCGATCTAATCTACGAAAAACTGTAAAATCTCACCGAGCAACCTGGAAATCTGATACCACTTGATAGAGGCAAAGGTGTCCCGATGTTTCGATGAGATGGTGGCTATCGTTATCTGTGGGAGTCGACCTTGACGATCCGACTACGAACGTGCGAGACGTCGCGCCTTAGCAATCGCTAAAACAACTTCCGAGGTTTATTGACCACGCCAGAGCACGATCAACCTGACCACGAGGGTCTGTTTCCTGCGAGCAAATGAAGAACAAGCAAGAAACTGAGATTGCAATCGGGATATTGCGAATATAAGATGAACGCCCTAAGGGCTGTATATATGGAGGAAGAGGGGGGAATTTCATGGCTCTTGAGGGTGGGGTCCTCTAGCCATATGGATATGGAGGATATAGTCCTCAATCCAGACCCTAGGGTCTGTTGTTCCGTCGTATGCCTCTATATTTACGGGTTTGAATCCCTCTGGAAATTCATGATCCAGCACCTCATCGGTGAAACATAGGGGGTGTGTGGCACCCCTGTATCCGGGTATACCGCGTCCTTCGGATGTTTGTTGTGTTGCGTTGTATGATGGAGCGCGCTTACGTGGTCCATAGATGGATCTGGTTGTGCTGTCCTTTTGATGCGAGTCCTTGCGTGGATCGCGTATTGGCTTATGTGCGGCGTTGTTTGCCGCTCTATGTTGGCCGTGAGGTTGCCTATCCGGCCAGATGGCTGTTTTGATTTTTGGTTGTGGGGGGTCTAAGGCCTCCTCATCGAATTCAGGTAGCAACTTCCGCTTCGGGTAGCTCTTGGTAGGGCGATTACCGCCGTACTTCGCTGCTGTGTTGAGTACTTTGTTCCATCTGATTTGGAGTGTATTTTGCGCAGCCTTGAGCCTTTGCTTCTGCTTTTTTAGACTCCTCGCAGTGGCAACGAGCCTTTGATGGGAATTCTGTTGCTCCGGGTGTCTGTCCGGTGTGACGTCATCTAGACTATGATCTTTTATAGAGTCGGGTTGTTCGGCTTGATTCTCCGTGTTGCCGTGGTCCGGCAATGGTTCCCCCTGCTCTAATGCTGGGTCTGTATGATCGTTGTTTCTACCGAGGTAGGATTTCAGGCGGTGCTTACGCCGCCATTTTGACTGCTTCTCAAGGGAACAATCCTTCGTTGGCTCCTTCCGTTCCTCGTCGTCGTTTTCCTTTGGTGTGTCCACCATGTATACGTCATGTGGTGAAGTGGGCGTCCAGTGCCCTGTGGGCAATGGTTCCTGTTCGTCTCCTGCATCGTCGTCCATACCGTCGATGTCTTCGGAGTCGATGTCGAGCATGTCAGTTAAGTCATCGACAGTGGCTACTAAGTGGGTGGTGGGTGGGCCGCGAATTTCTTCGTCGTCCGCATCCCAGTCCTGCCGGACATAGTTCGGCCAGGATCCTCCTAACAAGGAGAGAGACCTTAATGAGTTCAGTATGTCGCCAAAGGGCGAGTACTGAAAAATATCCGCGGAGGTAAAACTCCATGATCGGCGCCCAATCGGATTTGATAGGAACGGGCGCAGGCGGTTCGGAGTCCGTGGCCGGAGAAGGATCCCAGAGTTTAACAACACGGCTCTCGTGCAAGGTAAGGTCGATGTTTGGCTCGATTGCCACTGAGGGTAAGGCCTCCATGGCAGGGTCCATCCACCCGTCCATGGACGGCGCAATCGGCTCTGAATTGAGGGTCGGAGCGGCTGCCTGTGCGATCTCCTGAACACTGTCCGATGGTAGAGCTAAATCATACTCATTGTGACCGCGTGATGCATAAGGCAGAGGCTTGAATCCGTCGAAGATCAAGTCTCCACGGATATCGGCTATGTAGTTTAAGCTTCCAAACCTGACCTGGTGGCCAGGGGCGTAACTTTCAATCTGCTCCAGATGGCCAAGCGAATTGGCCTGCAGTGCAAAGCCGCCGCACACGAAGATCTGTCCGGGGAGAAAAGTCTCACCCTGGACTGCATCACCATCGATGATAGCAGGAGCCATCAAGCCTAACGGCGATGACACAGAGGAACTCTCAATGAAAGCACCAATGTCGGTGTCAAAACCGGCGGATCTCGGGTAGGGGGTCCCGAACTATGCGTCTAAGGAGGATGGTAACAGGAGGCTGGGGACATAATGTTTTGCCCAGGTTAGGGCCCTCTTGATGGAGGTAAAACCCTACGTCCTGCTTGATTAATATTGAAGATATGTGTAGTAAAAGAGTAGATCTACCAGGAGATCGGAGAGGCTAAACCCTAGAAGCTAGCCTATGGTATGATTGTATATTGTCACCGGAGAGGTTAGGGTTACACAAGGTCGGTTATAAAGGAGGAGATACATATATCCGTATTGCCCAGCTTGCCTTCCACGCCAAGTAGAGTCCCATCCAGACACGAGACGAAGTCTTCAATCTTGTATCTTCATAGTCTAACAGTCCGGCCAATAGAGATAGTCCGGCTGTCCGGAGACCCCCTAATCCAGGACTCCCACAGTGGTCTTCAGCTGCCAAAAGCTCTGGTGATGACGCCGTCTTGGGCTCCACGGTGACCTCCGTACTGCCGCTCTACTGGTCTGGGTCTTGTTGCACCGGAATGGTAACCTTTGCCCGATGCCTTGGCCTGTGCTTGCCCCCTTTGCACCAAAGGGGAAACAAGGACACTGCGCAGGCCGGCGCCCACCTGGCGCCCGCCTAGTCTCGATTGTCATGGCTTGCGTCACGGGCTCCTCGCGAGGTATCCCCGCCTTGATCTCTACGCTTCCTCGCGAGCCTGCCTCAGAGGAAGCTTTCTATCGTCCGCCCCGCAAGGCTTGGCCCCTCGCGAGGGTCTTGAGCTTGAGCTGATGAAGATGGGCACGCTGGGCCCCCACTTGAGCCACGCCGCAGGCCGCAGACAGGCAAGTCTGGGGACCCCCGTTCCCAGAACGCCGACAGTAGCCCTCGGGCCCAAGGTGTGCCCGGGCTTGGCCTAGCAGGGAAGCGAAGGGGCAAGCGCGAAGCGCCACGGGCCCTAACAGCCTGCGGCCTTGGGCACCGCATGGCAATTGATTGGACGTGGGCGTCTGCGCTTCCCCATGACGCCTCGGCAACTGTACATCTGACAAAAGAGGTGCCGGGCCAGACTTACTTGCTTTGTTCTCCTTCGCCTCGCCCCAGATCCCCTTTCTCGCTCTCCTCCTTCTTGCTTCCGAAATCCTCTAGATCTGTCTCAATCTTCCTCACCCGGCATGCCATGGCGCCTCGCAAGTCCCCGACCGAGGCCTAGTACCCGCCGGCCCTGGATTCCCCGAACCTGCCGGAGGAGAACCTCGCCCTCACGCGCCTGATGACGGTGGCGCAGGGCAGCAAGGGGGCGACTGTGCTCAAGGCCGGCTCCGACCAGCCTGAAAGGAGGGGGAGCACCTTCTATCTGCTCTTTGTGAGCGCCATCGTCGCCGGTCTGGTGCCTCCTTTCTCTGAGTTCTTCTTCGCTGTTCTCCACTAGTACAACTTGCAGGCTCTGCATCTCCACCCCAACTCTGTTCTTCTCCTGGCGATTTTTGCTTACTACTGTGAGGCTCATGTTGGGGTAAAGCCCTCGGTGCCCTTGTTGCGTCACTACTTTTCCCTCCGGGTTTCTGGTGGTCATGTCTCCTCATGTGCGAGCTTCATTGCATACTCCAATTCCAATGCCATCTCGAAGCCTGGGAAGAGAATCGAAGGCTTCCGGAGCAAGTGGATCATGGTGGACGTCGGGCGCCTCCACCCCCGTCTGGTGTTTCCTACGGGGCAGCCCAAGGCTGTCGACGCGTGGTCCCACGCGGAGCTCGTCGATCCCCGTGCGAGGGCGGTTCTGAAGAGGATGAACGCGAACCTGAGGCCGAGCAACTTGGGGGCGGCGAAGTTGACTGGAGCCACGCTCCTGAGGAAGTTCCTGGAGCACCGGGTGGCTCCACTACAGGAGCACTCGCTCCCGTTGTGGAGGCTTGGGGAAGCGGACGCCGCCTTGCGCCTAAGCTCTAAGGCCTTGACCAATGAGAATCTGGTCGCGGCCCTCCATTCCTTGGTTGGGGGGACGTGGCGAAGCCGGTGGGCGCCCCGGTCCCTCTATTCCTTCGCGATGATTGGGAGCAGGTGGTGAACGCCACGCCCACCTTTAATGGCGATGGGCTGGTGCCTGCAGAAGCTCCCGAGGGTCTTGCGGCGCTGGCGATGGTGAACGTGTCCTCCGACAGCTCCAGCGAGAGCGAGGGGGAAGAAGAGGCGGAGGAAGAAGAGTCTGGCTCTGAGGCGACTTGCGAGGAGTCGAGGGAGTCTTTCCCTCGGCGCAGGTCCCAGGTCCTCCGCTCCATGCCGGACGACGACGAGGCCGGCGCCAGGAGAGGAGGGGAGGATTCCCCCTTTGTCGCGAGGAAGGGCAGGTCGGGGCTGGTTCCCCCAGGGTCTGCTCTGGTCCCTGAGCGATCCGAGGCCAGCTCCAGCCCTCCTGACGTGCCTTTTGCTTACGGGCCTCCCGAGGCTGACCCCAGCTGTAGGCTCTCGGGCTTCAAGTTTAGCCGGAGGTTGCTTGGGTCCACGAGAAATGACCAGTAAGTGCTCGATTCATGCTTTGCTTGGTTTCTGCCACCGAGGCTTGACGTCCATATTCTTTGTCAGGCTGGTGCCTGCGGCGAAGAAGTTGAAAGGGGCTTCTGCGGCCCTGCTTGGGGCGAGTCCACCCGCCGGGATGGCGCCTTCGTCCATTGAAGGGAAAGACGGCGCGGCTCGCGCCTCCCCTGCCCGGTCGTCCTCGCGAGGCCGACTGGGACGCCTCGGCGAGGAGTCAACCCCCGTGGCCCTGTTGACCCTGGAGTCGACTGCGCTCGATGCTGCAGCCGGGGCAGCCAAGGCCCAGGGGGTTCCTTCCAGCCAAGCCGTGATCACGCCACTGTCTTCTTCGCCCGCTCTGCCGGTTCTTGCTTCTTCTGTTTCCTCCGCCGCCGTCCTCGACCAGGTCGCCAGCGAACTGAGCCAGCTACGGGAGGATCTTTTGAGCGCGGACCCTCGCCTAGTGGCCGGGCACCTAGAGCTAGCTTCTGGCTGGGCCCGTTCCACTGCCTCCGTCCGAGCAGCGCTGAGCCAGGCCGTGGCAGCCTCCGATGGGGAGAAGCAGGCGGCCAACCAAGCCAACTCCGCTCGCGACGCTGCCCTGGGCGACGCTGAGGCTGCCAAGGCTCGCTGCGAGGCGCTTGAGGCCGAGCTGCAAGGCCTGCGCAACGAGCTCGCCAAGGAGGTCCACGACTGCCAGGAGAAATAGAAGGAGATGAAGGCTCGGGAGGCTGCCGTCAAGGATCGGGACATCGAGCTTGATGACCGCCACAGCCGGTTGGAGACGCTTGAGCGGTCGCTGAAGGCGGAGAGGACCGAGCTAGACGCCAAGGCGAAGGTCCTGGCGGAGGATCGGGTGGCCTTCGCGAAGATGGAGAAGAGGGCTCGTGCCGCACTGAAGATGCTTTACGAGAGAGGCCTAGAGGAGCTGCTGGCCGGTGCGGATGTAACACCCCGGATATGATTTACCCAATATGTAATCCAACTCTTGCCGTTTCCGACGTTAAGTTATTTTATTTCCTCGGGTTTGGGTTTTTGTCTCCGTGTGGTGGTGTTGTTGTCATGCATCTCATATCATGTCATCATGTGCATTGCATTTGCATACGTGTTCGTCTCATGCATTTGAGCATTTTCCCCGTTGTCCGTTTTGCATTCCGGCGCTTCGTTCTCCTCCGGTGGTCATTTCTACCTTTCTTTCGTGTGTGAGGATTAAACATTTCCGGATTGGACCGAGACTTGCCAAGCGGCCTTGGTTTACTACCGGTAGACTGCCAGTCAAGTTTCGTACCATTTGGACTTCGTTTGATGCTCCAACGGTTAACCGAGGGACCGAGAAGGCCCCGTATGTGTTGCAGCCCAACACCCCTCCAATTTGGCCCAAAACCCTCTCCATCATCTAGAGCATTCGATCACGATCGCGTGGCCGAAAACCACACCTCATTTGGACACTCCTAGCTCCCTCTATGTCTATATAAAGACCCCTCCGAAATTCTCCTTCCCCTTCCCCCCGAAACCCTAGATCCACCCACCTCGCGCGCATCGGACACGTCCGGCCACAACCGGACACGTCCGCCCGCCGCCGCCGACCACTCACACGACGCCACGTGTCCCGCCCGTGCCCACATCGCCGCTCCCGCCGCCGGCCCGCGAGGGCCCGAGGCCGGCCCTCCCCATCGCTGACCGGGCCCCGAGGCCACCTCGCGCCGCGCCGCCTCTTCCCCAGCTCCGGGCCCGAGCCGCCGCACCTCCACTCCAGCCGCCGCGCCGCCTCGCCGGCCGGTGCGCCGCAAGCCGCCACCTCGCCGCGCCCGAGTCGCCGCGCCCGCCCGCCGACCACCTCCTCGATGTCTGCGCCGACAACCTCCTGAACGTCCGCGCCACTCCGGCGGCCAACTCCGACCTCCGGCATCGTCCCCGCCCCGGTGAACAGTTTTTCCGGCAAACCTCGTAAATCGCGCTCGGCTGGATCTAGATCTGGGAATAGATCAGGTTGACTTTTTGCCCGAAACCCTAACTATATTGCTATGTTCGTCATGCCGTAACTTTGCATCCGTAGCTCCGTTTTGGGCATATAGCATATCAAAATGTTCGTCTCCAAGAGATCATCATTTCATCTCATTGCATCATTTTCATTTGAGTTCATCTTGATGCCCGAAATGCTGTTGGAAGAATGCTATTTGAGATAATTGTCAGATCTGCTGCTCCAATTAGATATTTGTCATTTTTGCCATGTTTATTGTGTGCATGATATGCCCAGGAGCTCTACATATGTTTTGTTACATGCTTTGTAAAATTTCCAGTGGTGCCATCCTTGTATTTTTGTGATGTGTGTGGTGACTAGCACAAGCTTGCAAAGTAGTGCATTCGTTAATGCTGATTTCAGGGACTTAGCAATTCCACTAAGTCCTTGATCTGTTTATTTCAATATGCCATATGTTCATGTTGTTTCCTAGTGATCCGTGCCTCTTTTGAGGATGATCAGTAAGGATGATTTGTTAATCTTGTAGTGCTCTATCCATCCATGTCTTTGTTTGTAATTATGTAGCACCCTGGCTTGAGTCAATCGAGCTCTACTTTTGTCATTTCGTGAATCTGGGCAGATTATCTACTTGTTAGCGATTTTGCCGAGGATGTTGTAGTTGATCCGTGCATTCTATGTTATTGTTCTTTCCATGACTAGCTTGTATAATGTGTATTCTTGATGGGTGCATTCTTAGATTGTCATGCCTTGCTCTGTAGTGAGTGCATCGAGCTCGTAAACATGCCTTGATATCTGTTTTTGCATGCCCCAGTTTTTCACCAAGTCTGTGATCTGTTTATGTTTTTCCCATGTTCACATGCTTGCAAATGTATTTTCTGATCCCTTTTGGCTCAAGGTCACTAAGGAACTTTTGTTAATCTCTTTGAGTAGCTCCATGCCATGCTTTACTTTGCCATGTTCAGGCCCTGTATCATATAGTTTTCATGCTCCAAAGTGTGCTACCTGATCTGAAATTTCAGACAAGTGTTAATTTCACAAAGTCTGAAATCTGTTTACTAAATGCATTTTTTCCATGCTTGTTTGAACCTGTTAATGGATGAATTGGCCATAGCTCAGTGTTCCTCTTTTGTTAAGCATCTTGGATGGATCCCTGCCATGTATTTTGTTGCCATGTTTGGGTGCTGTAGCATAATTATCTTGTTGCTTTTAGATGACTACTTGCTGTATATCGAAGACCGGTGCCATATTTGTTTTGCTTGCCATTTCCAAACCATGTCTCCGATTCCAGCGTTCTTTATATTGTTTTCAAGCGATTTCATCTCACCTTTCCAGTGGCACACTTGGATTTCCCAGTTGAGGCCAGGTTCATTCATCTCTTGTCAAATCTTGCATATGCATCACATATC
This sequence comes from Triticum urartu, assembly GCF_056163025.1. Classification (NCBI taxonomy): domain Eukaryota; kingdom Viridiplantae; phylum Streptophyta; class Magnoliopsida; order Poales; family Poaceae; genus Triticum; species Triticum urartu. The sequence goes on from NC_141874.1 coordinate 322,950,402, forward strand.
GCATCCCGCATAGCATACCATGTTTGCATCATGTTGTTTGACTTTGCACGTGGTTGATTGTGTTCTTGTTGCTTGTTTTTCTTGTTTGGGTAGAGCCGGGAGACGAGTTTGCTAACAAGGAGCCCGTTGAGTTTGCTTTCGAGGATCCAGTCAACTCTGACAACTTTGCAGGCAAGATGATCATACCCTCGGAATCACTTCTATCTTTGCTTTGCTAGATGCTCGCTATTTTGCTATGCCTATGCTACGATTACCTACCACTTGCTTATCATGCCTCCCGAATTGCCATGTCAAACCTCTAACACACCATGTCCTAGCAAACCGTTGATTGGCTATGTTACCGCTTTGCTCAGCCCCTCTTATAGCGTTGCTAGTTGCAGGTGAAGATTGGAGACCGTTCCTTGTTGGAACATTATTTACTTGTTGGGATATCACTATATTATATTGTTATCTTAATGCACCTATATACTTGGTAAAGGGTGGAAGGCTCGGCCTTTTGCCTAGTGTTTTGTTCCACTCTTGCCGCCCTAGTTTCTGTCATATCGGTGTTATGTTCCCGGATTTTGCGTTCCTTACGTGGTTGGGTTATAATGGGAACCCCTTGATAGTTCGACTTGAATAAAGCTTCTCCAGCAATGCCCAACCTTGGTTTTACCATTTGCCACCTAGCCTCTTTTTCCCTTGGGTTTCCGGAGCCCGAGGGTCATCTCATTTAAACCCCTGGGCCAGTGCTCCTCTGAGTGTTGGTCCAAACTAGTATTGTGCAGTGCCCCCTCGGGGAAACTCGAGGTTTGGTTTTAGTTGTATGGAGCGCTCATCTGAGTGTGCCCTGAGAACGAGATATGTGCAGCTCCTATCGGGATTTGTCGGCACATTCGGGCGGTGTTGCTGGATTGGTTTTAACTTGTCGAAGTGTCTTGTAGAACTGGGATGCCGAGTCTGATCGGAATGTCTCGAGAGGAGGTCTATTCCTTCGTTGACCGTGAGAGCTTGTCATGGGCTAAGTTGGGACTCCCCTGCAGGGATTTGAACTTCCGAAAGCCGTGCCCGCGGTTATGGGCAGATGGGAATTTGTTAATGTCCGGTTGTAGATAACTTGAACCTTAACTTAATTAAAATGAATCAACTGTGTGAGTTACCGTGATGGTCTCTTCTCGGCGGAGTCCGGGAAGTGAACACGGTGTTGGAGTAATGCTTGCCGCAGGTTGTTCTCTAGTTATCCATTCGTGCCTTGCTATCTCTTCTCGCTCTCTTTTGCGAATAAGTTAGCCACCATACATGCTAGTCGCTTGCCGCAGCTCCACATACTTACCTTGCCTTACCTATAAGCTTAAATAGTCTTGATCGCGAGGGTGCGAGATTGCTGAGTCCCTGTGGCTCACAGTTTACTTCCAAACCAGATGCAGGGCCAGACGACTCCGTTCCAGATGACGCGTTAGAGCTCAAGTGGGAGTTCGACGAGGACTCACGCCGTTACTATGTATCTTTCCCTGATGATCAGTAGTGGTACCCAGTTGGGGTGATCGGGACCATGTCGCTTGTTGGGTTGGTCTTTTATTTTGGCGCCATAGTCGGGCCATGAGTGATTGAATGATGTAATGCTATTTATGTACTTTGATTGACGTGGCGAGTGTAAGCCAACTATGTATCTCCCCTTTTATTATCTATATTACATGGGATGTTGTGAAGATTGCCTAACTTGCGACATTGCTTTCAATGCGGTTATGCCTCTATGTCATGCCTCGACACGTAGGAGCTATAGTCGCATCGAGGGCGTTACAAGTTGGTAATCAGAGCCTTCCCCGACCTTAGGAGCCCCATTGCTTGATCGTTATTAGCGGCCGAGTTGTGTCTAGAAAAATGTTTTGAGTCATTTAGGAATTATATATCGGAGAGTTTAGGAATTCTTTTTACTTCCCAGTCCCTTCATCGCTCTGGTAAGGCATCCTGACGTAGTGTTTTGACTATTCTCTTCTCAAATTTCACTAAAATAAATTTAGGATCACGCGGGTATCTTGGAATCGTTCCGATGGTTTTGTGACGAGAACATTGTTCTTGGTGCCTCCTGTCTTTAGGGGTTGTGGCAGTGTCCCGGGGAGTTGAGCTCCGAGGTGTTGTCGTCACAATTTTATCGTTGCAGTTCTGCAATAGCTGAGTTTAGTACGCCGACATCGAAAATCTCTTTTATGCAGCTCGTTGGTGAGATAACCTCGACGCCACCCAGTACCGGGGCGGGAGTTTGGGAGTATTGCATAACTTGTATAACGGATGCTTTTCGAAGGTTGAGGTAGATGGTTTCCGAAGTTTTCTCGGTTATGTGTTGAAGGATGGATACAGCTGGATGTAGGATTTGCTAGGTTTGGGTGAGATATTATGCTTCCCCTATATCCCCAACACCTGATTGCATAACCAGAAAGGTTCGGGAGTTTCATAGGTGGGAATTCTTGTAGCTCTAGTTCTTCTTCCACGGGTATTTGGTTTGAGATTGGGATTTCTTACCAAGTATTCGTTCTTGATCTGTACCTTGTTGATTTATTCCTCTACCTAAATTCTAAGTGGCTTCTCAATTTATGGATATGTGACCATTTCTAGTGGAATGCATTCATTCATTTTGTGCGGATGTGAAGACTATATGTTGCAATTTTCTTTCCGTTGGATCCAGCTTCAATATTTGTCTATCTATGGGCTAATGGATGTCAACCTCTTCAGGATGGCTCCTCCAACGTGCACGACTCCGAATCCTGATCCGCCACCACCTCCCGCTCCTCCGGAGGCATGGCAAGCTGTGATGGCTGCTACTAATGCAAACACGCAGTTGATCATGCAAATTCTTCAAGAGCGCAATCAAGAGAATCAAGGCAACCAAGGCAACAATCAGAATCACTTTGCTACACTCAACCAGTTCCTTGCTAACGGGCCAAAGACTTTCAGCAATTGTGTTGAGGCAACTGATGCTGACGATTGGCTCATGGACCTGTGCAAGCATTTCATGTGCAGTAACGTCAGGCCTAAGGACTTTGTCAAGTTCGCTTCCTTCCAACTCAAAGACCAAGCTGCAGAATGGTTCCAGCAGTACAAGGATTCAAGAGGAGGCCGTGTGATTACCTGGGATGAATTCCGTCAAGACTTCAAAGCTCATCATATTCCTCAAAGCATGGTTGAAAGCAAGCGTGAGGAATTCCGCAACCTGAAGCAAGGCTCTTTGTCTGTCTATGACTACAACAAGTTGTTTCAGAAGCTCGCCCGCTTTGCTAAGCAGGACGTCCCTGACGAGAAGAGCATGATATACCAGTTCAGGGGTGGTTTCAAAGAAGAAATCCAGCTAGCTCTTGTTCTCTTTGAGCCCTTGAGGTACGATGAGTTCTACAACATGGCATTGAAGCAAGAGGCTGCTCAACTGAAGTGTGATGCTTCCAAGAAGCGAGTCTGAGATGCTACTCCTTCTTCCTCTACTCAAGTGGCCAAGCAGCAGAAGTATTGGCTTCCTCCTCCTCCGTTTCGTCAGCCGTATCAGCAGAAGAGCAAAGGTGGCAGTGGATCTTCCCACCCACCCAACCCTGGCTTTCAGAACAAGACTTCGTCTCAAGCTCCAAGATCGAGTGTTCCGTACCACTGTCCGCTTTCAGAGGTCACGTGCAACAAGTGCCAACAGAAGGGTCACTATGCCAACAAGTGCTTCAATCAGAGGGGTCTTCCTCCTCCTCCTCCTGTGAGATCGGCAAGTACAGCTGTGGTCAAGCATAACCCCAAGTACGCCAAGGTCAACATGGTGAATGCAGCTCAGGCAGAGGACTCGTCAGATGTCATCATGGGTAACCTTCCTGTTAACGATATTCCAGCTAAAGTTCTTTTTGACACTGGTGCATCGCATTGTTTCATTTCCAAACCTTTTGCATCAAAGTATGAGTGCGATTATCAGTATCTGCAAAGTTCCTTGCAAATCGTGTCACCGGGCAAGCAAATGACAGCTAATACCTGCGTCCCGGATGTTACTATCACGTTGGGCGACTACAAATTTCTAGCGTCTCCTATTGTTCTGGGCGACTCAGATATTGATCTTATTCTCGGAATGGATTGGCTTTCTAAGCACAAGACGCATCTTGATTGTGCTGCCAGGCAGATTCAATTGACTCATTTGTCTGAGGACGTAATTGTCTTTGCCGCTCGTGATGATACCATCCGTCTGTTTTCTCTCAATGAGAAGGGTGAACTCGATGCCATCTCGCAAATTCCTGTCGTTTGCGAATATCAAGATGTCTTTCTAGAAGAGCTTCCAGGAATGCCTCCGCACCGGCCAGTTGAATTCGTCATCGATCTTGAGCCTGGCACGGAACCTGTTTGCAAACGTCCTTACAAGCTCGGACCTGAAGAGTTGAAGGAGCTGAAGAAGCAACTCGATATTCAAGAGAGAATGGGTCTCATCCGACCTAGTTCTTCTCCATGGGGTTGTGGTGTTCTTTTTGTGAAGAAGAAGGATGGAACGGACCGACTTTGCGTTGATTACCGTCCATTGAACAAGAAGACTATCAAGAACAAGTACCCACTTCCCAACATCAACGAGCTGTTTGAACAACTCAAAGGTGCCCAAGTATTCTCCAAGCTTGATCTCCGTATGGGTTATCATCAGATTCGAATCCGTGAACAAGATATTCCCAAGACGGCTTTCAGGACAAGCTATGGTTCATATGAATACACTGTCATGTCTTTTGGCCTCGTCAACGCTCCTCCGACTTTCTCTCGCATGATGCACTTCATCTTCAACCCCTACACCAATGACTTCGTTTTGGTCTATCTCGACGACATTCTAGTCTTTTCGAAGAACAAGGAAGATCATGCCAAGCACTTGCGTTTGGTGCTCGATAAGCTCAGAGAACATCAGTTCTACGCCAAGTTCTCAAAGTGCGAGTTTTGGCTCGATGAGGTTCTTTATCTTGGGCATATCATCTCTACCAAGGGCATTGCGGTGAATCCCGAGAAGGTGTCTGCAATTGTGAATTGGGAACCTCCTCAGAACGTGAAGCAACTCCGTAGCTTCCTCGGTCTCGCAAGCTATTGTCGAAGGTTCGTGGAGAACTTTTCAAAGATCGCGAAGCCCCTTTCCAACCTTCTCCAGAATCACGTCAAGTATGTTTGGTCTCCGGAGTGTGACATTGCTTTCAACACTTTGAAAGAGAAATTGGTTACTGCTCCAGTTCTGACTCCTCCTGTTGAATCCAAACCGTTCGAGGTCTTCTGCGATGCCTCTCTCCAAGGTCTTGGTGCAGTTTTGATGCAAGAGAAGAAAGTTGTGGCTTATACCTCTCGCCAGTTGAAGCCCAATGAGAAGAACTACCCCACTCATGACCTCGAGTTGGCGGCAGTTGTTCATGCTCTTTTGACTTGGAGACATCTCTTATTGGGAAGAAAAGTGGACATCTTCACTGACCACAAGAGTCTCAAGTACATCTTCACTCAGCCTAATCTCAACCTCAGGCAGACTCGTTGGGTCAAAATGATTCAAGAGTATAATCCGAGTATCGAGTATACTCTAGACAAGGCCAATGTGATTGCTGACACTTTGAGCAGGAAGGCTTACTGCAACAGTCTGATTCTCAAGCCTTATCAACCCGAGCTTTGTGAAGCTTTCCGCAAACTCAATCTACAAGTTGTTCCCCAAGGTTTCCTCGCCAACCTTCAAGTCTCTCCTACCTTGGAAGATCAGATTCACCAAGCTCAACTTCTTGATGCTATGGTGAAGAAGGTGAAGATTGGGATTGCCAAGAGTCAACCCAAGTACAAGTGCTACCGCCTAGATGACAAGGATACTCTCTTCTTCGAGGATCGTATTGTCGTGCCCAAAGGTGACCTTCGTAAAGTGATCATGAATGAGGCTCACAATTCTCTCCTCTCCATCCACCCTGGGAGCACGGAGATGTATCAGGACCTCAAGCAGGCTTATTGGTGGACTCGAATGAAGCGCGAGATTGCTCAGTTCGTGAATGAATGTGATGTCTGCAGAAGAGTGAAGGCAGAACACCAAAGGCCAGCTGGTCTCCTCCAACCTCTTGCCATTCCAGAATGGAAGTTTGACCACATTGAGATGGACTTCGTGACTGGGTTTCCAAAGTCCAAGCGTGGCAATGATGCTATATTCGTCGTCATCGACAAACTCACTAAAGTGGCTCACTTTCTGCCTATCAAAGAGTCAATCACTGCAGCTCAATTGGCGGAGCTCTATACCTCTCGAATTGTCTCGCTGCACGGTATTCCACAGGTGATCTCTTCAGACCGTGGCAGCATCTTCACCTCAAAGTTTTGGGATTCTTTTCAGAAGGCCATGGGCACCAACATCCGCTTCAGCACAGCTTTCCACCCTTAGACTAGCGGTCAAGTCGAGCGTGTCAACCAGATTCTTGAAGATATGCTCAGGGCTTGTGTGATCTCCTTCGGCATGAAGTGGGAGGATTGTCTTCCATATGCTGAATTCTCATACAACAACAGTTTTCAAGCAAGTTCGAGTAAGGCCCCATTTGAAATTCTGTATGGCAGGAAGTGCCGTACCCCTCTCAACTGGTCTGAAACCGGTGAACGTCAGCTTTTGGGAAATGACTTTATCACAGAGGCAGAGGAAATGTGCAAAGTCATTCGTGATAACCTCAAAGCAGCCCAATCGCGCCAGAAGAGCTACTATGATAGTAAGCACCGTGATTTGGCTTTCGAGATCGGAGATCATATTTACCTCCGCGTCTCTCCAATGAAAGGTACTCGTCGCTTCGGTATCAAAGGGAAGCTTGCCCCTAGATACGTGGGACCTTTCAAGATCGTCAGCAAGAGAGGCGATCTCGCCTATCAACTCGAGCTTCCTTCAAAATTTTCCAATGTTCATGACGTGTTCCATGTCTCTCAGCTCCGCAAGTGCTTCAAGACTCCTGACTGCACCGTCAACTTCGAAGACATTGAGCTCCAAGAAGATCTCTCTTATCCTGAGCACCCCGTTGCTATTCTTGAAGAGACTGAACGCAAGACTCACAACAAGTCAATCAAATTCCTCAAAGTCAAGTGGCCACACCATTCCGACCGTGAAGCTACCTGGGAACGCGAGGATCACCTCCGTTCTGAGTACCCGGTGTTCTTTCAGTCCTAGATCTCGGGACGAGATCCTTTCGTAGTGGTGGAGTGTTGTAACACCCCTGATATGATTTACCCAATATGTAATCCAACTCTTGCCGTTTCCGACGTTAAGTTATTTTATTTCCTCGGGTTCGGGTTTTTGTCTCCGTGTGGTGTTGTTGTTGTCATGCATCTCATATCATGTCATCATGTGCATTGCATTTGCATACGTGTTCGTCTCATGCATTCGAGCATTTTCCCCGTTGTCCGTTTTGCATTCCGGCGCTTCGTTCTCCTCCGGTGGTCATTTCTACCTTTCTTTCGTGTGTGAGGATTAAACATTTCCGGATTGGACCGAGACTTGCCAAGCGGCCTTGGTTTACTACCGGTAGACTGCCAGTCAAGTTTCGTACCATTTGGACTTCGTTTGATGCTCCAACGGTTAACCGAGGGACCGAGAAGGCCTCGTATGTGTTGCAGCCCAACACCCTCCAATTTGGCCAAAAACCCTCTCCATCATCTAGAGCGTTCAATCACGATCGCGTGGCCGAAAACCGCACCTCATTTGGACACTCCTAGCTCCCTCTATGTCTATATAAAGACCCCTCCGAAATTCTCCTTCCCCTTCCCCCCGAAACCCTAGATCCACCCACCTCGTGCGCATCGGACACGTCCGGCCGCAACCGGACACGTCCGCCCGCCGCCGCCAACCACTCAGACAACGCCACGTGTCCCGCCCATGCCCACATCGCCGCTCCCGCCGCCGGCCCGCGAGGGCCCAAGGCCGGCCCTCCCCATCGCCGACCGGGCCCCGAGGCCACCTCGCGCCGCACCGCCTCTTCCCCAGCTCCGCAGCCCCAGGAGGCGGGGTCGCCCAGCGTGACTCCACCACAGGCGGCAGCGCCACTGGAGAGTGATCCCTTCGCGGCTTCTGTCCTGTTTTTATTCCTGCAACATGCACCATGCCTCGCGGAGGCGTTTAAACTTGTGTTTGACGTCGTGAAACAATCTATGGCTTGTAATATTTGCTTTGAATTTCCTAGAATTTTCGTTGTTCTTCCCTACTTGCTCGCACTCTACGTCGGCAGGGCCCGGCCCCGCGCAAATATCACCCAGCGTTAGCCCCGACCGGAAACCAGAACGGGACTAAGGAGTGAGGGGCTACGTGGCAAGTTAGGCTCCTGAGTCGCGGTGCTCAGGAGTCCCCCTTGACGCACAAGCAACAAGTAGGAAAGGGGGGAACGAGGAGTGGATTGATCGTTCTGCGTCGGTAGGGCCCGGCGCCGCGCGTACCTCACCCAGCGTTAGCCCCGACCGGAAACCAGGACGGGACTAAGGAGTGAGGGGCTACGGAGCAAGTTAGGCTCCTGAGTCGCGATGCTCAGGAGTCCGCCTTGACATTCAAACGGGTTTCCATACCTTGGCTCCGCTTGGGGAGGGGCGTGTGATGACCAGGTCCGAGGGACCTGGCTGTGTGGCGTGCGCTCAGGCAAGACCCGGGCGTAACCTCCGTGTCCAGCCCCCTCGCGCGGCGCTCCCGAGGGGAGGCGTTGCGATGGTGCCGAGCACTGAGCTCTGGGGTCCCTGAAGTTGGTACGGCCGTAGGCCGCCCTCAGTTGTTTATCACCAGCACGGAGCATAGCGCTTCCGTATGTGTACGGGCATAGCCGCTCCTCGGCAGTGTCGTCAGCTAGCGCGGAGCATGGTGCTTCCACTGGTACGTGGGAGGGGGCTCCCCTCCGGGAGGAGCCCCCGGGGCGTGTACAGCCCCGCCCTGACACGTGGCCGGCACGGTAGGGCTAGGAGAGGTGTATCTGGGCACTCGTGAGCCAGCGGAGGACTCACAAGGCCCTACCTCGAGGCGGGTTGCGCCTAGCTCTGGGCCTTTATCAATGGTGTGTTCCTGCAGGGTGGTTAGAATGCAAATTCTCTACGTCCTCAGGTCCCGGCCCTCGAGCGAGCTCAGCCGCTGCTGGTATGACAGGTCACGATGCCGTGGGTCAAGGCCAGGGGGTGAGGGCTGGAGAGCCAGTAGGAGCACATGAGTCGCGATGCTCAGGTACCCCCCTTTTAACGTGCAAGCGCTTTGCATAAAAGCGGAGAAGTCTGCGATAAGCAGTAGGTGACAATTAAGCACGAAAGAGAAAATTCATTTTAAGTAGACGCGGGAAAAGCAAACGCCGCAGGGCCAGGCCCGAGCAGCTCGGGGATGATGCAGCCCGAGGGGCGCCCCCAACAAGGTAAGTAAAGAGCATAAGCAAAATGGATACACACCGCAGGGACGGACCCACGCAATCTGGGAATGATGCGTCCCTGTGGGTGCTCCCATCTAAAACGGAACTTAGAAAGATGTCACCTGGTGCCGTTGAAGATGGAGTGATGTTGCGGAAGCGGGCGATGCGCGATGAAGACGTCGATCCTTACGAGCCCCCAGGCCTAGGAGCCTTGGAAGGCTCCGGGGGCACTGGTGGGTTTCCGAGGGCCTTCTGCATCTCCGCCAGGACCATACCATGCCTGAGCTCCTGAGCCTCCAGAATGCTCCTCAGCAGGCGCTGATGAGCGGCGACCGCGTTCGGCAGGCCGAAAGGCATGCGGACGTAGCTGTGAGGTGGACCCTCGCAACGCCCCGCGCGCGAAGGCCAGAGGCGCTCCTGAGACGCGGCCTGGTTGAGCCCTGGCATGTCGATGCAGACGCCAGCCTACCATCCACGCCTGGATGTGGGGCCATGGCGGGCAAGCGGCGGCTGCCGCGCATGACTCTCGACTCCTGTAGCTCCTGGGTGTTGCTTGCGATGAACTCCTGAGGGTTTGGTCTTCCTTGCCTTGTACCTTCCTAAGGGAAACGTGCCTGGAAGCACCCCTCCAAGCGGTGCCCAAGCGCCTCCCTCGCGACCTCGGCAAGGTCGGTGGCTCTCCAAGAAAGAGCCCCCGAGCCCTGCCTGAGGAGGGTGTCGGGCACGCCTTCCTATGCAAGAGAGGGTGGCGCTCCTTGATTGGGCGCAGATCCTGACCCAACACCTCCGGAGGCGCCTACCTCCTTATGGCTTGGGCCAGACGAAGCCCTCTTCTTCTTGGGGGTCACCTCGGGAGGTCTTCCGTTCCTGTGGTCCGGGTCTTCGATTGCTGCGGCTTGGAACGCGCGCTCCAGTGAATACACTGCGTCTCTTTCTTCACAGGGTACGGTGATGACTCCACCGCTTCCTGGCATCTTGAGGATATTGTATCCATGGTGAGTCACTGCCATGAACTTGGCCAGGTCTGGGTACCAAAGGATGGCGTTGTATGGCAGACGGATGTGGGCGACGTCGAAGTCGATGAGCTCGGTGCGGTAGCTGTTGCGCTGCCCGAAGGTGACTGGAAGGCGAATCTGCCCTATCGGAACAATGGAACCATCAGTGACTCCTGACAAGGGCTTGGTTGGCTGAAGCTAATCGTACGGCACTTGGAGATTGTCGAACGTCTCAGCGGACAGGACGGTGAGTCCTGCTCCGCTGTCAATGAGGGTCCTGGTGACCTGCACGTTGCTAATGACTGGGGAGCAAAGCATTGGGAGGACTCCGGCCGTTGCCACGCACTTGAGCCGATCCGCTTAGCTGAACGTGATAGCGCACGCAGACCGCCTGAGAGGGCGCATGGCCTCAAGCTTGGGGAGGACTGCATTCACCTCGCGAGCAAACTGCTTGAAGATGCGCTGTGAGGCTGGGGCCTGTGCGCCACCCAAGATGCAAGCGATTGCGCGCGGCTCCTGGAATCCCCCAGCCCCCTCGTCTTGATGTTGGTCTTCGTTCCTCCTTGGTGGTGGCGGCAGAGGAGGAAGGCCTGCATTACCGCGCGGGCGATCCTCACGAGGCTGATCTCTCCAGCCTCCCTCGCGAGGCTGGTCCTGCCAGTGATCCTCGCGAGGTCGGTCACGCCACCCTTGGCGAGGGCCACGGTCTTCCCATCGTCCGCCACCTCTTCCTCCTCATCGGCCATAGCCCCTGTCGTTGCGCTCGGGGCGTCGCCCGACACGTCCATCTCTCACGGCCCTGAGCTCTTGACATTCGTTGGTGTTGTGGGTGTGGAGGTCGTGGTACACGGAGTACCGGCTGCCCTTGGATGACTTAGGCTGATCCCTGCCTCGCTTGGTGTCTGGCTCCGCTGGAAGCACGGCAGCCCCCTTGCGCTTCATGTCCTTGGCCTTGGGCTTCTTCTCTTCTGGGTCGGCAGCCGGGAGTTCGAGGAGGGAAAGGCGCCCTTCCTCAGCCCTGGCGCACTTGGTCGCCAAGTTGAACAGCTCCAGGGATGTGCACAGGTCTTCATGGATTGCTAGCTCCTCCTTCATCTTGATGTCGCGTACGCCATCGGAGAAGGCCAAGATGATGGCTTCTTCAGTCACCTTGAGGATCTTGAGGTGAGCGTTGTTGAAGCGCTGGATGTATTTCTGCAGGGTTTCCCCTTGCTGCTGCTTGATGCGGCGCAGATCGCTCACGACCGGGGGCCGGTCGCGAGTGCTCTGGAAGTTCGCGATGAAGCGAGTGCGCATCTCGTCCCAGGAGGAGATTGTGCCAGGAGCCAGGTTCAGGAGCCAGGTGCGGGCCCCGTCCTTGAGCGCCATGGGAAACCAGTTCGCCATGACCCTTTCGTCTCTGTTGGCGGCTTCGATGCACAGCTCGTAGAGCTGTAGGAACTCCGCGGGGTCTGCCGTGCCATCGTAGCGAGGGGGCAGGTCAGGCTTGAACTTGCCGGGCCATGCGACGCCGCGTAGCTCGGGGGTGAGGGCACGGCAGCCTGCTGTGGCCATCGGTGCAGCTGCCGTGCCCACCGGTGCCTTTTGCTGGTACTGGGCTTGCTCCTGGGGATTACCGCGCGCCGCCGCTTGGAGCAGTGCGGGGTCTTGGCGTGGAGGTGTAGGGACGCGATCTTGGCGCACCGGCGCTGGGAGCGCATGAGCACCTTCTTGGGGACGAGGGATCTCTTGGCAGCTCCTTTCTTGCTGCGCAGGCACCGGACGCGGAGGGTCTCACCCTGGGGCTGCGCGCCTTGGAGCCAGGGCGCCTTCTTGGGGAGGAGGTGGTGGAGGCACCTCCTGATCCTCGCCTCCTGCGCGGAATGGAGGGCGAGGCAGCGAGAAGGACGACAATGGGGAGGCCCTTGTGGCACTGACGAGCTCGGTGATGCGGGCGAGCCAGTCTTCGTAGAGGTCGTCGATGGGGCGGTAGTGCAAGAGTTCTCTTGCCAGGAGCAGCGCGGCGTGCGTGTCCATGGGGGCGCGACGGACGTGGGACGACGAAGCGGCTAGATTCAGCGACGGTGTGGCGGTGCGGCCCTCCCGCCGTATCGAAGGATGCTGGGACGAGGCCTGCTGCTCGTTCCCCGCCGGGCCGGTGGCGGCGTTGGCGGCAGGCGATGGGGAACGACGAGGGCGTCCGCCGACGGGCGCCGTTTGGGCGACGCGGGTGGCGAGAGCAGCCCGGCGCTCGGCGCGAGCCCGACGAGCGTCAGCCATGGACACAACGGAAGATCACACGCGAACAACGGAAGAAAGATTCCGGCGCACCCCTACCTGGCACGCCAAATGTCGGATTTCGGGTTCCGGCAGAGCCTTGAGGTTCGAACACTGGGGTGCGTGCGGAGATCTTTCCCCTACCGATCTACATCCAATCTCCTCGCGTGATCTAGCTGGAAACAACGAACAACACAAGGGACACGAGGTTTATACTGGTTTGGGCCACCGTTGTGGTGTAATACCCTACTCCAGTGTGTGGTGTGGCGGATTGTCTCTGGGGTTGATGAGGAACAGTACAAAGGAAGAACATCCTCGCGAGAGCTGTTCTTGAGGTGGTGCGATGAACTGCTTGGGTGAGTTCAGTCGCCTCTCTCTCTCTCTCTCTCTCTCTGCTAGGGTTCTACCAGATCTCTAGATGTGTCTCCCTAAATCATTGCCTGGATTCCCCTACTATGTGGTGGCTAGCTCTATTTATAGAGGCCCTGGGCCTCTCCCCAAATAATGAGCGGGAAGGGCGCCAACAATTGGCCATTTTGAAGGGGAACATATAGTACAAGTTATCCTGACCAAAGGTGGTCTTCGGCTGCCAAAAGCTCTGGTGATGACGCCGTCTTGGGCTCCACGGTGACCTCCGTCCTTCCGCTCTGCTGGTCTTGGTCTTGTTGCACCGGAATGGTAACCTTTGCCCGATGCCTTGGCCTGTGCTTGCCCCCTTTGCACCAAAGGGGAAACAAGGACACTGCGCAGGCCGGCGCCCGCCTGGCGCCCGCCTGGTCTCGATAGTCATGGCTTGCGTCACGGGCTCCTCGCGAGGTATCCCCGCCTTGATCTCTCCGCCTCCTCGCGATGCCTGATGAGGCTGCCTTAGAGGAAGCTTTCTGTCGTCCGCCCCGCGATGCTTGGCCCCTCGGAGGGGTCTTGAGCTTTAGCTGATGAAGATGGGCCACGCTGGGCCCCCACTTGAGCCACACCGTAGGCCGTAGGCAGGCAAGTCTGGGGACCCCCGTTCGCAGAATGCCGACATATACAATGCGAAAAATGGGTATAGATCCCTCGAGGATCAAACCCACCAAAACCACCTTTAAGGGCGTCATCCCAGGTGTAGAGGCCCATTGCACGGGCTCAATCACACTGGAAGTGGTCTTCGGATCACCGGAGAACTTCCGAAGCGAGGAGTTAATCTTCGATATCGTCCCGTTTTGTAGTGGCTATCACGCACTGCTCGGGCGAACCGCATTTGCAAAATTCAATGCGGTACCACATTACGCATACCTCAAGCTCAAGATGCCAGGACCTAGGGGAGTCATAACAGTGAATGGAAACATAGAATGCTCGCTCCGCATGGCAGAGCACACTGCCGCCCTCGCAGCAGAAGCACAAAGCAGCCTTTTAAGGCAAACCACTAATTCGGCAATATAGCCCCCGAACACCTTCAAGCGAGTCCGGAGTAAACTGCAACAGGATCGCCTGGCACATTCAGAGCTTGCCTAGTAATTCGGCCCCCGTCCCAGTCCCAGTCAAGAGACAAAATCCGTGCTGCGCGTACATAATTACGCACTGAAAATACCGTGGACATAGGCGGGGGCACGATCAGGGCACGTCCCGCAATGCGGCTTAACCGCCCTAGGGGTTGTATACCTTTATCATTTTCTCTCTTTCAGGACTTAACTCTCTCGAAGCCCTTTCTGGCAGTACGATTTCCGGACACATTACGGGAAGGAACAACCAAGGAGGCAAGAAGCTAAGATGTACACGGGAACCCTCAGGTGGTCTCTAATAATAATAGATATACCCGCTTTCTACTATCCATACGCAGCTTGCCCTTGGACAGGACATGTCAAATAGTCCTACTTTCTGCTTATTGCACTACTTGTATTAGTGCGCTTCAACGTATTATTTAAATAACAATGCATAGCATTAGTCTATTATTGCATTATTCATCCCCTTTTTCTTATATGTTCATTTACGACAATCTGCACCGGTACATTTGGGTATGGCCAGTACGCCAGGGGCTTTCGTTTACCCCATAATACGGCGTGAGAATTCTAAACACTTTCAATAGTGCGGCACCCTGAACTTATAGCATTATATGCATCAGCTCTGAATCATGTCATTGGTCAATAGTTGGGTTTGCCCGGCTCCCATGCTTTGGTACCTTATGTTCCGCTATATCGGCTAAGGTAGCGCTGGGAGAACTACTGTGATTGTGTCCCGGTTCTTCCGGACGAGCACCTCAGTAGAGAAAGCCGAAAACTGACTGTCATGATAAGGCGAGAGCTGGTCGCCTGCTCGCGCCTCCCGTGGCTGGCTGTGCTACCGGGCAGGCCTCACGGCCCCACCATACTCACATCCCTGGCATGGCTATCCCTCTACTCACCCATACCTACTGTTATTTTCCGGCGACGGTAGCCAAACCAGTCAACCCTCATACTCCCCGCCACGTGGGCAACCACTGCCACGTCTTCCCCGGCTTCGTGTCGTTCCCTTCATAGGCCTAGCCGTCGTCCACCGCCCTGGTGCTCTCAGCGCGGCGTGGTCCACTGACGACATCCATCGGAAGTGGACAGTACATGGAGAGGCTGACAGCTGGGTCCATGGTCGCACACAAGGAAGTGCCTCCATATTACGCGCAAAATAATGATTCCTCCACCTGACAGCTGGGACCCACCGGAAGGACCTCTTTATTTCGCGAAAAAATGTTGCCCCCGCTGATAGCTTGGACCCACCGGCTATATGTTCGCACGCAAGGAAGTGCCTCCTTATTACGCACAAAAAATGGATACTCCCCCTGCTAGCTGGGACCCACCATATGGGAGGCTGACTTGTGGGCCTACTAAGTTGACGCGGACGGAGGGCTTTGTCAACTTATTCAATATGAATCTAGCTCCAATGACCGTACGATGTCCATCCAACGGCCGTAGTGCTTCTTCAACCTCTGGTCTTCTTGCTCCAGTAGCCCAAACCAGTGCCGGTCGTGCCACCTGCTCCTGCCTCCTGTAGCCGGCTGTGCTGCCGCGGAGGCCTCACCGCCCCCTACTACTCCCACTGCTAGTCAGGCCATCCCTCTAGTCACCCACACCCCCTGTTATTTTACGGCGACGGCGTCCTCACACCGAAGCCGAACCAGTGAACCCTCATACTCATCTCTACGTGGGCATCCACTGTTGCGTCTTCCCCTGCTCCGCGTTGCCCCATTCCTAGGCCTCGCTATCGTCCACCGCCTTGGTGCTCTCAGCACGGCGTGGTCAATGTGGTCAATGAACGACTTCCATCAGAAGAGTACTGTACGTGGAGAGGGTGACAGCTGGGTCCACGGCCGCAGCAAGGAAGTGCCTCCTTATTACGTGCAAAATAATGATTCCTCGACTTGGCAGTAGGGACCCACCGGATGGGCCACCATATTTCGCAAAAAAATGTTCCCCCTGACTGCAGGGACCCACCAGTTACATCGTCACACGCAAGGAAGTGCCTGACAGTCGGGAACCACCTGGTCGAAGCGTACGTAGCATTGTCATTCTGGTCATGAACGTGTACGTACATAGGATCAGACTGTCTGCAGGCTGCAGCGATTAACCGTGGCCGTGTAAGGAAGGGCACGTGTTGTAGTATAGGCGCGCACATGTCATAGTAGAGGTGCGCACGTAGCATGTACACATACGTACAACCAGGGTGCAAGAAAGTAAATACAACCAGGTACATACATACGGGCGGGGTCTCGAACGCCTAGTCGCGCATACGTACGGCTAGGGCTAGTGTACATGGCTGGGCCGTAACGGAGAAACTGCGTTGTGATGTCTACTACACAACCTTCTTCTTGTAGACGTTGTTGGGCCTCCAAGTGCAGAGGTTTGTAGGACAGTAGCAAATTTCCCTCAAGTGGATGACCTAAGGTTTATCAATCCGTAGGAGGCGTAGGATGAAGATGGTCTCTCTCAAGCAACCCTGCAACCAAATAACAAAGAGTCTCTTGTGTCCCCAACACACCCAATACAATGGTAAGTTGTATAGGTGCACTAGTTCGGCGAAGAGATGGTGATACAAGTGGTATATGGATAGTAGATAAAGGTATTTGTAATCTGAAATTATAAAAACAGCAAGGTAACAAGTGATAAAAGTGAGCGTAAACGGTATTGCAATGATGGTAAACAAGGCCTAGGGTTCATACTTTCACTAGTGTAAGTCCCCTCAACAATACTAACATAATTGGATCACATATGTATCCCTAAACATGCAACAAAGAGTCACTCCAAAGTCACTAATAGCGGAGAACGAACGAAGAGATTATGGTAGGGTACGAAACCACCTCAAAGTTATTCTTTCCAATCAATCCGTTGGGCTATTCCTATAAGTGTCACAAACAGCCCTAGAGTTCGTACTAGAATAACACCTTAAGACACAAATCAATCAAAACCCTAATGTCACCTAGATACTGCAATGTCACCTCAAGTATCCGTGGGTATGACTATACGATACGCATCACACAATCTCAGATTCATCTATTCAACCAACATAAAGGACCTCAAAGAGTGCCCCAAAGTTCTACCGGAGAATCACGACGAAAACATGTGCCAACCCCTATGCATAGGTTCATGGGCGGAACCCGCAAGTTGGTCACCAAAACATACATCAAGTGGCACGCGCTATCCCATTGTCACCACATATATCCACGGCAAGACATACATCAAGTGTTCTCAAATCTTTAAAGACTCAATCCGATAAGATAACTCCAAAGAGGAAACTCAATTCATTACAAGAGAGTAGAGGGGGGAAGAAACATCATAGGATCCAAATATAATAGCAAAGCTCGCGATACATCAAGATCGTATCATCTCAAGAACACGAGAGAGAGAGAGATCAAACACATAGCTACCGATACATATCGTCAGCCCTGAGGGAGAACTACTCCCTCCTCGTCATGGAGAGCACCGGGATGATGAAGATGGCCACCGGTGAGGGTTCCCCCCTCCGGCAGGGTGCCGGAACAGGGTCCCGATTGGTTTTTGGTGGCTACGGAGGCTTCTGGCGGTGGAACTCCCGATCTATGTTGCGTTCTGGAAGATTTAGGGTACGACGATATATATAGGCAGAAGAAGCACGTCAGGGGAGCCATGGGGGCCCCACGAGGCAGGGGGCGCGCCCTAGGGGGGGGCGCCCCCACCCTCTTGAGCACCTCGTGTCTCCCCTAACATGGGGTCCAAGTCTATCAGGTGTGTTTCCTTCCAAAAATAACCTCTCCAGTTGATTTCGTTCCGTTTTGACTCCGTCTGATATTCCTTTTCTTTGAAACAGTGAAATAGGCATAAAACAACAAATCTAGGCTGGGCCTCTGATTAATAGGTTAATCCCAAAAGTAATATAAAAGTGGATAATAAAGCCCAATATTGCCCAAAATAGTAGATAATATAGCATGGAGAAATCAAGAATTATAGATACGTTGGAGACGTATCAAGCATCCCCAAGCTTAATTCCTGCTCGTCCTCGAGTAGGTAAATGATAAAAAGAGAATATTTGATGCAGAGTTCTACTTGGAATAATTTCAATGCAATTCTTCTTAATTGTGGGATAAATATTCAGATCCATAAGATTCAAGACAAAAGTTCATATTGACATAGAAATAATGATACTTCAAGCATACTAACAAAGCAATTATGTCTTCTCAAAATAACATGGCCAAAGAAAGTTATCCCTACAAAATCATATAGTCTGGCTATGCTCCATATTCACCACACAAAATATTTAAATCATGCACAACCCCGATGACAAGCCAAGCAATTGTTTCATACTTTTGATGTTCTCAAACTTTTTCAATCTTCACGCAATACATGAGCGTGAGCCATGGACATAGCACTATAGGTGGAATAGAATGGTGGTTGTGGAGAAGACAAAAAGGAGGGGAAGATAGTCTCACATCAACTAGGCGTATCAACGGGCTATGGAGATGCCCATTAATAGATATCAATGTGAGTGAGTAGGGATTGCCATGCAACGGATGCACTAGAGCTATAAGTATATGAAAGCTCAACAAAAGAAACTAGTGGGTGTGCATCCAACTCGCTTGCTCACGAAGACCTAGGGAATTTTGAGGAAGTCCATCATTGGAATATACAAGCCAAGTTCTATAATGTAAAATTCCCACTAGTATATGAAAGTGACAACATATGAGACTCTATATATGAAGAACATGGTGCTACTTTGAAGCACAATATATGAGACTCGCTATATCATGGTGCTACTTTGAAGCACAAGTGTGGAAAAAGGATAGTAGCATTGCCCCTTTTATTTATTATTTGTTAATTTTTTATTTATTTGCCCCCTTTTTTATTTGTCCTTTTTTGGGGGGACAATGCTCTATTGAATGATGATCATCACACTTCTATTTATTTACAACTCGATGATACAACTCGATACTAGGACAAAGTATGACTCTATATGAATGCCTCCGGCGGTGTATCGGGATATGCAATGAATCAAGAGTGACAAGTATGAAAGAATTATGAACAGTGCCTTTGCCACAAATACTATGTCAACTACATGATCATGCTAAGCAATATGACAATGATGGATGTGTCATGATGAACTAGATGGTGGAAAGTTGCATGGAAATATATCTCGGAATGGCTATGGAAATGCCATAATAGGTAGGTATGGTGGCTGTTTTGAGGAAGGTATATGGTGGGTTTAAGGTACCGGCGAAAGTTGCGCGGTACTAGAGAGGCTAGCAATGGTGGAAGGGTGAGAGTGCGTATAATCCATGGACTCAACATTAGTCATAAAGAACTCACATACTTATTGCAAAAATCTATTAGTTATCAAAACAAAGTACTACATGCATGCTCCTAGGGGGATAGATTGGTAGGAAAAGAACATCGCTCATCCTCGACCGCCACTCATAAGGAAGGCAATCAATAAATAAATCATGCTCCGACTTCATCACATAACGGTTCACCATACGTGCATGCTACGGGAATCACAAACTTCAACACAAGTATCTCTCAAATTCACAATTACTCAACTAGCATGACTCTAATATCACCATCTCCATATCTCAAAACAATTATCAAGTATGAAACTTCTCATAGTATTCAACACACTCATATGAGAATTTTATTATTCTTGAATACCTAGCATATTAGGATTTTAAGCAAATTACCATGCTATTTAAGACTCTCAAAATAATATAAGTGAAGCATGAGAGTTCATCTATTTCTTCAAAATAAAACTACCACCATGCTCTAAAAAGATATAAGTGAAGCACTAGAGCAAATGACAAACTACTCCGAAAGATATAAGTGAAGATCAATGAGTAGTCGAATAATTATGCAACTATGTGAAGACTCTCTATCATTTAATAGTTTCAGATCTTGGTACTCTATTCAAACATCAAGCAAAGCAAAATAAAATGACATCTAAGAATAGCAAACATCATGTGAAGAAGCAAAAACATTGGATCAACCGATACTAACCGATAATTGTTGAAGAAGAAAGGCGGGATGCCAACCGGGGCATACCCAAGCTTAGATGCTTGAAACTTCTTGAAATATTATCTTGGGGGGCCTTGGGCATCCCCAAGATTGAGCTTTTTTGTCTCCTTAATTCCTCTCATATCACGGTCTCCCTAAATCTCAAAAGCTTCATCCACACAAAACTCAACAAGGACTCGTGAGATAAGTTAGTATAAACCATTGCAAAAACCTTATCATACTCTACTGTAGCAAATCACTAGAATTATTATTAAACATTGAATACTAAATTTCTCTGCATATTTAATAGTCCTATCCTCAAATAGAATCATTAAAGAAGCAAACATATGCAAACAATGCAAACATAACAGCAATCTGCCTAAACAGGATAGTATGTAAAGAATGCTGCAACATCCATACTTCCCTAGCTCCAAAAATTATGAAATAAAATTCCCACTTTATTAAATTTATCATATATTAATATGCAAAAGGTTTCATCATTTTATCACATTCTGACTTTTCTAGGGAATTATTACAACAGCGGTAAACTTTCTGTTTTCAAACAGCAACATGTATACTTGTAACATAGGCATAGTAAAGGCTATCAATGCCACTTTTATTGAAATAAAAGATGCAAAACATTATTCTAAATAAAAGCAAGAAAATCCTAACAAAATAAATTGAAGCTCCAAGCAAAACACATATCATGTGGCGAATAAAAATATAGGTCCAAGTAAAGTTACCGATGAACGAAGACGAAAGAGGGGATGCCTTCCGGGGCATCCCCAAGCTTAGGCTTTTGGTTGTACTTGGATATTACCTTGGGGTGCCTTGTGCATCCCCAAGCTTAGGCTCTTGACACTCCTTATTCCATAGTCCATCGAATCCTTACCCAAAACTTGAAAACTTCACAACACAAAACTTAACAGAAAACTCGTAAGCTCCGTTAGTATAAGAAAACAAAAGACCACTTCAAGGTACTGTAATGAACTCATTATTTATTTATATTGGTGTTAAACCTACTGTATTGAAATTTCTCTATGGATTATAAACTATTTTACTAGCCATAGATTCATCAAAATAAGTAAACAACACATGAAAAACAGAATCTGTCAAAAACAGAACAGTCTGTAGTAATCTGGATCAAACGTATACTTCTGGAACTCATAAAATTCTCAAATAAATTTATGGACATGAGGAATTTATCTATTAATCAGCTGCAAAAAGTATTAACTAAATAGCACTCTACAAATAAAAATGGCAGCAATTCTCGTGAGTGCTAAAGTTTCTGTTTTTGACAGCATGATCAACAAGACTTTTCCCAAGTCTTCCCAAAGGTTCTACTTGGCACAAACACTAATTAAAAGCATAAAACCACATATAAACAGAGGCTAGATGGATTATTTATTATTAAATAGGAACAAAAAGCAAGGAACTAAAATAAAATTGGGTTGCCTCCCAACAAGCGCTATCGTTTAACGCCCCTAGCTAGGCATGATGATTTCAATGATGCTCACATAAAGGATAAGAATTGAAACATAAAGAGAGCATCATGAACAATATGACTATCACATTTAAGTCTAACATTCTTCCTATGCATAGGGATTTTGTGATCAAACAACTTATGGGAACAAGAATCATCTTGCATAGGAAGGTAAAACAAGCATAACTCCGAAATTTTAAGCACATAGAGAGGAAACTTGTTATTATTGCAATTCCTACAAGCATATATTCCTCCCTCATAATAATTTTCACTAGCATCATGAATGAATTCAACAATATAACCAGCACCTAAAGCATTCTTTTCATGATCTACAAGCATAGAAATTTTAGGCTCGGTCGCCCCTTTCTTTCCTCGCGATAGCTTGTTGCTCTACGCTGACGGGTCCCGGTCCCAAGGCGGCTATAGCCGTCGCTGGTATGCCAGGTCGCGATGCCATGGTCAAGGCCAGGAGGTGCACGGCCCAAGGTCTAGTAAGAGCCCCTGAGGCGCGATGCTTAGGAGGTCCCCCATAGCGCCCAAGCAGCCATGGTAAGGAAAGAAAGGAAGATGACTTGGCCGCAACGGGGTTGTGGAATGGTGCGAGCGACTATTAGGCCCAAATATTTAGCCGACCGAGGGAGAGACTTATCTTACTGACTTCGCGGTGATTCCTGATGTTGCGCTAGGGCTGCGCGCCAACTTTCGCGACATATCTAGGCCGGCCCATACGAGTTTTTCTTATCCCGAGCTCTTCTTAGTGCTCTACATCCTCAGGTCCCGGCCCTCGAGCGAGCTTAGCCAGCACTGGTATGCCAGGTCACAATGCCGAGAGCCAGTAAGAGCTCCGGAGTCGCGATTCTCAGGAGCCCCCCTTTTATCTCGCAAGCGAATCGCACGAGAGAAAAGGAGACTCGCGGTGCCGCCTGTTTTCCTTCCCGCTGGGTCCCTATGGTCAGGCACAAGAAGAAACACGGTTTGCCATTACTGCTGCCAGCCTGCCGCTGGTTGGTCCGTATGAAGTGAAGGCATTGAGGGCCTGGTGAGGTGACGTGCATGGCGCGTGCCGCGAGCCAGAGCTCGACCATTCAGATTTGTCGGTCGTGGCAGGGATAGACCCATGCACCAGCGCCGTGCCTGTGTAGAGGCCCCGAGGGAGGCGATGACCGAGCAGGTGATAGCAGTTGGCAGGTTAAGCATGAAGAGTAGATCGACCGGGATAAATGCAGGAAGATACATGCCACTGGGTCAGGCCCGAGCGGCGTGGGGATGATGCAGCCCGAGGGGCGCCCCCAACGAGGTAAGCCAGAGACATTAGCAAAAGGGATACATGCCAGAGGGACGGACCCACGTGGCCCGGGAATAGTGCAGCCCGAGGGGCGCTCCCAGCTTAAATGAACTTGGAAGATGTCACCTGGTTTTGTATACGAAGTAGAGTTGGTGCAGCTGAAGCCACGCGTTGAAGGAATGACCCCTCATGAGCCACCGGGACCCTGAGCCTCGGGAGGTTCTGGGGGCTCAAGAGGTTCCCTGAAGACCATCGCCATCTCCTCCAGAGCGGTGTGGAACCTGGCCTCCTGAGCCACCAAGACTTGTTGCACGTTGCACTGATATGCCGACGCCACGCTCGGCAAGCCGAAGGGCATGTGAACGTAGCTGTGTGGTGGACCCTCACAGCGGCCCGCATGTGATGGCCAGAAGTGTTCCTAAGATGCGGCCCTGTTGAGCCCTGGGATGTCGATGCAGACGCACAGTTCAGCACGCTCGCCTGGATGGTGAGCCGCGCTCGGCGAGCAGCTGTCACCATGCATGGCTCTCGCGTCTTGTAGCTCTTGGGTGGTCTTGGTGATGAACTCCTGGGTGGTGGGCACTCCTTGCCCTGTGCTCTCCTGAGGAAAGTGTGCCGTGAAACATGCTTCCAAGTGGTGCCCAAGCGCATCCCTCGTGAGATCGGCAAGGTCTGAGGCTCTCCAGAAGAGAGCCCCCGAGCCCTGCCCGAGGAGGGCGCTGGGCGCGCTTTCCTATGCGGTGGAGGGAGGCGACCCTGGAGCGGGCGCTGATCCTGACGAGGTTCCTAATGCGACGCCATCTTCTTGGGATCCTGCGCGGTGCGACAGCTTCTTCTTGGGGATGGTCTCCGGAGGGCCTTCACTTCTGCTGTCAGGGTCGTCGATTGCCGCTGCTTGGAAGGCTCGCTCAAGGGAACACACTGCATACCTTTCTTCACATGGGACCGTGATGATTCTCCCGCTTCCTGGCATCTTCAGAACGTTGTAGTCTGTTCGAGCGACACATGAAGAAGGCTAAAGGCTTCCACGGAGAGCAAGTTGTGGCCGGCGCCGCCGTCGATGAGGGTCTTGGTGACGGCCACGTTGCAGATGGTGGACGTGCAGAGCATCGGGAGCATCCCTGAGCCGGCGGTGGAGCCGGGGTGGTCTTCCGAGTCGAAGGTGAGGCCGGCCTCCGGCGCGGCCCAACCCGGCGTAGCCCCCGGGCGCTTGCAGGCTGCCCCAATCTGACGGAAGAAAGACTTGACGTGGCGATCTGAAGGAGGTGCTTGGGAGCCACCCAGTAGTGCCGTGACTGCGTGGTGTGCCGGCGCCGCGTAGCGCGCTGTGAAGAGGTCACGGAGTTCCCCCCAGGTCGTCACCGTGGATCCAGGAGGTTGAGCAGCCAAGCGCGCGGCTCGCCGGCGAGGGCCAGGGGGAACAAGTTTGCAATGATCTCATTGTCGCCTCCGGCTTCAAGGACGGCCTCCTCGTATGCTAGCAGGAACAGCGCCGAGTCTGCCGCGCCATCGTAATGTGGCGGCATCTTCGACCTGAACTTGGCCGGCCACTGCACTCGCCGCAGGGCGGGGGCCAGGGCTCGGTACCCAGACTCCCTGCTGCTGGTGTTGGCCGTGGAGGTTGGTGGCGGGGCACCTGCCATGGGAGCGCAGTGCAGCAGTACGGGGCGCTAGTTGGTGGAGAGAAGCCCCGACGCACCCCTACCTGGCGCGCCAAATGTCAGATTTGGGGCTCCGGCTAACCCTTAAGGTTCGAACACTGGGGTGCGCACGAAGTCTTCCCCTCCCGCCGATCTACGCTCTAGCTCGCTAAGATCTTGCGGACGAACTCAACGAACTCACAACACGGAAAGACACGGGGTTTATACTGGTTTGGGCCACCGTTGTGGTGTAATACCCTACTCCAGTGTGGTGGTGGATTGCCTCTTGGGCTGATGATGAACAATACAAGGGGAGAACAACCTCCTGAGGTTGAGGTGTTCTTGCGCGTGTGAGCTTGTGGTGTGTCTCTTGATCTCTGATGATCTCCCCGGATCTCCTCGGATCTCATCTCTACTATGGTGGCTAGTCCAATTTATAGGGGCCCTGGTCCTCTTCCCAAATATCGAGCGGGAAGGGAGCCAACAATGGCGGGCTAATTTGAAGGGGGACAGCTAGTACAAGCTATCCTGACAAAAGAAGTCTTCACCTGCACAAAGCTCTGGTGGTGACGCTGTTTTGGGCTCCACGATGACCTCCGTCTTGTAGTCCATGGTCTTGGTCTTGTTGCACCGGAATGGCAACCTTTGCTTGATGCATCGGTACTTCGCGGTTGCACTTGCCTCCTTTGCACGAAAGAGGAAACAAGGACGCTGCGCGCGCTGGCGACTGCCTGGTGTCAATCGTCATGGCTCACGTCACGAGAGCCTCGTGAGGTTCACCTTGCCTTGATATCTCTGCTCCTCGTGAGCCTGCCTAGCTAGGCCACTCCAGAGGAGGTCTTGCGTCATCCGCCTCGCGAGGCTTGGCCCCTCGCGAGGGTCTTGGATGCTTTGTTTGGTGAACATGGGCCGTATGGCCTGCTGGATCCACCACGCCATGGGCCGCAGGCAGGCAAGTCTAGGGACCCCTGTTCCCAGAACGCCGACATCCCTGAGTCAAGGAGGTGGACGTCGTCGATGGATGCATCTTTCTTCTCGCCTCCTGTAACTAGTAATGCATCGCCTCGTGGCCTTAATGTTTTATTAGTATATGGCATTTTTATTCCAGTCGTAACATTTTCACTGTGAGGTGGCACCGCAGTTGAGAAAACCGACCATCGGCAAATCCCCACCCCGCCCATCGCGTGTCGGTTGAGTTAGAATTTACAAGAGAGAAGCGAGGGAGAAGAGCTAGCTATCGCATGGACGCTGTTGTCAGATGGGAGTCGTGTTGGAAGAATAGGAGTACTGATTACTCGTACCTCTTTTTTGTGGGAAAAAGCAGTCGTACGTCTAGTACCACGAGTTGGGTGCGTGCAACCTATACCTTTCATCACTTTAGGTCTCCTTTTTGAATCGCAACTACTCTTCATAGTAGTACATATTTTTTCAGGCATTTATCCTCCTATATGTACTCCTAGGCTATTTCCACGTGCTCCCTTTTGCCGACATGTGGGACATAGAGCATCTGGGTCATAGTGCATGCACGACTCGGAGCATATGCAACCATGCCGGCGTACTTTCCATTTTAGACCTCACGAATTACTACAAGCAAACTGGATTATTTTCATAGAAACCGGAGCACGTTCATTAAATTTTGGACATAACACATTTATAAAAAACGACCGGACCTAAACCAGTCTAAGGTCCTCTTTGATTCGCATGATACTAAAAACATAAGAATGGGGAAAGTATGATGGCGATGAACCAAGACAAGGAGGAAGAGGGGTAGTACTGTACATGCTACAGACTGGAATGTAGCACATTGTTTTTTATGGCCATATCACCACATTGTTTTCTATGGCCTATTGCCTGCTGGTTCACTGGGTTGCCGTGGTTCGCACTCCTCTGACGTGAGTAGTAGTACCAGTATATACACTATATATACCGCATTATTCTTTGCTCCTTCTTACGTACTTCGCCGACATGTGGGAGTGCCAGCATCCGGGTCGATGTGTCATGCACCAGATTAGAGTGGGGAATGGAAGGGGGGTATCACCCTGGTCGTAGTGCAGTAATTCATGACTATAGTGAGTAGTCATATCACAAAACCTCGTCTTTCCAACAGTAACACAACGTCAAATCGCACAGCCCTACCTTGTTCAATGAATGGAGGACCGGGGAGTACTAGTAAGTAGGAGTCGTACAATTAGTCACGTTAAATACAGAGTTTCTTTTCTTTAATGCCACGTATACAAATTGAAACGCTTGTTGTGGAGAGAAAAATATAATCACTCCACTATATATATATAGGAAGGGGCGTGAGCGCTTGTTTTACTAGGGTTGCTCTATTATTCGATCATCCTCTCTAGATATAAACAAGACAGCGGTAGCAGCATTTTCTCCCTGCTCACCGCTGGTCATAGATCCGGCCGGATCCCTTCGGCCAGAGTGTGTAGAGGAGTAGGTGCATCATTCACGTGGTCATTGGCGTCGAGCGAGGAAATCCATAGCTGCCGGCGGGTCCCGATCCTCTGCCCGTGCCGTTCTCTCTGACACATCGACGGCTCGGGAGGTCCTCCGACCCTTCTTCCTCGCTGCCGTATTATGCGCAGATCTGACCTGCCGCCACCGACATCCCGACGACCCTCAAGTATAAGTTCTTTGAAAGCGGCCTTGCTCTACTGCCCCAGCTCCCCATGTGTCTGCATGTGCATCTTTTTCTACTTCCATAAGCTCTTCCAAAGCCACCTAAATTTTTAGTATTATTGGAGGTAAAGCTACTCCATGCTGTTGAATCTAGGACTTGGTTCAAACAACAAAGAAAGGGGGAAAGTCGTAGCATGAATCTAGGACTTGATTCAAAGAGGAAATAACAGGGGGAAAGTAGTAGAGACTGGATACCCAACCGGTCTCTTGGTTGAAAAGGGAAATAAAGGGAAAAGGGTACAAACTGGATAAGGAACAGATCTATATTGGTTGAAAAACGGATAGAAAGTGGCGGGTGGTGGACAAGTCAACAGAGTATGTACAGGATTAGATTTGCTTCCCTCACATAGTAAAAGGTCTCCAGGATTAGATTTGCTCCTGTCACATAGTAAAAGGTCTCTAGGATTAGGTTTTGATTCCCTCACATAGTAAAAGGTCTCCAGGATTAGATTTGTTGCCCTCACAGAGCATGAACAAACTCAGCATCGCCACTTTATGCCTCCTTGTAGGTAGATTGTGCTGATGTGTCCACTGTCGCATGTCCTTATACCAACTTTTTGCTGTTGTTAATGTAAGGGCGCATGTAAAATGAAGCGATCACATTGTTACCTTAAGGACATGTCTAACCAGTGTTATTGTTAATCTAATACCTCTAGTGATATGATGCAGTTAAACTGTGTTACAAATGGTACTCCTACTGTTTCCCCAGTATGATAAGTAAGTTGCTTATTTACGCTGCTGAGTGACCTAGCATCCCCACGGTCCCATGCCCTTCAACCAAGTCTTTAGATGATGTTGATTTACTTTATCTGGTAAACAAGCAATGCCACCATTAAAGTAATCCCATATTTGACGAATGTCATTGTTGATCGTAATGCTTCCGGTAACATGAAGCATTGCTGATGTTTTAAAATTTCTACTGTCCTTGCATGATTGCCATGAACATAATTAAGATGCTTCTTTTCGTTTTGTGTATGTTTCGTATCTTCTTATTTACCATCAACTTTTTACTTTCTACCCTTTCGTGTAGATAGGGATGTCCATTTCACCTTGTTGCTATTGGGACCTTTTGGTGAACTGCACAAAACACTTTTTGGAATGAGTGTCTTGTGCAGTTCAACTAAAATGTAACGTGGGCAACATCTCTCAATTTAGGTGGAACTGCACAAAATGGTGATTGGAGTTTCCAAAATCTCCGTCAAATTCTGCTGGTAATCTCGTGCAACATTTTATTAGCCTTTGCAAGATGAGCTGTCACTGTCACCACAATGGCTCTTTATTTTAGTAGAACTGCACAAAAGGATAATAAATTATAGTTGCACCTTACATGAGCAGGACAACCAACCTTAATGTTGCTCAATTTTTGTGCAACTACTAAAGAAGAACCTGCCAGCTCACGAGAGCAAGTATTCTTGCTAGATGAATGATGCAATCTTTGCTTCAATTTAGGTGAACTGTAGAAAAAGTGGCATGAATTGAATCATCAAGTGGATCTGCAGGTTGAGTTCAAGGAGTGCCACTATTATAGTAATCATGCTCTTTATTATCTGCATTGTGCAAACATGGATACTCAACTACAGATGTTGTGATGGTCAAGAGCATTCGCCAAGTTCTTGGGTTGTATGACACGGCTAGCCAAGATGGATTTAATCTCGATATTCACTTTATGAAAAGGCTCTAATGGGTTGGTTCTGAATCTTGCAATCTGGGAATCAATGAGATGTGTAGGCATCTTTGTTGTAGTTATTATTTGAATCTTATTTGTTGGTTCTGAATCTTGCAAGCTAGGAATCAATGAGATGTGTAGGCATCCTTGTTGTACTTATTATTTGAATCTTATTTGTTGGTTCTGAATCTTACAAGATGGGAAACACAGCATGATGTAGAAGACAACAACCATAACAAATAGTTCAAACTTGGTAGTATTATTTGTGTAAAAGTGCGACAAACGTGCTGATCGTGTGCGTCCTAACAATAATAATTCTAATAGTTGTGCATGTTGATCATGTGGCACTGATAGAACGAGCCAACGCATTTCTTGTTTTAATAATAAATTTTAATTAAATGTAATTAAATTTAAGTAAAATGACCACTAGCAATTCTTATTACAGTACGAATACAGACCCGCTCATGAACCAACGTGTGGCTGGAATAGGTTTCTTAATGGAGGCGTTTGAATGTGCCGAGGGTGCATGTTCTACCGGGTGTGCAACGGGCGAGGGAGGGGTAGTAACTGTTGTGGCCTGTACACACTCAGTTTACTATTGAATCCAGTTCCCCAAGAGATGAAAAACGAACTGCTGCCACCGCCTACCCACTTGTTCACTTGAAGAGACTACAATGGCGATACGAGGGGTGAGCCTGCTGGATATGGACTTCAGCAAGGATTTCACCTTTGACCTTGTGCCGTCTCCTAACAGGGACCAGTGGATCACCGTCGCCCAGGTATGCGTGTGGGACAAAGTTCTGGAGCATTCGTCCGTTTCATCGGCAACACCGACTGCACCTTTGCTACGTTGGATAGAAGGAAGAATGCGACGATTCGACCATCTGGTGCAACAAGCTTCTCGACATCCAGAAGCAATACAAGATCATCGGCAACGGGCAGGAGAAGGACTCCGTGGTTGACCTCGCCAAGACCATCATCGACCCCTGCTATGCTAACATGAAAGAAGACAACGATAGCAAGGACCTGAACACATGGGAGGTACCTATGAATGTAGCCTACATAACCTACGCGACCAAGGACGCATACGCATGCTACGACATGTACGGGCGAATCTTGGACATGAGAGCGTGTCTGCTTCCCGTAACCGATGAGTACACGGACAGCCGCAGCGTCATGATCAAGCATGCCAGGAAGGTCTAGATGATGTACTTTATCTGTTTAAGCACCTTTATCATCTAAGCATTTCATGCATTAGCGTATGTGTCGTAATTATCTGTTTTGTCCGAAATATTTCATCTAAGAACCCATTAACCTATTTTTAGTGGCTATTTGCTTATGTATGTAACTAGTTCACTAGGCTGTCGTGCTTTGAATCTCCTTCCTCCCAACATATTCCCCTTCTTAGGTGGACCCAACAGGTCTCGTACACAGACATCTGGGACCAACCACCTATCCATTTGTATTTCTTTATTTTGTTTGATCTTTCATCCTCTTCCTATACAACGGCTGGCAGCACTGCCGCGCATGCCTCGGTGACCCATCATAGCCTATGGCGTTGGCTAGGCCATCCCTCTACTCCCACACATTGTCCGACGACGGCAGCTCCACCGGCCCACCCTGCACCCGAACAAGTCAACAATCATACTCCCCTCCGCCTACATCTTCCCCCACTCTGGTTCGTTCGATCTGAGGTCTCAACATCGTCCTCCGCCTTGGTGCTCTCGCCGCGGCGTCGCTGTCTTCATTCCCAACATGGTCAGCAAAACAAGTGGAATCAGGAGACGAGTGCTCATTGATAGGCTGACAGTTCCGGGCCCACTAGGTCCATGGTCTAGGTTTTGTTGTTTAACATGCGTAGCCCATGACATGTTTAAGTTTTTTTTGGATCCAGTAGGTATCAAGCGGCCTCTGTGCCTCCCAGTCTAGCTTGTCTATAACATCAGTAGTCCAAGTTATATTTGTTTTTTCAAGATGACGCACAGCTCAGTTCTATTTTTCTATAAGAATGCAAAACTAATCCTATGTTTTCCCTTCGATAATAGTATTCATATTTAGATATATATCTTATTTTATTACATATATATAATAGAAACAACATAAGGTTCCGTTAAACCTATCGTTCGTCCAACCATTTTATAGACCTTCCCACTTCTTTTATTTTTGTTTTCATTAATCCTATATCTGAATATTCTCCCACTTTCTTTTTCAATGTAATCTGAGTTTTCTCCCAGTACTTTTCCCTAGAACCAACTCAACTGTCCCACGTCTAGCCTAAATAATAATAATACCCCACGTTCTATTAACTCATCAAATTAAAATGATATTTTATTTCATAAATCGAAAGTTCTTACAAAACAATAATAATAATTGTTCATATATAACTTGGCAAGTTAACTCCTGGTGATTGCATACATAATCTTGCAAAGATTTTACTGACTGATGCAGTAATAGACGTGTAATCATGTGTTTATGTTTTTATAACATTTCTTCGTCTAGCCCAACATGATATTTTCACCCAGCCCAGCAAGCCCACGGATTTCGAGAAAAATGCAAATGGGCTTTAAATTAGTCCATAATATATAAACGAGCTGCATAGACGCTACATCATTGTTTCACCCAACCCACCAAATGGACTAAAAAACAAATGGACTGGCTGACATGTGGGCCAGTAGGTCCAAGCCTATGCACTTTCGCTAAAAATAAAAGTAGAAAGGTCGAAGCCTAAGAAAGGTGTTGGATTTACATCCAACGGCCGACATTCTTCTTCAATCTCTCGTCTTCTTCCCCCAGCACTGCCGGGACCGCCTGCTCCAGCCTCCAGCATCCAGCGGCGCTGTTTTGCACGCCTCAGAGCAAAACGCTACCACAACGACGGCCAGGCCATCCCTCCACTCCTCCCCACCTCCTGTTATTCTCTGCCGAGTGTAGGCCCACCCCACACCCGAACTAGTCAAGTTTCCCACTCCCCTCCGTCTGCGACTCCACTGCCGCATCTTCCCCATCTCCGGGGTGCTCTAGTCTGGGGCCTCGCCATCGTCCATCGACTTGGTGCCCTCTGCACAGTGTGGTCAACATGGTCAACAAACGAGAGTCATCGAAAGATGACTGTACGTGAGAGGGTGACAGTTGGGCGCACCACGCCGATGGACGTATGCATGCAACTGCATCCTTTTTACCCTGAAAAATAATGTTTTCTCCCCTGACATCTGGGACCCACCAGCTACATCGTTGCATGCAAGGAAGTGTGTTCTTATTACGGGCAAAAAACGTTCCCTCGCTGACAGGTCAGACCCACCAGGTATATCGTCCCACACAAGGAAGTGCCTCTTTATTACGCACAAAAAATGAATACCCCATGCTAGTTGGGACCCACCATAGTCGGAGGCTGACTTGTGGGCCTACAAAGTTGACGCGGACGGAGGGCTTTGTCAACCTAATCCATATGAACGATTCTAGCTCCAGTGACCGTACGATATATATCTAATGGTCCTAGTGCTTCTTCAACCTCTGGTCTTCTTGCTCCAGCCGCCCAAACCAGCGCCGACCGTGCCGCATGCTCCTCCCTCCCGTGGCCAGCTGTGCTGCAGCGAAGGCCTCACCACCCCCTACTACTCCCACCGTTGGTCATGCCATCCCTCTACTCACCCACACCCCCTGTTATTCTACGACGACGGCAGCCTCACACCGCAGCTGAACCAGTGAACCCTCGTACTCCTCTCCACATGGGCATCCACTTCCGCATCTTCCTCAGCTCCGCGTCGCCCCGTTCCTAGGCCTCGCCATCGTCCACCGCCTTGGTGCTCTCGGCACGGCGTGGTCAATGTGGTCAAGGAACAACTTCCATCAGAAGAGTACTGTACGCGGAGAGGCTGACACCTGGGTCCACGGCCGCAACAAG
Source organism: Triticum urartu (assembly GCF_056163025.1). Taxonomy (NCBI): domain Eukaryota; kingdom Viridiplantae; phylum Streptophyta; class Magnoliopsida; order Poales; family Poaceae; genus Triticum; species Triticum urartu. The sequence goes on from NC_141874.1 coordinate 322,983,102, forward strand.
GAAGTGCCTCCTAATTATCCGGAAAATAACTATTCCTCCACCTGACAGTAGGGACCCACCGGACGGGCCATCATATTTCGTGAAAAAAAATTCCCCCTAACTGCTGGGACCCACCAGCTACATCTTCACACGCAAGGAAGTGCCTCCTTATCCTCCTTGACAGTCGGGGCCCACCTAGTCGAAGCGTACGTAGCGTTGTCATTATGGTCGCAAACGAGTACGTACATACTAGTCGATCGGTCTGTCTGCGGGCTGCAGCGATGAACCGTGGCCGAGTAAGGAAGGGCACGTGTCATAGTAGAGGTGCACGTGTCGTAGTAGAGGTGCACACGTAGCATGTCACGCAGTCCCGTTAATATCGTGTACACGTACGTACAACCAGGGTGCAAGAAAGTACATGCGGCCACGTACGTACATACGGAAGGGGTCCCGAATGCGTACTCGTGCATACGTACGGATAGGGCTCGTGTACATGGAGAGGTAGTGATGACATCTTGCTCATCGGCAGCCAATCGACTGGGTCGAAACGGAGAAACTGCATCGTCGTGTTCATTGGGATTCAACCGGCTTGGACGGAATAGCTGATCGAAACGAGGACTGGCATACCTCATAACGGAGGAAACGACCTTCTGTTCGATAGGCCACGGTCGAAACGGGATCCTGTTCATCGGGAGGGGTCTGGCATACCGCAAAATGGAGGAAACAGACTTGTGTTCGAGTGCCTACAGTCGAAACGGGGTCCTGTTGATCGGGAGGGGTGTGGCGTACCGCAAAATGGAGGAAACAGACTTGTGTTGGAGCGCTACGGTCGAAACGCCCCCCCCCTCGGAGGGGTGTGGCATACCGCAAAATGGGACTCCACGGGCTACTGTACATCTCCACCGTCGACCTCCTCCAGCCTCCACCTGTGACTGTTCATCCCCGGGCTCCTGTGCATCCAGCATCCACCGCTCCTCCACTGGCTACTGTTCAACCAACCCTCTCCACGGGGTCCTGTTTAACCACCCCTCCACGGGCTATAGTTCATCCAGCCCTGCACCGGCTACTATTCAACCAGCCCTCCACGAGGTCCTGTTCATCCAGCCCTCCACGGGGGTCCTATTCATCCACCTCCAACCGACTCGATCGGGGTCCTGTTCATCCAGCGGCAACGGCCTCTACTACCACGGGGGCCTGTTCATCCAACCCCCCACCGAGACCTGTTCATCCACCCCCAACTACGCTCACTGTTCATCAAGAGGCAGCAAGTTCGATCGGCTTCAGTTAGTAGCAGTAGCGAAGGAATTGCTCGATCAGGTTTAGTTAACAGCCAGGGATCGATCGCTCGTGTTCAGTAACGCGTAGCCTGTAGTGCAATCGCTCGGCTTCAGGAGGCCAACGCCTCGCTCGGGTTTAGTTAGAGCGCAACGCCTCGCACACACGCGTGTATGTGTACGAGAGAAACACGCAAACCTCTATGCATCGCTCGGCCCCGACCACCCACCATAACCGGGAACTCCCCGATATTTTCCTCGCCCTCGCTTCTACCATGGTTTTTCCGTCATGGATGGCCCAAAGAATGTTATGCAGCTACATCTGTGGCCTGCCCAGGTCGAAAAGCCCATTTTTTGTCATAGAAGTAGGAGCCGGCCACAACTATGATGATACCGGGTTTTGTCACAATTATCGTCATAGAAGTGTCATAAGCATGACAGAAAAAAAAATCGTTCGGCCCAAAATGTCACGGATGTGTCTTTTTTTGTAGTGATGGCAGTATGACCGAAATACAACAATCTGGGATGACTAATACATACACTTTCATTCATGCCGGGAAGAAAATGATATTGAAACCGATGAATGTGAGATTAATTAGATCTTCTTTCGATTTGACAGTGTCGCAGAAGATGATGTCCAACAAGAATGTGAAACCAATGACAATTTCTCTTCAAGTGGAGGAGGGTGCTATTCTTTCCGTGAATAAGAAGGTCCCTGAACCTACCACGAAGCTGAGGACGGCTTCGTTTGAAGCGGGCCAGGATGATGTGAATACTAGTGATGATGTCGTGTCATTAGACACTAGCTCTAGTTCGGCATGTGCTACTATGTCACATGTTCATAAACCGGCGGGTGATAAGAAGAATGGACTAAAGCTGAAGGCAAGTTCAAGTAGACTAGGCACTATTCCATGTGCTACACCGCAGAAGGAAGAAAACATGGGCAATTCTGATTATTGCATGCTGACCAAGTTGAAGGAGGCCCCCGTTACTGTTAGTGGACAAATTGCAATTCAACTTGTAGCTCCACAGGAAGTGAAGCGACGTTTAGAACGCCATGCAAATGGATCATAGTTGGTTCATTGCCAGTTCCTGTTATGTAAGGATCTTATCAATATTCGTTTTTATTTATTAGAGGATTTTTGTAACACCCTCGATGCGACTATAGCCCCCACGTGTCGAGGCATGACTTAGAGACATAATCGCATTGAAGGCATATGTCGCAAGTTAGGCAATCTTCACAACATGCCATGTAATATAAATAATAAAGGGGAGAATAACATAGTTGGCTTACACTCGTCACGTCAATCAAGTACATAAATAACATTACATCAACCAAACACTCATGGCCCGACTACGGCGCCAAAATAAAAGATAACCCAACAAGCGACACGATCCCGATCACCCCCAACTGGGCACCACTACTGATCATCAGGAAAAGAAACATAGTATCGTTGAGAGTCTTCGTCGAACTCCCACTTGAGCTCAAGCGCGTCACCTGGAGCGGAATCATCAGGCCCTGCATCTGGTGTAATAGTAATCTGTGAGCCACAGGGACTCAGCAATCTCGCACCCTCGCGATCAAGACTATGTAAGCTTATAGGTAAGGCAAGGTACAAATATATGTGGAGCTGCAGCAAGCGACTAGCAAATATGGTGGCTAACTTATTCGCAAAAGAGAGCGAGAAGAGGAGGCAAAGCGCGAGCGATAAACTAGAGGACAACCTGCGGAAACATTACTCCAACACCGTGTCCACTTCCCGGACTCCGCCGAGAAGATGCCATCACGGTAACACACTCTGTTGATTCATTTTAGTTAAGTTAAGGTTCAAGTTATCTACAACCGGACATTAACAAATTCCCATCTGCCCATAACAGCGGGCACGGCTTTCGAAAGTTCAAATCCCTACAGGGGAGTCCCAACTTAGCCCATGACAAGCTCTCACGGTCAACAAAGGAATAGACCTCCTCCTAAGACGTTCCGATCAAACTCGGTATCTCGGTTCTTCAAGACACTTCGACAGGTTAAAACAAGACAAGCAACACCGCCCGAATGTGCCGACAAATCCTGATAGGAGCTGCACATATCTCTTTCTCAGGGCACACTCAGATGAGACTAGCTACGAGTAAAACCAACCCTCAAGTTTCCCCGAGGTGGCCCCGCAGGCAGCTCAGTTCGGACCAACACTCAGAGGAGCACTGGCCCGGGGGGGGGGGGGTTTAAATAAGATGACCCTCAGGCTCCGGAAACCCAAGGGAAAAGAGGCTAGGTGACAAATGGTAAAACCAAGGTTGTGCATTGCTGGAAAAGCTTTAATCAAGGCAAACTATCAAGGGGTTCCCATTATAACCCAACCGCGTAAGGAATGCAAAATCCGGGAACATAACACCGATATGACGGAAACTAGGGCGGCAAGAGTGGAACAAAACACTAGGCGAGAGGCCGAGCCTTCCACCCTTTACCAAGTATATAGATGCATTAAGATAACAAGATAATATAATGATATCCCAACAAGTAAATAAATGTTCCAACAAGGAACGGCCTCCAATCTTCACCTGCAACTAGCAACGCTATAAGAGGGGCTGAGCAAAGCGGTAACATAGCCAATCAACGGTTTTCTAGGACATGGTGGGTTAGAGGTTTGACATGGCAATTTGGGAGGCTTGAAAGCAAATGGTAGGCATCGTAGCATTGGCATAGCAAAAGAGCGAGCAAACTAGCATAGCAAAGATAGTAGTGATTTCGAGGGTATGATCATCTTACCTACACAGTTGTCAGAGTTGACTGGATCCTCAAAAGCAAACTCAACGGGCTCCTCGTTAGCGAACTCGTCTCCCGGCTCTACCCAAACAATACAAACAAGCAACAAGAAGACAATCAACCACGTGCAAGGATCAAACAATATGATGCAAACATGGTATGCTATGCGGGATGCGATGCAGGATGCATATGCAAGATATGACAGGAAATGCAAGAACCTGGCCTCAACTTGGAAATCCAAGTGTTCCACTGGAAAGATGAGATAAAATCGCTTGAAAACGATATAAAGAACGCCGGAATCGGAGTTACGGTTTGGAAATGGCAAGCGATTTAAATATGACACCGGTCTGCGATTTTCAGCAAGTAGCCATCTAAATGCAATGAGATGAACATGCTACAGCACCCAAACATGACAATGAAATACATGGCAGGGACGCATACAAGATGCTTAACAAAAGTCTAGCACTGAGCTACGGCCAAATCATCCATTAACAGGTTCAAACAAGCATGACAAAAATGCATATGGCAAACAGATCCCAGACTTGGTGAAATTAACACTTGTCTGGAATTTCAGATCAGGTAGCACGCTTCGGAGCAACAAAACTACATGCTACAGGACCTGAACATGGCAAAGTAAAGCATGGCATGGAGCTACTCAAAGAGCTTAACAAAATTCCCTTAGTGACCTTGAGCCAAAAGGGATCAGAAAATACAATTGCAAGCATGTGAACATGGCAAAAACATAATCAGATCACAGACTTAGTGAAAACTGGAGCATGCTGAAAACAGATATCAAGTAGGCATGTTTACGAGCTCGATGCACTCACTATGGTGCAAGTCATGACAAGCTAAGAATACACCCATCAAGAACACACAAAATGAAAGCTAGACATGGAAAGAACAATAGCATGGCATGCACGGATCAACTACAACATCATCAGCAAAATTGCAAACAAGTTGACAATCTGCCCAGATTCACAAAGTAGCAAAAGTTGATCTCGATTGACTCAAGCTAGGGTGCTCCATAATTTCAAACAAAGGCATGGATGGATAGATCACTACAATATTAACAAAACATCCTTACTGATCATCCTCAAAAGAGGCACGGATCATTAGGAAACCACATGAACATAAGGCAACATGAGATAAACAGATCAAGGACTTAGTGGAATTGCTAAGTCCCTGAAAACAGAATTACCAAGTGCACCACTTTGCAAGCTCGTGCTAGTCACCACACACATCCCAAAAATACATGGGTTGCACCTCTGGAAAGATGACAAAACCCTTAACAAAACATATGTAGAACTCATGGGCATATCATGCACACGATAATCATGGCAAAAATGACAAAAAGCTAAATGGAGCAGCAGATCTGACAATTATCTCAAGTAGCCCTCTTCTAACAGCATTTCGGGCATCAAGATGAACTCAAATGAAAATGATGCAATGGAATGAAATGATGTACTCTTTGAAACGAACAATTTGATATGCTATATGCCCAAATCGGAGCTACGGATGCAAAGTTATAGCATGATGAAGAAGGGAACATGAGCTAGGGTTAGGAGGGAAAAAGTCAACCGCGGGGTACTCAGATCCAGATCCAACCGGCGCGCGGATCGAGGAGATTGCTGGATTTACTGTTCACCGGAGTCGAGGTGGCCAGAGCTCGGGGTCGAGGAGGAGGGAGGAGAGGATGCCGGATCGAGGAGCTCGCCGGAGACCGAGCGGCGCGGCGAGGCGGCGGACTTGGCGGCGGAGGCGAGCGGCGGAGATGGCGCGGCGGCGGAGCTCGCCGGCGCCGGAGTCGATGGCGGGGAGCGGTGGCCGGCTCGGGCGAGGACGAAGGAGGCGCGCGCGGCGGCGCGTGGAAGCCGGGCCGGGAGGGCCTGCCCTGGGCCCGAGCGGGCTGCGGCGTCAGTGGGCGGAGCTTGCCACGTGGCGGCCCCTCAATGGCCGCGGGCGGCGGTGGCGATTTCATCCGGTGGCGGCCGGACGTGTCCGGTGACGGCGGGGGCGATTTCTAGGGTTTCGGGAGAGGGGAACCGCAAATTTCGGAGTGGGTGTTTATATAGGCATAGAGGGAGCTAGGAGAGTCCAAATGAGGTGCGGTTTTCAGCCACGCGATCATGATCGAACGCTCTAGATGATGGAGAAGGTTTTCGTGGGTTTTGGGCCAAATTGGAGAGGTGTTGGGCTGCAACACACATGAGGCCTTTTCGGTCCCTCGGTTAACCGTTGGAGTATCAAACGAAGTCCAAATGATACAAAACTTGACAGGTGGTCTACCGGTAGTAAACCAAGGCCGCTTGGCAAGTCTAGGTCCAATCCAGAAATGTTTAATCCCCACACATGAAAGAAAGGTAGAATTGACCGCTGGAGGAGAACGAAGCGCCGGAATGCAAAACGGACAATGGGGAAAATGCTCGAATGCATGAGATGAACACGTATGCAAATGCAATGCACATGATGACATGATATGAGATGCATGACAACGACAACAACACACGGAGACAAAAAACCCGAACCCGAGAAAATAAAATAACTTAACGCCGAAATGGCAAGAGTTGGAGTACAAATTGGGAAGGTTACATCCGGGGTGTTACAATTTTCTAAGTCTGTCAACCAACATGGAGAAGTTGAGATCCGAAGGCAATCAAACTTGGCAGTTCCAACCGCATGGATTGTTACCATTTTTTGGTGGTCAAGTACTAGCTACGTAAGTAAGTTTTAGAATTTTTTTCTTTAATCATAGGAGGAGAGACGTTTATCTTTTTGGTAGGTTGAGGCTGTATCATGCAAGAACTCCTAAACTAGTTTGGGTACATAAGTGCCTAACTGCCATATAAAAGGCCGGGAGTCGGCCATGAAAAAGGTGATTAGATTATTTTGTCGGTTTAGACAACATGTGTATCGACTATTAAAATACTCTCTTTGCGTGTCGTCGTTATCTATTTTGTGTCAATTTTCTGCGTGAAAGTTGCACTTGGCTCAAGGCCCGTCGTCATCGACGGGTTGCACGCTTGTTATGTCTACTACGGTGGGAGGTTCCTCGTGTGTCGAGGCATTTTCTGTTGGTTGTCGTCACCCCTGCTTTAGGTTACGCGTACTGCTTGTTTAATTGGGAGTATTTTTTATCGGTGGATCTAGAAAGTTCCTGCATCATAAAAGATCAGGCCATATCAGCGGCGCGTCCGAGGTTGTGCCCTCATCAGTTGGTATCAGATTACTGGGTTTATTACAGTGCAAATTTTCTCTATAATTTGTTTGTACAGATTCATCAACTGCGATGAGAATGGAGCACTACTTTGATGGTGAGATGTCACAATGTGAGAAGGATCCGTCTCATGCCCTGTCTTGGTTTCAGATCTACTCAAGGGTGAAGGTCAGAAAAATTTCTGGCACCATGATGATAGACCATTCTTCCAAAATAAATTTGGCAAGTCAAACTTTGGTTGATGCACTGAAGCTAGCAGTGATGGAGCATCCAGACCCATATAAGCTCGCATGGCAAGGAAATTTGTGATAATAAAACATCAAGTTGAAGTTCCTTTTGGATTTTGTTGATTTAGTAATTCAGTTTTGTGTGATGTTGTACCATATCATATGTATGCGTGTAGCTTGATACTTGGCCAATCATGGACAAAAAAGGAGTTGCAGATTGAGAAATATGGTATTTTTTCTTGGAGGAAATTTAAGTTTGTTTGTCAAGGACGGTGGGCTTATTTTGAAGCATATTCTTCCAAAAATATTTGGAGGATCGTAAGAGGCGCGATCAAGCACATGCTGCAATCGATGCTAAGTCAAATAAAGAGCAAGGATTAGAAGCAAAGAAGTTGGACATAGTTCTCGTTGACAAAAACTCTACGCTTGACCAGTTGAAAAGGGAGGGAGAGACAGTACCTATGAGTGGCTAAACATGCAAATCAAGAGGATACAAGGCGATGGAGGAAATAAGTTGGAAAAAGGTCAGTGATGTAGGGTGGAGACCCTAGGGGCTGATGTTTTCACGAAAGGAGCGGATCTCGCGAAGAACACGAAGAACGCGAGGGGGAACACGAGGGGAAACACGAGAGAATCACTAAACCAACAAGAATGATCACACATATGCTATATCCTCAAACACATAAGAGATATGTGATCCACGATCAACTAAGGACGATACAAGTAGCACGATCTTCTCTGTGAGGAGGTCTTGAGTTCTTCCCGTGAAGGGGTCTTGAATCCGCTTGGGGGATCTTCTCCGAGGAGGCGCGATCTCCGAGGAGAAGGTAACCAAGTGGATGAGAAAATCTCTCACACAAAATGAGCCAATCCTTTGCTAACCCTAAAAAGTAGGTGGAGGGGAAGTATATATAGTCTAAGGGGCGAAGGGGTACATGGGCCTCGGCCTAGAAGCACTGCACGCAGGCCGGGAGTGGCCGGATGTCCGAGCTACGGGCCAGATGTCCGGGCGTTCAAGGAGGGCCGGATGTCTGGGCTGGAGGGGTCGGTCTTGTTTCTTTTTGCATCGGGAGTGTCCGGATTTCCGGTTTGGTGGCCGGATTTCCGGGTCGGGGCCGGATGTCCGGGCTGGTCGCCGGATATCCGGGCCCTGTAGACTTGGCCGCTGGTCCATTGCTGCAGGTGACACCTCCAGGGACTGGATGTCCGGGGTGCTGGTCGGATGTCCAGGTCCTGGGGGTTGTTCTTGGCTCCTTCCATTGGATCTCTTCATTCATGGACTCGGGGACTTGTTCATCTTCACGTGCATCTTCAGGAGGGTCCTCTTGGTACCTGATCATGCACAACATTCCGGACTTAGGTAGTAGCCATGTCTCGAGAGGATCATATGTGATATCACAAAGGAAAGAAGTCACCTCAGTCTCGAGAGCTCTAGCTCTAGCTCGTGTTATAGGTCCTCTTGGCACTACGTGAGATGATGGTAGGTCCATGGGATGATCGTTGGATGCTCCGCATCATCTCCCCTCCCTTGGGAAAGATCCGACCTCGGATCAAAATCTTCATCACCATGGTAGGGAGAGAGATATTTGACGTTGAAGATGTCGCTTACAGAGTACTTGTCACGTGGAATGTCGATCTTGTAGGCGTTGTTGTTGTAGCGTTCAAGCACCTTGAATGGTCCATCTGCTCGTGGTCGAAGTTTGGACTTGCGTTCGTGGGGGAAGCAGTCCTTGCGAAGGTGTAGCCACACAAGATCTCCAATGTTGAACACCATGGGGTACTTGTCGATGTTGAGCTTGGTCGCAAGGCGTTGTACTTGGCGCTTGATGGTGAGCCTTGTATCCTCATGCACCTTCTTGAGATGGTGTACACGTGTAGTTGCGTCCATATTGATGTGCTCTTGTAGTGGTAGAGAGAGAATGTCCAAAGGGGACAATGGGTTGAATCAGTAGACGACCTCGAAGGGGGACTTGACAGAAGTTGAGTTTCTTGCACGGTTGTAGGCGAACTCGGCGATAGGTAGACACTCCAATCATTCCTTGATGTTCTTCTTGATTAGCACATGAAGTAGAGCAGATAGTGTGCAGTTGGTCACCTCCGTTTGGCCGTCGATTTGTGGATGGTACGCCGTGGAGAAGAGTAGCTTCATTCCGAGCTTGGCGCATAGGTTCTTCCAAAAGTAACTCAAGAACTTGATGTCGCGGTCCGAGACAATCGTCTTTGGCACTCCATGTAGTCATAAGATTTCCCTACAAAAGAGAATGGCAACATGTGAAGCATCGTCGATCTTCTTGCAAGGAATAAAATGTGCCATCTTAGAGAATCGGTCCACAACAACAAATACCGAATCCTTTCCATTTCTAGTTCTAGGCAATGCAAGTACAAAATCCATGCTAATATCTTCCCATGGTTGATATGGTATTGGAAGGGGCATATAGAGACCATGGATTGAGCTTTAGACTTAGCTTTGCGCCATGTAGAGCATCAGTTGGTGAAGCGGTTGACGTCGTGGAACATCTTTGGCAAAAAATAGTTCTTGGAGAGCGTAGCAAAAGTCTTGTCGCGTCCAAAATGTCCCATTAGTCCTCCTCCATGAGATTCCTGCAAAAGCAACAAATGAAAAGAAGACTCGGGGATGCATAGTTTGTTAGCTCTCATAAGATAACCATCTTTGATGTAATGGTGTTCCCAAGATGTATGCGTCAAACATTTTGCATAAGGAATAGCAAAAGTAGGATCATGCTCAAATAAGTCTTTTATGTGCTCAAAGCAAATGGCATCCAATTCAAGTTGAGTAACAAGCATGCGTATTGTGATAGCCTGGCTTATTAGGGATGATAGACTACTCATACCAATAAGGAATTCCTTCTTTTCCGGGAGCCCATTCGGACAGAACTCCAAAGTTAAGCGTTCTCATCTTGGAGTAGTGTAAGGATGGGTGACCAACCGGGAAGTTGCTCCCAGGTGCGCACGAGTGAGGACAAAGTGCGCAGAAAAGATTAGTATTGATCTATGGGGCCAGTCTAGATCCCGCC